>NC_090440.1:1480887454-1481201623 GCF_031143425.1 Pleurodeles waltl
AGGTGGGAATGTATCAAAAGCTATCTCATCAAACAGCCTTTGTCTGATCTGTGGCTGATTGTCAGCTCCCTAACTATTTCAAATAATCATCTCCACACACTCTCACAATTACATTACATTGTACAGCCATACTAATGACATTTCATGACATACACTCATGAGAAGAAGCTGTTGATGAGATCTTGTCACAAGTCAGCTCCTTCCTCTTCACCACTGTCATCTTCATTTGGTATTTCAGGATTTCTACCCGGTGGCACTGCAGGTCCCCCTCCTCTGGGATGTAGACGATACTCCGCAACAGGGCGAGTTTGTGAAGCATGCAGCATGCCACAATGATCTGACACACTTTCCCAGGTGAGTAGAGGAGGGCTCCACCAGTCCTGCCAGACAGACAATGCTGGTCTTCAGGAGCCCAAAAGCTCTGCAGGGTTTTCTTCCATGGGCCTCATTGAAGTGGATTTCCCCTGGCGTAGTTGGATTCCTCAGAGGTGTC
Source organism: Pleurodeles waltl (assembly GCF_031143425.1). NCBI lineage: Eukaryota > Metazoa > Chordata > Amphibia > Caudata > Salamandridae > Pleurodeles > Pleurodeles waltl. The sequence continues at coordinate 1,480,887,948 of NC_090440.1, forward strand.
GATACCCAAGGCCGTTTTGGATATGCTGAGTCTCCTGTTTAAGAATGGGACATAAGTGCAACAATGAGTCACTCACTTCATGATTGTAGCACCTGACTTTGCACACACACAGCCACAACAGATTGGACTTCCTGACTAGCCAGGCCCTCTCTGGTTACAATTGTGACATCAGCTTGGGTATGGTGCTGTTCTGCATTATGAAGAAATTATGGCCTGATCCAGGGAGACGAGCACAGATGTTTGAGATATAGAGATCAGATAAACAGACAACTCGCACGTTGATTGAATGGAAGTTTTTCCTGTTGCGATAGACTTTTTCAGTGGTCTGTGGTGGCACCAAGTAACATGTGTGCCGTCAGTGGCCCCTACCAAACGTGGGAGGCAGGCAAAACCCTAGAAGTCACATTGGCCAAATCCGCATGTCTGTGGGAACATGATATAGCTGTCAATGTGTTTCAACATTGCTGATACGAAATCTCTCAACACAATACTGAACATAGCCTGGGAAATGCCACTAGGTACAGCCATTGTATGTTGGAAGGGCCCTGTGGCCAGGAGGTGCAATACTGCCATGAGTTTCACAATGGGTGGTATGCATGTTGGATTGGTGTTTCCAGGCATCAGATCTGGCTCCAACCAATGGCATAAATCCACTATTTCTTTGTCTATTTAAACGGTATGTTGAATTACGTGGCGTTCTTCTATGGTTTTAAGGTCTGCCAATGAACAATACACTGGAGCTTTTCACATCCTCCCTCTCCCTGGGTACCTATGTGTGGCAATACATGAGTGGGAGCATTAGTCACTGTGTCTACATCAACATGCATGAAAAATCCCAATAAAATCATTTGACAAAGCATTTCAGACTTGAAATACTTTACAACCAGTACACATGTCAGCTGTCAACTACACAAGGGTCAAATGTGACCCCCATTGTTGACGAGACATATTTCCACAACATGGATTCATGCAACACCCAACCATCTGCTACTCAATTGGCCCTTTAAATTTGACAGTCTTTTCTGATGACCCAAAAAAATGTCAGTGTTGATGAACAGTGCAATTCAGTCATGTGCCATCTGTGCCCAGCAACACACTACACTGGTGATTGTGTAGTAGGACCTACAAAACAAGACTGATTTAGTATGTTTGTGGTTATCACACACATATATTGTTGTTGAGACACATTTAACAGGGCCATTTACTGTATTTCCAAGCTCCAAAATGGTTGATGCCTGACCTATTCCACTGGACATTAGGAATGGCCTGCGACCGCCGGCAGAAGTCATTTGTGTGGTGGGCAGTACCAACCACGGAAAACACAGCCAAAGGCTAACGTTGTTGCCTCTGGCGTTCGCGGCCCAATTGCTGTGGCCATCAATGGGGATGTAAACCCCAATAGTGCAAATGATGTAAACCGCATTTTGTAAAATCAGCCACTTGCCTCCTGACACTGCTGCAACACCATGTTGGCAGTGGTGGTTGTACCTCTAACGGCACGGCAGTGAAAACTGCCAAATTATGACTATGGCGGTCCTGCCAACACTTTACTGCCAGTACTCCACCAGTACCGCCAGTGCTGTTGGGCCATCGCAGACTGCGGTAGGCACCTTCACACCAGTGGGGACCATATTACTGCCAAATATATTACGAGGCTGTACACCGCCATGCTTTCCACAGCGGTCGCACCGCCACCAAAACCTTGGCGGAAATGAACTCAATAAAAGGAGACACTTCACCTTCAGGAACAAAGACACGTTCAGAGCCACCATGGAACCAGCGACAAAGACAGCAACCGTAAGTACACCCACCTAGCACACACTGGAGAGAAAGCCATTAGAACACACATACAGCCAGGATGGCCAGTGACGGCCACACACACACGAAACCACACACCCATAGCAACACACCACGGCCAACATACAATGCCAACCACACACCTCCCCGCACACACACATCACTGCCACTGGCTAATACACACAAACACAACACCACTGAGTCACACAATGACATCTCAACCACAAATACACAAATGCGTTGGCAAGCCAATGAACTGCACACCTACACATGACAACACATTCTGACAACAACATGGAACAACAACTCACAATCAATCGACACCATCACACACCCATACAACGTACCATATGTTACACCACACCCACACAACACACCATCACATGACAAAGCCATCACCACACACACAGACACACACACAACCGCACAATGGCACACAACACCACCACACCATATCACACCACGAAAAATACACAATAAAGCTACACACATGCATGTAACTACTCAATCATACCCCACACACAATACACACCCATCACAGTGGGACTGATGGCAGGGCCTCACACACATGAAGGCCATGAACAATAGCACACACAGCAAACACACACACACTTGTCAGACACACATAAACTAAGGACCACAAACAGAAATCTGACATGGATAAAGAAAGGTAGGACAAGTAGTTTTTGATGGATGCCAAGATCTTGTTGGACTAGATGTATTAAATAGTGCAAATAAAGAAATATATATTAACTATGTACACAATAGGCCATCGGCCAGTCCAATGCCAGAGGTGCCAAAGACACATTAGGCACCGGACTGTGCCTCAACTTGACTCCTGGCTGCAAATTGACCTCCACAGGGTAGGGGCATCAAGGGGCAAGCAGGCTCCTCAGTGGCAAGAGTGGGGATTAGAGGGGAGGTTTGGGTTTGGGAGCCGGGTCCTTGAGTTTGTGTTTTGGCTTAGAGGGGGTCCTTGGGTTTTGGTTTGGGCTTGGAAGGGGAGTCCTTGGGTCTGGCCTTGGGAGGGGGGGTCCTAAGCCTTGGGGGGGTTCACCTTTCGGCAGGGGAAAGGGCATGGGCATTAACAGGGGTGGCAGGGTAGGACTTGGATGTGGAAGGGCTGGACTTGGGGAGGGACACAGAGCACTCTGGGATCTCACATGGTGGTTGAGGGGTAGGGAACGTTTGTTTGGCACACAAAATGGTCATGGCAAAAAGGTTTGGGAGTGGAGGGAGAGAGAGTATGGTAAGATGTATCTTTGTGAGTGCCTTGGGTGCAGGTGTGTGCGTGGAATGCTTGTGTGTGCTGGGTGTCTGTTGGGTGGGTGAGTGTGGGCTTTTAGGTGTTTTGGGAGGAGGTGGGAGATGGTGCTTGGAGATGCCATGCTGGATGGGTGACTGTCTGTTGGGGTGGTGTCTGCAGGTATTGTACATGTGTGTATGTAGGCATGTCATTGGTTGTGGTGAGTGTGGATATGGTGACTGGAGTGGGTGTCTGAGAGTCTGATATTGTGGTGAATGTGGGTAGGATGGGACTGGTGACTGGATCTGCAAATGATGATGTGCTGGCTGCAGAAGTGTCAGGTGTAGTGTCTGTGAAGGAGCAGATGGTGGGGGCACCGTGAATGCTCTCCAGGGACGCATTGCTCTGTTGTACTTGAGCTTTCGTCCCTGGATGGCATTCACAGTGGTTCACTGACCCATAGAGATGGACTTCAGGAGGTCAATAGCCTCCTTACTGAGGGCAGCAGGGCTGACTGGGGCAGGGGTAGAGGTGCCTGCAGTGAAGAAGATGCCCATGCCCCTGGGTGAGTGGGAACGGGCAACTGGGTGAGGAGCCACAGGGAAGGCAGTGCAAGTAAGGGGAGTGGTGGACAGAGTTGGTGCTGGGGTGGTCCCTGATGGGTCTGCCAACACCAAGGAGCATCCATCGGAGGAGGAATTCGAAGATGAGGTGTTGGATCCAGTCTCCCTCATGCCACTGGTCCCTCGGTATCCGAGGTGCCACCTTCCTGGGTCCCAGATGATGCTGATGCACACAATGAGAGAGAGAGAGGGGGTGAGAGAGAGAGATGGGGCAAAATGGTTAACATATACCTCCCATTGACACAACTACACATGTACATCTGTCACAATACATATCATGGCTAGGCAATCTCATTTGCAAGGACACATTGCCTACATCATGTCATGACATGTCACTACTACCCGGACCGGTCTGCCAACCCTCTCACCTACAGCAAAACCTATGTTGGACTGCACTACAGGAGTCATCCCCATGATGCCAACTAATACCCTCTTAAGCTGCCACACCATGCCATGGATGCTCTATCAATTCTTTGCCTGAATACACATCTTACCTCTCCATCCACCTATCACCAATTGGGTGTGCATCTAACACAACAGAACTCTGCAGGCCTCTACAGTGACAACACCTGGTTAGTCCATGTCCTCTGAAATATGTTCATGACAGTGAAGACAACTCCACTCACTGAGCACACACTACCTACCTCTCCTTACACATGGCTGGCTACTCAGTGTGGTGCAGCTATTATGGAGGGCAAAGCAGATATTGCCAATGCCAGTCAGACATGTGTGGTTTAGCCATGTGAGTAGTCAGACCCCATCACAGAGCCAGAGCTGCTGGCACAAAAAACATATATCACTACACAGCAAACTGATAAGTGAATCCAGAGTGGGACATGTACCACATGTAAAACTAACTATCACATCCACTGAGAGCAGTGTCAAAACAGATGTACCTCTGGAACACACATACCACATCATGGACAACTTCACATGCCACCGCACCTGCAGTTACACCAGTTGGACTACGCACCATGACAACTCCACCCTCACATACCATAAACCCTGTCACTGAGGCCAGACAGCACACATCTCAGGTGGCAATTCTTTTGCATGCTTAAGGCACACATGGAAAAACACCATTGCCAGTACACCTAAGACACATCCCACTGCCACATAAGAAGCCTGAGGACAGTGATTGCAACAGTTCAGTCACATCAACAAGGCATGTGTTATGCAATACCCAAGCCACTCCTAGTCTGCCACAGCCTAATAGCCAAGCTAAGCCGTAAGACTCACAGGCCATCTGAAGTGCCCCCAACTATCCATGTCAACATGATGTAGGCAGTCAGTCAGCAATGCAGCAGAGGACAAACTAGGACTTTGTCATACATGCCATATGTACACAAAGGTGACACATCAGGGATCTCCCATGGCACTTACTACCACCTGTATCAACCCATTGTTAGGAAGGCCACCCACCCACAAGTATTGCTCATAGGAATGCAACATCTGTGCAATCAGACCACATCAAATCTACATGTCTCAGTATTCCAGGTTTTCTACCTACACATATCCTATAGCCCACTGATCACCTATCTATGCCGAGCCAGTTCCCAGGCCAGTACTCCTGTCCCATGAAGGCCAGTTCTGTAGTGGAACTGTAATGCCGGACCTTCAATCTGTCCATTCCACAAACAGTACATGATTCACATAGTCTCAGTGATGAAAGGAAAGTCACACAGTCGCATATACAGGTAGCCTACACAGATGGCAGTGGACTGACACCTCAGAGCCACTAATGTGGATGGAGGGAGCTGCTCATACACAATGATTGGGTACCACTGACACTTGCATCTATTGTATGGGTAGGATGGAGTCACACATGTGCCTATGTCAATTGTGCATCCCCGCATTACAGATTTGGAGAGGTATGGAACAGGAAGATGTTAACCTACTGACAATAAGCATGGGGACACATCTACAAAATATACTCTGCCAGGGTGCCTATTACCAATTTCTGAATGTTGATGTGCACGTAGTATTAACTACAGTGGCACTTTGCTAGCATTGAGGCACCCAATCCCAATTAAGGCCAGGCAAATCTCAGGATGCAGTCAGTACTCACCCCCTTGTGGCTGCTGTGCTGCCCTCAAACGCCCATCCACCTCAGGGTAGGCCACTGCCAAATTGCAGGCCATTAAGGGGGTCAGGGTCTGATGGGCACCCCTTCCTCGTTGGGAGGATATCCCCAGCTGGGCCTCTGTGGACTTCCGGGCCCAGCATCTCTGGTCCTCCTACTGCTTGCGACAATGGGTGCTGCGCCTGGCATGGACCCCCAGGGGCCCCACTTGTTTGGTGACGGCACGCCAAAATCCCCTTCTTCTGATTACTGTTGACCTGCATGGTTGGCACCGACAGAAGGAGAATGTCATGTACACTGGCCCCATACCAACAACAGTGCACTCTTAACAGTAGACCCATCACATGACCACACGTACCCACCTCACAGTTCACAAGCCTAAACTCTATGCTCGCTGCATGCATGTACTCCTTGACCAGTACACTTACACCATTCACCCTCATACACCCCCCATCACACATGACTATGGCACTGGGCTCACCTGCTCCTTTGGTGCCCCATGCAGCTGTCCATACAGGGCAGGACGTGGCATGACGTCTCCCAGGGACAGTATACAGCAGCTCACGTTGCGGAGGTCTTGCTTGCTTGAGTGTCAGGGTTCAAGTGAACAAGGTGGCAGAAAATGGCAGTCACGGCCACCGCGTTCAGCACTATCACCGCCGGAGATGATCGCCATTGGCACCAGTCTCCCAGTGCACAATACACCACTTTTGGGGGGACGAGGAGTAGGCCTCAGTTGTACCATCTACCGTGGGACATATCTGTTGTACTGTGTCTCCTGCAGAGGATGCCTCCCTATGCAGTCGATTACACTGTCTGTTGGATTATGGCACCATATCCACAGGACATTTTACTGACCAAAACATTTGTATTAGTCCAAATAAAAAGAAAAAAACAGTAGCTGTGATCTATAATGTTTAATGTGAATAGAGTGGCAAGCAGGTGATGAGTGGAGATTTGGTAGATGGAATCCTCAGAGTAGGTGGCACAGCTGTAGGTAGCATAGGTTCAGTGTCCATGGGCCATTTGAAAATGGAGTAATGTCATTGAACAGTCAACAGGGTATCTCAGTGGCACACAAGGGAGAGTAATCAGGAGAGGGTCTCCTCCTGGAAGTGGGCTTTGTCTTGGTATCTGCTGCAGCTGGATGCCTGGATGGATGTCCACATCTGGGGGGGGGTTACTCAGCTACAGAGGGTGGCGTGCTAAGGCATGTAGTTCCCCTGGCAGGGCCTCTATTCCACTAGCAGTCGCAGATGGCTCAGGTGTGATGTGGTTTGTGGAAGGGGCTGGCTGGTGGGTGGACGAAGCACTCATGATGGTGCTGAGGTCCCTGAGCACCCCTGCAATGGAGGCCATAATGCCATTGTGGGCCTGCCACTTCTGTATGACCTAATGGAGGGATTCCCTTTGCAGCCTCTGGTTTTCTCCCAACATGTTAATGATCTGGCCCATCCTGTCCTGGGATAGTTGATATGCTCCCAGGATTTTGGGAGATGGCTTCCTGGTCCGAGGCCTCCCTTGGCTGCCCCGTTCTCTGGCCCACAGGTTCCCTTTCATGCCTCCTGCCCCATGTGCCGGTGCCTCTGGCACGGTGTGCCCTCTTCCAGTTTCAAAAGGACCTTCATTGTTTTCAGTGTGAGGGATTGACTCAGGTGCCTGCACTGTGGGGAACACAATTGATTGAATAGTCCTAGGGGCCCAGTTTTGAGGACAAAGGGTTGACTGAGATGTTGTTGCCATAGGGTGTGGGGGGTTTGATGTGGGCAGCGTGAGCCAGAGAGTGATAAACTGACCAGGAGTCCCAGATGGGCCAGAAAGGTCGTCAGTGTCAAGACATCCAGTGGTGTTGTCCTCACTGGGGCCTTCATCCTACAGATGACTAGTTGTCTCTGGTAACCTCTCCGTGGTGGCTGTGGAAGGGATACCTGTGGATGGAGTGAGAGAGAGCTAAATGTTAGAGGCCTGTATGGTTATTGTTAGAAATGGGGTCTCTAGTTGGCAGAGGTTTGTACCCTGGTCTAAGTAGGGACCACAATCCTAGTCAGGGTAAGTCACACACAATCCAAATTATCATGTGCCCACCCTCTGGTAGCTTTGCACTGAGCAGAAGGGCTTAACATAGAAGGCAATGTGTAAAGTATTTGTGCAATAAATCATGCAATCACCCAGTGAAAACACCACAAAAATACACCAGACAGGTTTAGAAAAATATAAGATATTTATCTGAGTAAAGTAAGGTAAAAAGGATCAAGATTTGCTAAGCACCAGTTTAAATATCACTTTTGCAAGGATAAGAAGAGCCTTAAGTCTTTAAATATCAACAATTGTCTCTTGTATGCATAAAATACCTGGTATGCGTCAAAATTACACGCTCGAAGACCGCAGAGGAAATGCGTGGAAAAAGGAAGGTGTGCGTTGTATTTCTGGATGCGCACAGACAATGCGTCAATTCTTCCCATGCTGCAAGGGCTTTACGTTGATTTCTGGCACGCATTCTTGGATCCTTACTGCAATGAGGGGTCTCTTAATGCCCAGGGACAAAGTGGGGAAATCTGGGTGTGCAGGACAAAGTCGCAGGTGCTGCATTGATCTGGTGGGCGATGTGTTGGAGTTTGTGTTGCACAGCAGGTGCTGCATCAATTCCTCATGCAGGAAGTCGGGCTGTGTCATTCCAGCTTGGCGATGTGTCGATCCAGTCGTCTGTGTGTCAAAGTACCGGTCACAACACTGGTGCTTTGTCGATCTCCACTCTGGGAGCCCGGCTGCTTCGTTCCAGGTTGGCGATGCAGTGATATTTTTACTGCTAGACAGGCTGTGCATCGATTCCGGCAGGTTGTGAGTCAATTTTTGCTGCACAAGGAGTTCCTTTGAAGTGAGGAAGTCTTTTTGGCACTGAGACTTCAAGAACAGGAGGCAAACTCAATCCAAGCCCTTGGACAGCATTTCTCTGCAGAGCCAGAGGCCAGCGAGGCAGCAGGGCAACAGCAAGGCAGAAGTCTTTCACAGCAAAGCAGTCCAGGTGAGTCCTTTGGGCAGCCAGGCAGCTCCTCTTGACAGGTTGCAGGATCTGGTTCAGAGTGTCTATCCCAGGAAGTGTCTGAGTTGGTAGGGTAAGGGACCCAGTTTATATACCCAGAAATGCCTTTGAAGTGGGGAAGGCATCAAGCAGTGGTTTTGAAGTGCATCAGGTCCCCTTTCAGTACAGGTCTGTCTGCCAGGGTGCCAGTAAGGGGGTGTGGCAGTCCTTTGTGTGAGGGCAGGCCACTAGCCTTTGAAAGGTAAGTGTTATGCCCCTCCACACTTCCAGCCCAGGAAGACCCATTCAGTATGCAGATGTGTGCAAGTGCGACTGAGCATCATGTGTTTGTGTTTGTCTGGGTGAAATGCATAAGGGACTTGTCAACCAGTCCAGCCCAGTCGTGGATTGGAGACAGGCTGTAAGGCACAGATGGATTTTAAGTACAAAGAAATGCTCACTTTCTAAAAGTGGCATTTCTAAAAAAGTAATATAAAATCCAACCTCACCAGTACGTAGGATCGCCAAGACTTGCTCCTCCCATATTTTTAGTTGTGGGGGAGGAGGCGGGGGCCCACCGTCAGTCTTCAGTACTGCCAGCTGGTGCCTGGATGCCATGGAATGAACCTTCCCCATAGGTCGTTCCACCTCTTCCTGATGTCCTTCCTAGTGCGTGGATAGTTGCCCACTGAGTTGACCCTGTCAACTACTCTCTGCCATAAGTCCATTTTCCTATGCTCCTAGGAGTTGTGGCTCTACCTTGATGATTTTATCCACCATGACCCTCAACTCATCATCATCAGTGAAGCATGGTTGCTTTTGACGTGACATGGTGGTTGTGTTGTGGGTGGGTGTTGTGTGTGTAGGGTGCTTGGTGGTGTGGGGGTGTTTGTGAGTGCTGGTAGGTTGTGGTGTTTGTGTGTAGTTGTGATGTGTGTATTGTGTTGGTGGTGCAGTTTTGTGGTGGGTGGTGAGTGTGACGTGTTTATATGTTCCTCTAGTGTGTAGATTCTAGCTTAGTGATTGTGGCTGCTCTTGTCTCTCGATCAGTGGTTTTTGTCGCAAAGGCTTGTAGGTTGTGTGTGGGAGGTGATATATAGTGCTGTGAGTAGGTGCGCCCTGTGTGTGTATGTGTGACAGGTGTGGGGTCTTTGAACTGTCCAATGTCGTGGTTTGTTCTGACAGGAGTGTACTCAGTCTGAGTCAGTTCGGCCGGCGATGGATTTCCCCCATGGAAGGACGGTGCGCTGATTTGTGGATTATAATATGGTGGACTGTACGTTGTCAGCATGGCGGTGCTGGTTGTGGGACCACTTCTTTCCTGCCTGCCAGTGTCCTGGCGGTATCGGATTTGTGGCTATCTTTTGACGGTCTTCATTGTGGACTCCTATTACGGTGGGGGGATACAGTCAACACTGGTGGACATTTAGGCCCTCATTACAAGCCTGGCGGTAAAATCCACTTACCGCCGTGCCAACGGCCGCCAACATACCGTGACCGCGGCGGTATTCCACTACAGGTATTATGACCCACACTAAGAAATCCACCACTATACAGACACCCACACAAGTCCACCACACCAAAGGGCATTGATAAACTGGCGATAGCAAAACCCACACCGTCACGCCAACAGGAATACGCCCACAGTATCATGACCCACGAACCACCGGGCGGTCTTTCAACTGCAGTAAACCATTGGCGGTTCACACCGCCGCGCTCAAAATACACACACACAAAACACATCCACATTGGACAATTCAAAATACGCACACCTGACACTCATACACACACCACACCTACACACCCACACCACTATAAAACACACACCCACATTATCCACAACCCTTTACAGCAAAAATTTTTGAAGAATCAGAGAGAGAGAAAAGCTAAGACCACACCATGATCCAGAGGCACAGAACACATACACCATCCACGCATCTCACAGCACACACCCCAACACATCACCCCACACATCACCTCACACATCACCTCACACATCACTGACCCCACATCATGGCACCTCAAAGACACCACAGGTTATCTGAGGAGGAGCTCAGGGTCATGGTGGAGGAAATCATCTGGCTAGAGCCACAGCTATTCGGATCACAGGTGCAGCAGACATCCATTGCAAGGAAGATGGAGCTATGGCGGCGGATCGTCAACAGGGTCAACGCAGTGGGACAGCATCCACGAATCAGGGATGACATCAGGAAGAGGTGGAACGATGTATGGTGGAAGGTACATTCCGTGGCATCAAGACTCCAGATTGCTGTACAGAGGACTGGCGGTGGACCCCCACCTCCTCCCCCACAACTAACAACATGGGAGGAGCAAGTCTTGGCGATCATGCATCCCGAGGGCTTCGCAGGAGTAGCAGGAGGACTGGACTCTGGTAAGTCAAAACTTTACTACTATATCCCCCACCCTACCTGCATGCCATCACAAACAACAACCCCTACCCTCACATATACCCCACTAGCACAACCCACCCAACCCAATACCAAGCCCTGCATGCAACAACAATGCATGGACACCCATCACAGACCTGCATGGACACCCATCACCACAGCATGCCCAGTAGAGAGACTCATCCAACCCACATAATCACCAATCACACAAGGCCAAGGCGACAGTGCAAGCACATTAATACAGGGGAACACACCCATTGCACAAGATTGCACACACAGATACAATAACAATGCATTTACATCCCAACAGGACCTCCTACCCATCGTCACAGGACAGGAGGTGCCAGCCATATCCAGTCCCCCCACAGAAGAGGCCCACAGTGATGACAGCGGCTCTGCACTCATGGATCAGGATGCCAGCGTGGCCCATCAGAGACCTCTGGACAGTTGGTTCCCCTGCCACAGTCCCAAACCACCACAGAACCTCCCCCCTCAGGAAAAAACCAGCACAGCACACACCCAGCGGGCCCATGCCACTGTCCCCAGGACACGTCAATCAGCAGTGTGTCCACCACTACAGGGACCCCTGGCAAACCCACTAACCCAGGACAATCAGGGACGTGGGGTCAGTGGCAGTGGGCACACGGTTCAGGGGACAGAGGCGCAGGACAACAGGGAAGCTGGGAGGACTGCTGTGCGACAGGGGGAGGACAGGCCCAGGGAACCCACTCTCCACGAGGCACTCTCCAACATCTTGGGAGCATACCACCATTCCCGGGAGACCATGGGCACGGTACTGGCCAAGTTTCAGGAGACCCAGCGGCTGCAGGAGGGACACTACATGGGGATCAGGGATGGCCTCACCAAAATATACACCATCCTGGTCACCATAGCAGGGGTGCTGGCTGACATGGGCAAGACCATGAGGGAGGCAGTGCCACAACAAAGGGCCCCTGACACTAGCCAAACCAAGGAACAGCCTTCCACCTCCGCTGGCGCTAGTGGACAGGAGGCCCCGCCACAGGACCAACAGGCCACCAGCACCCCACCCCCTGCAGAAGGAGAACCACCCTGCAAACGGTCCCTGAGATCCAGGTAGAAGAGAGAGAACATTGCCAAGACCTCTGCCAGGAAATAAGACTCTCCTGATTGTCACCTGATTGTCACCCTTCTGTCCCACTCTGTCACCCTGTCCAACTTGAACTGCCATTACTCCCCTTCCTATGCCCCATTGGACAATGCACCTGTGATACCAAGAGACTGGACTCTACTATGGACCTTCCTCCACCATCACCCCAGCCCCTTGCACATACCCCTATACTCCTTAGCCCCTAAATAAACACCCTTCAATCACAAACCAATCTGGAGTCAGTCTGATCTTTCTCAAATGTATTATTACAACATTATCAACAAATAGCAATGTAAATGTTCATTTACTCATACCAATGTATAACAGTTGTTGGCCAGCAGTACATGTAGCAGGAGGCAGATTGTGGTACCCAGATCTGCAAAAAGTAATTTCAAAGGGAACAGTCAGTGTCCATAGACAGAGGTGAAGAGGCTGACGTGTACAATGTCCTACAGTATTCTGAAACGTGAGGAGGAGATACGGGCCCGAGGTACCGCCATGCTGAAGACCGCAAGTGCAAGCGGTTTTCCGCGCAGCGTATTATGACTGCTGGAAGCCCTCCATCCTTTTTCGGATGGTAGGCAGGGAAGTGGAGGCTGCTCCACCTCCACCGCCCCGTCCTCAGAACACCTCCCACCGAATCACATCCCATGATTCGGTGTGGTGGTGTTCTGGTGACAGGGAGCTGGCGGCGGAGCAGCCCCCATGGATCCCGTCCCCTCCCAGAGGATCAACGGACAGTGTAAGTTGATCGTCCGTTGGGGGGGGCGGGGGGATGTTGTGTGTTGTGTGTGTGCATGGGGGTGTGCGTGTGAGTATGTAGAGGAGGTGTGTGAGTGCGTGTATGCATGCAGGGTGTGTGTTGTGTGTATGGGAAATTTCTGTGGGTCGGTCTGTGTGCATGTCTGTATTTGTGCGAGTATGTAGTGTATGTGTGCGTGTAGGGGTGTGTGTATGTGCATGTTGGGGGTAGGGGTGGGGAGGGGGGTCCTGCCACCTTTGGGGGTGGCAGGGGTGTGGGGGGAGGACTCGTGTGGGGGATGGGGATAGGGGAGACCCCTATCAGTGCCAGGGAAGGAATTCCCTGGCTCTGATAGTGCCTACCGCCATGGATTTCATGGCGGTTCCAAACCATCCGAAATCCATGGCGGTATGCAGGGTCCTGATACCACTGGCGGTCTGGTGACGGCCGCCGGGCTGGAGACCGAAGTCTCCAGCCCAGCGGTCGTCACCGCCCTGGCGGTCGGAGTGGAGAAGTGGCCGATGACCATGGCGGTAACCGCCAAGGTCATAATTCCATTTTTTTTTCGCAGACCTGTTGCCGGTTTTACCGCCACTTCTCCCCAGTCCGCCAGGGTCATAATGAGGGCCACAGTGTCTTACCTGTGTGTCACTGGAAGTACTGCATGATCATGTTCGTTCTGTTGTCAATATCTTCTTCCCCTGCCTCCTCTTCCTCACTGTCCACTGGCTCCACCGCTGCAACAAGACCATCACCAGGCTCATCCTCCAGCAGAAAAGGCACCTTGCGTCTTAAGACCAGGTTGTGCAACATGCAGCATCCCATGATTATCTGGCACACCTTCTTCTGTGAGTAGTATAGGGAGTCACCTGTGAGATGGAGGCACCGGAATCTGGCCTTCAGGAGGCCGAACGTCCTCTCAATAATATGCCTAGTTCGCCCATGTGCCTCATTGTAGCGGTCCTATGACCTTGTCCTGGCATCCTTCACTGGGATCAGTAGCCATGAGAGGTTGGGGTAACCAGAGTCACCTGCAAACTTCGAGGGATACCTGTTAGACAGACACCTACTCATACTAATTGGGGACCTTGGGCTCACCTATTAGCCACACCCGGTGCCTCTGGAGTTGGGCCATCACATAAGGGATACTGCTATTCTGCAAAAGATAGGCGTCATGCACAGAGCCAGGATACTTGTCATTTACATGGGAGATGTACTGGTCCGCCAAACACACCATTTGCACATTCATCGAATGGTAGCTTTTTCTATTTCTGTACACTTCTGTTCATTTCTGCGGGGGGAACCATGCCACATGTGTGCCATCAATGGCACCAATGATGTTGGGGATATGTCCCAGGGCATAGAAGCCAACTTTCACTGTGGGCAAATCCTCCCCCTGGGGGAACACGATGTAGCTGCGCATGTGTTTCAGCAGGGCAGACAAAACTCTAGTCAACACGTTAGAAAACATTGGCTGAGACATCCCTGATGCCATGGCCACTGTAGTTTAAAAGGAGCCACTTGCCAGGAAATGGAGCACTGACAGATCTGCACCAGAGGGGGTATTCCTGTGGGATGGCGGATAGATGACATCAGGTCTGGCTCCAATTGGGCACACAGGTCTTGGATTGTGGCACAATCAAGTCTGTATTTGATTATGATGTGTCTGTCTTCCACTGTCGATAGGTCCACCAGGGGTCTGTACACAGGAGGATGCCGCCATCTCATCATCTGCCCAGCGGTTGTAGCCTATGGAGGAGAACGGTGAGCAGATGGTAATTTAGCACATAGGTTGCACAACTGTGTCTGAAGTAATGTTAGTAATTCCGTGTGTGAAATAGTTAGTCCGTATATGTGCCAAAATGTGCTGTGATGCAGTTAGGTGCCATGCCATGTGCACACCTGAAATGGCGGCTGCCTGACTTGTGAGGAGGGACAAGGGGAAATGAGGTAACTGCGCTGGCATTGTGCAGCGTTGCGGTAGGCGGTCGAAGACCGCCACGCAACTCCGCATTGGTTCTCATTTGGGCCTATGGGTTCCAGGAGCCAATGGCGATGTACGCCGGCAGTGACGGTACGCACCGCCGCGGACGTGACCCCCATTTTCTATATGTAAACTCACTTGATACCTGACCTTCAACAGGAAAGGACCTACACTGCAAGTGCTGCTGTGACCTCAGTCTGGATGTGACAATGACTCATGTGTCTGGGGAAAAGGCCCCTGCCTTCACTGCAGAGGAGTTGGACAAACTGGTGGATGGGGCCCCCCCCAGTACACAGTACTCTACTGTCCTCCAGACAAACAGGTGAGTACACTGTGAGCATGATGCATGGGCAATGCCTGTTTGGAGTGGTGTGGATGGAAGCCACATGTTGGGGGGGCTGAGGGCTGAATGTGAGGATGGTCAGTGTATGTGTGTCAGGGCATGGGTGGGAACTGGTGGACAATGAGTTTGACGGTCCAGACAGGTGAGTAATTCCCTTTCCTCCTGTACTTTTCCTCTAGGTCAGCTCCCACCAGAAGAAGGGTATTTGGCGTGCCATCGCCAAGGAAGTACGGACCCCGGGGGTCTATCACAGACAGAGCACCCACTGCCGCAAGAGATGGGAGGACCTGCATCGCTGGAGCAAGAAGCCTGAGGAAGTCCAGCTGGGGCTGGCCTCCCAACATGGAAGGGGTGCCCGTCGCACCATGACCCCCCTGATGTTCCGCATCCTGGCGGTGGCCTATACGGAGTTGGATGGGTGCTCGAGGGCATCACAGCAGCCACAAGTGGGTGATAAAGCTGACTCTGCGTGGTTTAGGAGGGATCTGGGTGGGAGTGTGCCCTGAGGGTGCCCCTAGGCCAGGCCGGTCTTGCCAGGGTAGCTCCCTTGTTTGCAGGCTCAGAGGCACCTCTACCCCAATGGTATAATTGGACAGCTACTAGTGTTCAGGGTCCTGTGGGTGTCAGGTGTGCATATGTTGGTGTTAGGCATTGTAACCCATGGGGTGGTGACTACCATAGTGACTGGTTGGGCAAGACCTAGTGCATAGGGCAGCTCTGTGTGTGTTGTATCCGCCAGCGGTAGTATTGTTGCTGGCATTGACCATGTGTATTCTTTGTCTTTCCCCCCCTTCTTGTTTTGTCACCCTGTCCTTGTGTGCATTAGCCTCATCTGGCGGAGGAGCAGAGGCACCGTCGATGGAGGGAGCTACATCCCACATGGCCCAGGAGGGTGAATCCATGGAGGGTGAAGGCACCAGTGGGACAGAGAGCGAGGGGAGCTCCTTGACGGGGACAGGAGGGGAGACCAGTGACAGCGACACCTCCTCTGATGGAAGCTCTCTGGTGGTGGCGGACACCTCTGTGCCCACCCCAACAACAGGTACAGCCGCCACCCCCCTACCAGCACTGCCCTCCCAGCAGCCGCTCAGCGTGTTTCCTGTGCCCGCTCCCCCAGGAGGGTGGGCATCTCCTTCGCCCCAGGCACCGAGGCCCTGCCCCAGTCAGCCCTGCTGCCCTCAGTGAGGAGGCTATTGACCTCCTGAGATCCCTCACTGTTGGGCAGTCAACCATTTTGAATGCCATCCAGGGTGTCGAGAGGCATTTGCAGCAAACAAATGCATACCTAAAGGGCATTCATTCTGGTGTGGCGGCCCAACAGAGAGCATTTCAGGCTCTGGCCTCAGCACTGATGGCAGCCATTGTCCCTGTGTCTAGCCTCCCCCCTCCAACTTCCTCCACCCAGACCCAATCCACTCTACCTTAGCCTATCCCAAGCACACCATCAGACCAGCATGCACACACATCAACAGACAAAAGTGACTCTGGAAAACATAAGCACCACACATCCCACAGGCACTCACACAAGCACCATACCCATGAACACATACCAACATCCACTTCCTCCACTGTGCCCCCCTCCTCCACGTCCTCCACCTCCCTCCCTCCCAGTCTCATCTCCACTCACACCTGCATGCACTACATCATCAGCCACTGCCTCCATCACCAGCACGCCCATCACAACACACCGCTCACGTGCAATCACCACCCCACTACCATTCACACATCCCCTGTGTCCTCTCCCAGTGTGTCTGTGAGCCCTCCTCCCAAAGTACACAGACGCAGGCACACACCCACTCAACAGCCATCCACCTCACAGCAGCCTCTAGCTCATGCACTTTCACCCAAACTCAGCAGATGTACGCCTCCTACAACCACTACTTCTTCCTCCACTCCCACACCCCCTCCATCCTCCCGTCCCAGTGTGTCAAAAAAACTTTTCCTAGCTAACATTGACCTCTTCCCTACACCTCTCCCCCCATCCGTGCCCTACGGCCCAGATGTCTAGATCCCAGCCCAGCACCTCAGCCACCACATCTGCGTCTGCTGTGATCCGTGCAAGTCGGGGTGGATCGAAGGGGGCACTGTCAGAGCTGCCAGTGTGCCACCTACTGATATGAAGGACCACCCTATTCCGCCACCGGCAAAGGTCAAAAAGGGCCCAGCTTCCAGCAGGGGAAAGTCACACCACCCACCCAGCAAGGCCACACCCAAACACAGAGAGGCCAGTGCAAGGTCCCTGCAGCGACTGCCAAGGTGGGTAAGAGCCACAAGACAAAGGGCAAGTCACCTTACGGCACAATGCCTCCTGGTGAGGGGCTGGTGACCACCATTTTGTCAGGGATGGCAGCGACTTGTACCACAGTCACCACCGCCGCTACGACCGCCACCTGCACCGCCACATGCACCGCCGCTGCCACAACGTCAGTCTGCAGCATCCTCCCCAAGGATCAGCCATCCGAGGCCGCCGGAGACGGTATGGTATCTCCCTCAACCACAACAGACACTTGCACCACGGCCAGCATCGGCAGCCTCTCCGCCGCAGTCACCGCTGCAGCCACCGCCACCTGCACCACCATCTGCGCCGCCACATGCCCAGCCGGTACCACTCTGTCGAACGTCAGCAGCATCACCAGTGGGCAGCCGTCCGAGGCTGCAGGTGACGTCCTGGACACGCCACTTGAGGCACCACTTCCAGCACTGGCACAACCAGCAGTTGGCAGCCTAAGTCACCGCAGGATGGAGTGTGGCTCTGCCTCCATGGAGTATCATGCTACCTGTTCCACCTGTGCGTGACTCAGACACCCAGGTGAAAGGATGTTAACGGCCACAACCCAGGTGCAGCATCACTGGGCACAATGCCCCCTCCAGAACCAGTGGAGGGATACATCCACTCACCCAATCCTTGGCAGGATGAAGCACTCTGGGCACCAAGCCCCCTCCAGAACCAGTGGAGAGATACTTCCACTCACCCAATCCTTGACAGGATGAAGCACTCTGGGCACAAAGCCCCCTCCAGAACCAGTGGAGAGATACATCCACTCACCCAATCCTTGGCAGGATGAAGCACTCTGGGCACAATGCCCCCTCCAGAGCCAGTGGAAGGAGGTATCCACTTGAGAGACTGTGGCTTTGCACTCCCCAGGACCAAGCAGTGGGCAAAGCACCCACTTGAGAGACTGGGGCTTTGCACTCCCCAAGACCAAGCAGTGGGCAAACCGCCAACTTGAGTGACTGTGGCTTTGCACTCCCCAGGACCAAGCAGTGGGCAAACCACCCACTTGAGGGACTGTGGTTTTGCGCTCCCCAGGCCCAAGCAGTGGGTAAAACACCCACTTGAGAGACTGGCTTTGCACTCCCCAGGAGCAAGCAGTGGCCTGGAGCCCGCTCGAGGAGCAGTGGCATCGTACCATCATCCGGCTGAGGTGCCCCCCCCTCCCCTTCTCCCTGAGGTGCCTGTGTTCTTTCGAACTGATGCCCCTGCAGTATTCTCTCCGTTTTGAGGCAGGTGTCATGTGTGGGCTTCGCCCATGCTTTTTGGGACCACTGGTCCACGGACATTAACAAGGGACAGTATACGGCCTTGTGTACTAAATGTAAATATTTGTATATACTGATTATTTGCTTTTCTCTTGATATATCTGAATATTCCAATATAACACTGATTAAACTCATTTCCTTTTGTCCTTGCATTCTTCCAGGGGGTGACGGGGTGTATCAGTATTGTTGTTGGATGTGTTTGTGTGTATGTTGTTGTGGGTGAGGGTGGGGGGTGGGGGTGTTGCATGCCGTGTGTGTGTGTCACTCTTTTTTCCCTCCCCTGTGTGCTAGGTAAGGACTCACCATTGTCGCCACCGCCTCCTTCTTTCTACTTCGTGGTGTATTAGTAGGTACACCAACATGGGTAGGATCTGCAATTCGGGCTCCATGGCGTCCTGGTTCCTCGTGGAGTGTCGAGAGGTGAGTGGTTCCCCTTCGTTGTTCAGTTTCCGCCGTGCTTTTGATGGCGTCGGTATTGTAAAAATGTTTAAATAATGTAAAACATCAATAAAATGCATATGAGACTATGAAACAAAGAATAAAATAAATAATAGTATAAAAAATAAACAATATGGTATTATTTAAAATTTACTTTAAAAAAGGTATTTAAAAAGTCTTAACAAAAATGTATATGAAACAACTACTTATATGTATAGAAAATAAATGTACCACAATTGAAAAAAAAATAAAAAATGTAGGATGTTCAAATATCTTAATGTTTTATATAATAATAAAAGTGTACTAAAATATTTTTTAATATAACAATGAAATATCTTTTACGTGTCCTGATATATATATATATATATATATATATGTATATATATATATATATATATATATATATATATATAATTCATAACCAAGTCCCGGAATGCAGGTGCTCCACACAGCGGTCTTGGATGGGCTCCGAGAGGCCCTAAGATAGCCTTGAACACTCCCTTAAATACCAGGAGAACCAGGACACCTCCAATATGAAAATTCAATTTATTTCAGCACAAAATCCAACACGTTTCGGCAACAGCCTTACTCATGGATACAACATAACTGAAGTGCTCCACATAAATAACCCAAGTTAGTCATAAAGATAAAAAACAGACAAATCCTAATTCACCCACTAGAAAGCACGTATTTGTGGCGGCCATCTTTAAAATGCACATTCAGTCTTGATACACAGCAGTTAATATCATATAGTTTTTAGAATTCATTCAGTATCCCCCAAAAGATTTTGTATATCAAAAACTTGATCATGATGTTACTCTCCAACAGATAAAGGGGGTGATTCTGACCCCGGCGGTCGCCGGCGGGAGCACCGCCAACAGGCTGGCGGTGCTCCGCAGGGCATTCTGACCGCGGCGGTATGGCCGCGGTCAGAACAGGAAAACCGGCGGTGTCCCGCCGGTTTTCCGCTGCCCTGCTGAATCCTCCATGGAGGCGCAGCTTGCTGCGCCGCCATGGGGATTCCGACCCCCTCACCGCCATCCTGTTCCTGGCGGTTTCGCCCGCCAGGAACAGGATGGCGGTGAGGGGTGTCGTGGGGCCCCCGTAAGAGGGGCCCACTTTGAATTTCAGTGTCTGCTCAGCAGACACTGAAATTCGCGACGGGTGCTACTGCACCCGTCGCACACCTTCCACTCCGCCGTCTCCATTCGGAGCCGGCTTCATCGTGGAAGGTTGTTTCCCACTGGGCTGGCGGGCGGCCTTTTGGCGGTCGCCCGCCAGCCCAGTGGGAAGCCCAGAATGACCGCTGCGGTCTTTTGACCGCGGTACGGTCTTCTGGCGGTCCCAGCCAGGCCGGCGGCTACCGCCACCGGCCGGGGTCAGAATGACCCCCAAATACTTGTTGCAAAATTACAAAATTGTAAAATTATTCAATTATTAAATAGTTCATTTTCTGACATTTGGGTAAAATATCTATATATGTTTTCAAGTTAAAATCCAATATACTTCGAATAAATATTTAGTACTTAAACCCATGTCTAAATTAATACCATTACATCTTGTATTACCCAGATGGGCATATATACTTGCAAGTAACTACTCTGGAGGATATCATGTCATTTCAAATGTTGTTCACAAATAACCTCATTCTACTTGTACATCATGACTTCTTAACCCAAGTGGGTGGACACACAAACTCCATTCTTGAAAAAAACTTACTGAAAACCCGACACCTAATTCCTTAAATTAATAGACATTGAAATATCACCAACACTCCAAAGTGCTATTGTAGTAAAAGGTCACCACATTCCCCCAACATACTTCAAAATATATCAATTACTCTAGATGGATACTCAGCTCTTCACTCGAATTCAACCCTACAGGTTCCAATGTCTCAAACTCAATTATATATTTAGACTCTAAAATACGCAGCAACCTTTCTCTGTTGCCGCCCCTTTTGTTGATCTTCACTTGATCAATGACTACAAATTTCAACAAATTCTCATTACCAAAGTGTTGAGTAAAGAAATGCCTCGCTACCGGGTAGTTTCTGTCATAGTTCTTAATAGCTCATCTGTGTTCCAGAACTCTTTTCTTTGCACTGTGTATCGTACTCCCCACGTACAATTTGTCACATGGGCATATCAGACAATAAACACAATAAGTTGTGTTGCAGTTGTAATTACCTCTAATTACAAAATTGTCTGTCCTTCCTGGAACATTCAATGTCCTACAGTTGTTACTAGTTCTGCAAGCTTTGCATTTCATACAACAGGCAAAACCTACCACTCTAGTACTTTCCATGTGTCCTTTCAATGTTACATCATTACGACATAAATTGTCCTTCAAAGATCTATTCCTCCTGAAGGTTATTTGAGGATTGTCACCGATCCAGTTGTTCAAAATAGGTTCGGTCTGCAAAATATGCCAACTCTTGCTGAGAATGGAGCGTATTTTGTAAGACTGATTACTGTATGTTGTAATAAATCTAATCGAGTCATTGTCCTTTCTCTGACTCTCATTCGTCCTATACAAAACATCATCCCTATTCAAAGTCTCCACTTTCCGTCTAGCTTGGTTAATAGCTCTAACCTCATAACCTCTGCTTCTAAACCTTTCACACATTACTTCACATTCCTGTTGAAAATCAGCTGTCTCACTGCAGTTTCTCTAGGCTCTCAGCAGTTCCCCATACGGAATGCTGCGTATCAAGGTCCCCGGGTGTGCACTGTGGGCGCAAAGCAGGCTGTTACCGGCTGTCGCTTTCCTAAACAATTTGGACACCAATCTGCTGTCCCTTACAGAGATTTCTACATCAAGGAACTCAATGCAATTTGAATCCAAATGTTCGGTAAATCTCAAATTGCATTCATTGTTGTTCAAATCCCGCACAAATTGCCTAGCTTCTTTCTCATCACCCCTCCAAATTACAAAAATGTCGTCAATAAAACGACACCATAGGACCACATTAGCATCAAATTGAGTGATCCTTTCAGACACCTGTTCCTCCCACCAGCCCATAAACAGATTTGCATAGCTGGGGGCAAAACAGGTGCCCATAGCTGTCCCTTGCAACTGCTTGTACAGATGATTATCAAAGATGAACAAATTATTCTTGAGACAGAACTCAATAATAGTGCACAGCATTTCTGAGTGAAAAAAGAAAGACAAAGACCTCGCTCTAAGGAAGTGTCTAATGGCTTTTACCCCTAAATCATGATCTATACTTGTATACAAGCTGGTCACATCTAGGGTTAGTAGTAGGAAATCATCTTCCCATTGGATGTCCTCAATGATTTTTAGGAAGTGTGTAGTATCTCTCACATAGGAAGGTATTGACTCAACAAAAGGGCGTAAAAAATAGTCAATGTATTTCGATGTATTTTCCAAAAGAGAATCCATAGCCGAAACTATAGGTCTCCCCGGCGGACTGACCATGTCTTTGTGAATCTTCGGAAGGAGATATAGTACTGGAATCTTTGGATGATCACACTTGAGAAACAGGAACTCATCCCATTCTATCATGCCCTGATCTCTCCAGTCTATAAGCATGTCATGATATTTCTCATTCATTGATTTAGCATCTTTCTAGTGGGTGAATTAGGATTTGTCTGTTTTTTATCTTTATGACTAACTTGGGTTATTTATGTGGAGCACTTCAGTTATGTTGTATCCATGAGTAAGGCTGTTGCCGAAACGCGTTGGATTTTGTGCTGAAATAAATTGAATTTTCATATTGGATGTGTCCTGGTTCTCCTGGTATTTAAGGGAGTGTTCAAGGCTATATATATATATATATATATATATATATATATATATTTAAGAATGCATAAATATGCATTAAATAAATGTTAAAAAACATAAATAAAAATTACAAACTTAGGGCCAGATGTAGGTATATATGATTTTGCGACTCGGAAATTGCGAGTCGGAGCGACTCGCAATTTGCGATTCGCAAAATCATATGCAGAATGGTGTCCATGACACCATCTGCGAATCGCAAAGGGGTTGCATAGATCCACCTCATTAATATTAATGAGGTGCGTCACAATTTGCGACTACCTTGTGATTCCCTGCACTCACAGGGATGGTGGACTGCTGGAGACAGCAGACCTCCATGTCTGTGACTGCTTTTTTAATAAAGCAGTTGTTTATTTTGTATTGCAGCCCATTTTCCATAAAGGAAAACGAGTTGTAATGCAAAAGAAAAAATGAAACCATTTGGTTTTATTTTTTCAGAGCAGGCAGTGGTCCATTGGACCACTGCCTGCTCCGAAAAAATATTTTTGCCGACATTCACGAAGGGGAAGGAGTCCCATGGGGACCCCTTCCCTTTTGCGAATGAGTTAGCACCCACTTGACATGGGTGCTAACTGCAAATTGCTTTGCGACCACGTTTGCTGTCACAAAGCAATTCTGCATTGTGGTGCGAATCGCAAATAGGAAGGGAACACCCCTTCCTATTTGCGAGTCGCATTCCCATTTTGCGAGTCGGTACTGACTCGCAAAATGGGCATGTGCATCGCGATGCACGTTTGTACGCTTTGTGCGTTTGTACGCTTTGTACATCTGGCCCTAAGTTATGTATCTTTATTATTACACAATATTATTAATAATGCATGTTATAAATATAATACCAACTACTAAACCATTCATGAGAAGGCATGACACACTAAAGGGATTACATTTCCTGCTCCACTCCAATCTAAATTGTTTTTGGGAACGTGTTGGACGCTAAAGGTGTAACATTTACTATTCCTACTTCAAACTATACCAATATGGGGACAGTTTTGGGCACAAAAGGAGTTACATTTACTATTCCACTCCAATCTAAAACATTTCGGGAAGGTGTTGGGCACTAATAAGATTACATTTACCATTCCCACTCCAACCTAAAACATTTTAGGAATGTGTTGCGCACTAAAGGAGATACAGTCACTATTCCTGCTCCAATTTAAACCAATGTGGTGAGGGTATTGGACATTAAAGATGCTACATTTACTATTCCCACTCCAATCTAAGTCATTTCAAGGAATGTTATGGACAGTAACTAGGTTAAATTTACTATTACTTCTCCAAGCTAAACCATTTAGAGGAAGGTGTTGCTCACTAAAGTGGTTACTTTTACTCTTCCCACTCTAAACCATTTCAGGGAAGATGTTAGACTTGAAAGGGGTTACATCTACTATTCCCATTTCAATCTAAACCAGCTTGGGGAAGGTGTTGAATACTAAGGACCTAATTACAAGCTTGGCGGTCCTAGGATTGAAAGATCTTCAATGGCGGTCGGACCACTGCTGCTGTGGCGGTCCGACCACCACATTATGACCCTGGTGGTCTGACTGCCAGAGGACTGCCGTCTCCCACTCCAATGCAATCCATTTCGGGAAAGATGCTAGACTCCAATCTAAGCCAGTTTGGAGAAAGTGTTGGAAAATAAAGGGGTTACATTAACTATGCATACTTCAATATAGTCTAAGGGCCTCATTATGAGTCTGGTGGTCCAAGGACTGCCAGACTCGTGGTGGTGGTGGTTGAGCCCGCTGCACTGCAGGTGGTCCGGTCACAACATTACAACCCAGTGGTCAGACTGCCAGGAATAGGTTTAAGATAGGCTGAAGGTTGTCTGACTCATGCTCAGCCACAGCGATGCTGAGTTCAGCACTGCTGTGCTGAGCACAAGTCCCCTTTCCGCCAGCCTTTCCATGGCAGTTCAACTGCCATGAAAAGGATGGCAGAAGGGCTGTGCAGAGGGCCACGGTGGACCCCCTGCAATGCCCATGCAGCCCCCCTGCCAAGCACCCTTGGAATGTGCACTGTCTACTTTGCATAAAGTGTGCATTCCGAGAGTGCTGGTGTTATATTGTATTGGCCTCAGTTCCATTAAGGGAGCTGGGACCAACAGTCTAGCACTGATCCCGCCAGGCTGACTGGCAGGAACGTCTTAAAATGATGTTTCTGCCGGTCAGCCAGTTGGGAACATCATAATACAGCAGTGGACAGGAAGCAGGGTTGACAGCCGCTTCATCCCCATGAGTTTGGCAGTCCAACCGCTTAACTCATAATTAGCCCCTAAATCATTTTGGGGAAGGTTTTGGACACTTGAAGAGTTACATCTACTATCGCTACTCCAAAGCAAAAAATCGTACAATTTTTTACAGTAAAAAAAAAATGAAAAAACTCTTAGCACTCGCACCTAATAAATATGTCCAATATAAAACACAGTACAAATTATCATAATAAATAATTATTTGTAAATGCTAACATCAAATTAATTAAATGTTGCATTCAATATTATTGCTAAATAAGTAAAATACATTATCAAATTAGAAAATTTATGATTATATATTTCAAATATAATGTATCAATTATAATACATTGTTAACACATAATCATTTATGATTCCACACATAAATAATCTTCAGAATTCCCTCATTTATAATACTTTAAATATTTTTGTCTCTAAATAAAAATTAAATAAATACATTTGTTAAACTAATATAAACACCCAACATTATTTGTCATTGTTGAACATAAATTTATTTTAATATGTATAAATATTAAAAGCCATATTCAATATATTAAAAATACTTATTCTATACACAAATGTATTAATAAAAGCTTAAATTATTATTGATTCCTGAACTAGAATAATAAAATTAGATATTGTAAACTTAAATTTGACTATTTGTAAATATTTACATTAAAAATAGTTTTTTTGAGTAAACATTATCATTCTGTAAAACATATGAAAAAATCACACATTTCCAAATAATTTTCCAGAATTTTTTAATTTCCTGTAAATCTGTTACTGATAACTAGCAAGAATAAATAATCAAAATACATTGAAAACAATTTAAAAATTACAATAAAAATACTTAAAATTGAACAAAGCATTCATGAATTTAAAATTTTTGGAAAATATGTCATTTGTTTTAATATATTAAGTGTGATATAACATACAAACAAATTATCATTCAGGTATTTTAATGTTCTTCGCGCCATTACACAGCATACTAACACAAAAATGTACATACAATTAATAGAAAACATTATACAAAATGACCCTGAAAAATTATTTAATGTATAATATTTTTAAAACAATCATTTTTACAATAATTTTTAAAATAACAATATTTTTACCTTTGATATTCCCATCTGCTATATTTTTGACATCACAATATTCTTGACACAATATGTATATATCACTGCAATTTTTGTTTGGTATTTTGTAAGAACACCTGCCAAACATAATCTTGTTTGCTTTGTATAACTTTGGGAACACAGTTCATGAATGCTTAGGGTATTTTTCATTAAACACAGCAGACAACTCTGTGTCACAAAATGATGCACAACACTATGGATATTGGTTAAATCACTTAAATGTATCTTGCGCAGAATTGATTGCATCCATGAAAATGAATACTCACCATATATGTTTTAATTAAAACAATGTGGCTCAGCACCCACATCCAATTAACCTTTTTCCCTTAATACACACAGTACGGTTGAATCAAAGAGGGAAACATGTTTTAAATGAAAGAATCCTGAATAAAGAAACACTTTGATTGACAAAATTCTGGGATTCTGTGCATTGTGCTGTTTAATCATGAATGGTTACTGTGAGTATTAGCTGAAAAATATTAATTGGATGTGGGTGCTGAGTCATATCGTTTAAATTTGATGGGATTTTCTCCTTTGTGTGAACACTAAGAAGAGTGGTCCTTTAGACTCGAGCACCACAGTACTTGAAATAACAGCAACCCACAAATTTGTTGTGTGTGGTATTCTTGTGCTTCAGTCTTCTTTTTAAAAATCTAGTAAATCGCTATATATACATTTTAATGTTGTCATACCTACCACACTTTCACATCATGTGAAATAGCACCTAATATTGCTCCCATTGTAAAAGTAGCTGTTACCTGGCTCAAAACTTTGTAAATGTCTAATGCCTGTATTACAGTGACATGTTCCAACTCCCAATAAATGCACATCCATACATATCACCCCTTACCTCACACCGAGACATATTGCAAGCAGCAATTCAGCCCTCTGACATTCATTGGTCAAACATTTTGACCCATATGGCCAAAGACTTTGTCAAATGAACTCCATGTATCATCATCAACATAAGTCATGACACCTATAATAGTTTTCCAAAGCCACACTGCCATGGCTCATATATGTTTCATTTAGCATTTTCTGTGTGCTTCATGAGCATCTTCATGGCCACTGGCAACAGCAGGCAAATCTGATATCCCGCTGCACATCCAGACAGGAAGCATCCATAACACTGGCACATAAGGTACAATGCTATCTAAAGTTCATGGGTTCATCACAAAAAGCTACACATATGTGCCAACATTATAACCTATTTGCCTATGTCAATGTGTCTTGTGCTGTCTACGCGACACCATGTTGTTTAGGGCTGTTCAAGTGAAAAACTACTGCAAAAGTTTCAAAATGTCTTAACTTTCACATTGGCAAATGTGATGGCTTCACAACCAAAAACTAATGCAAAAGATTCATAGTATAACAAATATTTTTCTTCCATTACAGCAGGGTCTCCTACGGTTGATGGAGAGACCTACTGTGCTGTTCCGTGCCCACCTAGAAACTGAACACTCCTAGTCCTGATGTCCCTGCCTTGGTGTTGGTAGTCCACTACAGAGGAATAGGAAGAGACAGGCAAATGTATGAGTTCATTTGTTCACTCATTCATATGAGCCCAAGATCATGTAGTCAATTTTACATTAACCTCTGTGATATAAATTCACACTGATAACATCTACTCTCCCTTCACTCCTGCAAATTTGGATCCCTACATGTCCCATTGTACAGAAGGTAATGGAAGCCAACAATCAAAAATTGTAGCAGGTTTTTTGCCCATCCTACACACCTAGGTAGAAAATGTCCCAGCATCTACATGCTTAATCACGTCCTGGAATTCCTACAAAGACACTCATATGAGTCAAGGAAGGGTATACACATGTGAACTTGGGTTTTTGTCACAAAGTGCACCCCAGTCACGGTCTGTGAAAGGGAGGATGGCAGTAGAAGCATCTGTTGGCCTCAGTGTAAGTGGAGCCTGGTCAGTGGCTGTGAGGGTAACCTCAGGCCGCAATCTCAGAAGGTTCTGCTCTTGTGAATCCACACAGTTGCCTTCCTCTCTAGATAGAGCTCTGTCATCAAACTCATCTTGGCTTGTCATGTTGCTGGTGATTCCCCCTCTAATTACTGTATCCTCCACCTTGAGTTATTTTAAATGTTACCTTGTCCATGTTTGGGTGGGTAAACTTTTTCCTTGGCTGTGTTGTCTCATGCCCACTTAGCAGCTGAACACCACTGGTTCTGCTGCCCCTTTCTTGTTCTTGTCAGTCCATGGCATAGGGATAAGAGGAGACAGTTGTTCAGTCATTCATGTGAGTCCAAGATCACGTAGAAAATTTCACTTTAGCTTCTATAATATAAATTTCCACTGGTAACTTCTACTGTCTCCTAGTCACTGCAAAAGTGGATCCCTACATATCCCATTGTCCACTCAATAATGGAAGCCAACAATCATGAAGCTGTAGCACATGTTTTGCCAATCCTAGATACATACTTGCAAAATATTTTAATTTTCACATTGGCAAATGTGATGACTTCACTTCCTCAATTCATGAAACAATGACATACCATTTTGAAGACACCTAAGAATGTGGCTTTAGGAAAGTACACTCTTTTTGGCATGTTACCTCCCAATTACTGCCTGATGCTAGTGTGTTTGACTGTTTCACCGGGATCCTGCTAACCAGGACCCAAGTGCTTATGCTCTCTCGCCTCTAAAATGTGTCACTACATACTGGTAACCCAGTACTTCATCCCAAATTGGTATACTGGTGCCCCCTATTAAGTCCCTAGTATATGGTACTTAGGTACCCCGGGCACTAGGGCTCTAGGGAATCATTAAGGGTTGGAGCATTACTTTTGGCACCCACAGGGAGCACATGCAAAGGCTTCTACAGGACTGCCATTGCAGTCTGTGTGAAATGGTGCATGCACCATTTCACAGCCATTTACACTGCAGCAGGTCACTTATAAGTCACCTAAATGTCAGGCCTTCCAACCCTACAGGCTGGGTGCACAGTACCTGTGTGTGTTGTCACCCCTCCATTAGCAGAGGTGCCCCCACGTCCTCCAGGACCATTTTACCGGACTTCGTGAGTGCAGGGATGCCATTTTACGCATGCACTGGACATAAGTCAATACCTATGTCCAGCTTCACAATGGTAACTCTGAATATGGCCATGTAAGGTGTCTAACATCTGGGAAATGTACCCCAATACTGATTCTAATATTGGTTTTACAATCCCTTGCACTCTGGGGGCTCCATAGTTGACCCCTGGTACTGCCATACCATCTTTCTGAGGTTTACCTGGCAGCCCCAGCTGCTGCCACCTCACAGACAGTTTTCATCCCTCCTGTTGCTTGAGCAGCTCATGCACAGGAAGGCAGAACAAAGCATTTCCTTTGGGAGGTGGGTGTTACAACCTCTCTCCTTTGGAAATAGGTGTTACAGGCATGGGAGGGGTAGCCTCCCAGAGCCTCTGGAAATGCTTTGAAGGGCACAGATGGTTCCCTCCTTGCATAATCCAGTCTACACCGGTACAGGGACCCTCAGTCCCTGCTCTGGCGTGAAACTGGACAAAGGAAAGGGGAGTGACCACACCCCTGTCCATCACCACCCCAGGGGTGTTGCCCAGAGCTTTTCCAGAGTGTCCCTGGGTTTTGCCATCTTGGATTCCAAGGTTGTGGGACACTCTGGGAGCATCTGAGTGGCCAGTGCCAGCAGGTGATGTCAGAGCCCTCCCCTGATAGGCGCTTACCTGTGTAGCTGACCAATCCCTCTTTCAGGGCTATTTAGAGTTTCTCTCCTGGGTGTTTCCTCAGATTTGGATTGCAAGTCTCCAGCAGGAATCCTCTGCATCATTTACTTCACCTTCTACCGACGAAACTGTATCTGGACCCTTCAGGAATTGTACAAACTGCAACAAAGAAGCAAAAACAACTTCTGCAACATTGTATCTTCAGCTCCTGCCAGCAACTGCAACAGGTTGTGCATCCTTTGAGGACTCCCTGTCTTCAGCCTGCACCAGAAGAACGAAGTAATCTCCCTTAAAAGTGAAGGAGTCACTTCCCTGCTTCATCAGGCACTCCTCTGCAGCGACGACCGGTGGAATGGGTCCCCTCTACTGATCAAGTGCGTGGAACCAGCAACACGGGTGGTGGACTGAAGTTGAACCAATGGTCCTAACGTCCAGCTGTCCAATTTGGTGGAGGTAAGAGCTTGCCTCCCCACGCAAGACAGTACCCTGTGCACTGTGTGATTTGCAGTTGCTAGGGCTTGTGTGCAACCTTCCAAGAAGTTCGTCATGCAGAGCACAACTCTGTCCCCAGCACTCCTTCCTGTGATGCAGTTTCCTGAGTGGTTCTCTGGCAGCGTGGGATCCCTTTGTGTCATGCTGAATGGGCCTCTATTTGTACCTTCTTTGTACTCATGCTGTGGGACTCCTGAACATGCTGCATGGTCTTCTGAGGGATCTCTGAGTTGCTGAGAGCCCTTTCTGCCACCCCCTCCTGGGTAGAGGCCACCATGTCCCTCCTGGTCCCGGGCAGCGCCATTTTCTGCTAACTGCACGCTTTGCGTGTGCCAAGGCTTGTTGGCAGAATTCAGTGACACAAACCAGACTGCACTCATCCATCCGTTGTGGAATATCATCTGGACCAACCAGTAAACTGCATCCATCTTCTTGGGTGCAGTACTGACTGTTCTTCTTCACTAGTGGTTCTTCTTTTGCACCTTCATCTGGTTAGCAGGGGCTCCTGTTCTCTCTGGACTCTTCAGTGCTTCTTGGACTTGGTCCCCTTCTTCCACAGTTCTTCAGGTCCAGGAATCCATCTTTGGTGTCTTGCAATCTCTTCTGGTTCTTGCATAATCTTTTATCACAACTTCTTGTGTGTTCCAGGAAACTTACTGTGATTTACTCCTGCTTTCCTGGGTTTGGGGGAGGGTTCTATTACTTACCTTTGGTGTTTTCTCACACTCAAGTGCCCCTCTACACACTACACTTGCCTAGGTGGGAAACCGACTTTTGCTTTCCACTGTTTTAGTATATGGTTTGTGTTCCCCTTAGGCCCATTGCAATCTATTGTGATTTTCACTATTTGCACTATTCTCTAACTGTTTTTACAGCTATTTCTGCATTCTAGTGTATATACTGTATATATTACTTACCTCCTAAGGGAGTATAGTCTCTAAGGTATTTTGGCATTGTGTCACTAAAAATAAAGTACCTTTATTTTTGTAATTCTGAGTATTTTCTTTTTTGTGTGTGAGTACTGTGTGGCAACAGTGGTATTGCATGAGCTTTGCATGTCTCCTAGATAAGCCTTGGCTTCTCAACTACAGCTGCCCCTAGGCAGCCTAGCTTCTAGACACTGACTACATTTCACTAATAAGGGATAACTGTACCTGGTATAAGGTGTAAGTACCTTTGGTACCAACTACAAACCAAGCCAGCTTCCTACAGTAGCCCTTACTCAGACATCTATGTGATACAGCAGATGAGTGAGATATGCCTGTTTGCTTTTCACTACCCATTGAAAATGCTTCCTGATCCCAATATTGCACAGAACCAACATCACATCACACAAGTAAACTTTTTTCTTTTTACAGCAACTACGGAGCATTTAGGTTTGTTATGTTGTGATCAGCTTAAATAAATGTTCACTAATTACTAGAAAAACATATTGATACAGATTAATGCATTTTCTGATGCTTTTATGATTATTTTAATAGTTGATTTTTTTTCAGAAAACTCAGCCTTTCTGCCTGTTATTTTAATTGTGTTTTTTTATCTTAATGATTTGTTTCTTCTTAACATATTGTATTTGATATGCACTTTTACGGCTGTTGTTTCAGCCAAATATAGTTTCATTTGATTTTATTTGACTTGAAACAAATGCTCCAGAAAAAAATAATTTTGTCTATAAATTAATCAACTCTTTTCCCTTGAAAAAATAAAATGTTTTTGATTAAAAATAAGGGGCAACATTTTAAAATAAAACATTGTAAGTAAAACACATATAAACTCACTCCAAAAACACCTCGAAAACATATATATAACATAACACAGCAAATGTTTTTAAAAAAAAGCATAGAACAAACATATAAAATGTAACTCAATATTACATTTGACAATAAGGCCTACTGTAATAATGTAAGCATATGCTACATAAAATAAAACTACTCTAAAACAACATCCAGATACAATGACTGGCCTTACTAAGCCCAAACTCCTATCACTAATCCTTAAGAAAAAAAAGTGTAAAAAAGACTAACAAAAGTGTAACAAAAGTCCAGCAAAGGAAAACCGTAACTGTAACCGAAAAACTTCACGAGTTGCGTAAAATAACAAAGAAAAAAAACAAATTCAAGGAAGCACGAAAAAGTGTCCATCCCATGAAAATCAATGAAAACATGTATTTTGTTCAATAATGTTTATAAACTGTTACACCACTTGTTAAAAATGTCACAAAATCCTGTATTTAGAATCATGTGCGTAAAAGTTTTAAGTATCAAATATATATAAAATACATAAAAAATTCATAGCCATTTTCTGAGTACTTTTTAAATATATTATAATGTTTATAAATATAAGTAATGTAAAGAATTGTGTTTGTTAAAAATTGTACAGTTACAAATTAAAAAGTACGTACACCACAAATATGTCATATGTGTTACAACATTGCAAATATCTCATTAGCAAATAACTTTTAGGGCATCATTATGAGTTTGGCGGCCGGCGGAGGCCTGCACGCCAAACTCTTTGGGCCAGAAAACCGCCAATCCGGTTTTCTGCCCGCTGGCCCTAATAGAAGTTTCCAGCTGGCCCAGTGGGAAACTCACAACAACATTCAAGCCGGCTAGTAATCGAACTGGCGGCAATGTTGTGGTGCATCGAGTGCGGCAGCACCCGTCTTACCGTTAACTGCCTGCAATTCAGGCAGTGAAAAGTGTGATGGGGCTGTCTATGGGAGCCCCTGCACTGCCCATGCCCGGCACCCCATCTCTGCCAGCCTTTGCATGGTGGTGGAACCCCCATTTAAAAGCTGGTGGACACGGGTCGTAATCCCCAGGGCAGTGCTGCTAGCAGTGTTGCCCTGGTGGATTAAGAATGCTGGTACCGCCAGGCCATCGGCCAGGCTAAAAGTGGTGGTTCCAGCAGTCCGACTATGGCACTTTCGTCACAGTCGTAATATGGAGGTCAGACTGCCACTTTGGAGTGTGGTGGTCTTAAGACTGCCACACTCGTAATAGGGCCTGAAGCCGGAGAAAAAAAATATTTATTTGAACTAAAAAATATTCCAAAGCACATGGTGATCCATGTATGTAGGGCACCTAAGGCGGACAGAGTCTGGTCCTGTGACCAGTCAGGCATGGGGAGATGAATTAGGGACACCCCCTGATGGATCTTGTGTAATGCTGAATTTAAACTGCCTCATTTCCATTACTTGCATCGCACATGCCTAACACCGATCAAGCTCCGCAGAATATATGCAACTGGGGGGCTGATTGTCCTACATGTGGGGGAGAAGGAGCCTTTCCCTACATATGGCATGGGAGTGCCCGAGAGTGCATGCCTACCGGCTGCAAGTAGTTGAGAGGTTGTACGAGGTGACCACGCTAGCAAGTGTGTCTGCTTGGTATTGTCCAACAATCCTGAGGGAGGGTAATGCACCAGAGATTCTTACAGTTGCCCCTGGAGTTGGTCAGACAGAGGGTGTCAGAGCCCCTCCATCGAGCCGTGGGGCAGGGATATGGGTGAATGGACAATTACCAAAGAGGTACACAGCTAATGAGTGACATGGGTATATACCTCTGAGGACTAGTTAATACGGCACTGGAGACATGAGGAGAACCACTGAGGAAAAGGATAAAGGGGAGATAGACAAGTGATTGTATTTCTTGAATTGTATTAATATTATGGACACCAAGCATGCAGAGCAAAATGACTGTACAGTAAAGGTTGTTATTGTTGTTTTGGTTGCTTTTTTTCTTAGTATGTGATGGTGATTCGTGTATAAATGTCTGCCATTGATGTTTCTTATACTTATACATTGTTGGCCACACTGCTATTTCAAAACGAATAAAAAGAGTTATTTAAAAAAACAAAATCCAAAGATTTTGATGTAAATATTGAATAATAATGCACAATAAGAATGGTATATGTTAGAAGAGATGTATAGATACGGGTGCAGCAATAAATTGTGAAGTGTAATACTATTTAAGAACTACATTAAAAAGCAAATTATATATACTATAAATGAGTAAAACATTTTAATGTACAAAAGAAAAGACAGAACAAATGCTAACAATTTATTGATATCAAATTTACTATTCCCAATAAAAACCTGGCCATATTTCAGAAAGAGTTATAATTTTGTCAAATTCTAATTTTCAACACCTACTCCAAACTTAGGGTCTCATTATGAGTGTAGCTTTTGCAGTGATCCAACCATCACATTAAAATCCTGGTGGTCAGACTGCCAGGGAACCACCAACACCACCAGGATCCATGATCCCGGTGGCATGGTTGTGGCGGAGATCATAATCTGCCAGCCCTGTGGATTACAAACTCATTCTCAGCCAGCCTTTTCATGCTGGTAACACCGCCATGAAAAGGCTGGCGGAGAACAGGTAGAGGGGGCCACAGGGGCGCACTCCAAACATAGCCACATTGTGCACAGTGCTGGTCTTTAGGGGCGGGAGGGTGGATCACTTTTCCTATTCCAACTCCAAATTGTAACTACATAGTGAAAGGTGTTGGACTTTGAGGAGGCCAAACGTACTATTCCCATTCCAAGTGTAACCACATTGGGGAAAGTGTTGGATTTTGGTTGGGTCACAGTTATGATGCTCACTCCAAGGAAAGTACTGGTCTTTTAGAGGTTCAGATTTATTATTCCAAACCCAACATCAGCACTGTGGTGAAAACATTGGACTTTAGGGGGACCAAGTTTACTATTCAAACTACTCACATTATGAAAGGTGTTGAATTCTGGGGAGGGATTAACTTTACTATTCCAACTACAAACTTAACCACACTAGGCAATGAATGGTGCACACTCGTTGTGCTATCTTAACAGCAAGCTCTTTAAAAGGTTGAGGGTTAGGTCATCAAAGCCAACATTAGCTAAAACAAACTTAGCAATCTAATTTCAAGGCATATATCAGTAAAAGATTTCGAGGTCTACAGAAATCTCAAATATGTTCAAACACAAATGGATACATTGACCGCATTTGTAATACTGACACAGTAGTTGTATAACAAGGGTAACTTGTTATGAAGTCTTTATTAGGATTCTAGCCAACAAACAAATGTTTTACATATATAAGGACCCTTCTGTACTCAGTGTATAATTGGTAAAAGAGTAAGTGACGTGCCCCACATTTTGTTCAGAAGGCAACAGCCCACAGCGCCAGCACTGTAGGAAAGTACCATCTTGCCTGGCATGTTACCCCCATTTTTACTTGTGCGTCAGTTTGTTTTTGCCTGTCTCACTGGGATCCTGCTAGCCAGGACCTCAGTACTCATAGCTGTGGCCTGAATGTGTGTTCCCTGTGTAGTGACTAATTGTGTCACTGAGGCTCTGCTAATCAGAACCTCATTGCTTATGCTCTCTCTGCCTTTAAAATTGTCACTACAGGCTAGTGACCATTTTCACCAATTCTAATTGTCACACTGGAACACCCTTATAATTCCCTAGTATATGGTATAGAGGTACCCAGGGTTTTGGGGTTCCAGGAGATCCCTAGGGGCTGCAGCATTTCTTTTGCCACCCATAGGGAGCTCAGACCAATATTACACAGGACTGCCACTGCAGCCTGAGTGAAATAACGTCCATGTTATTTCACAGCCATTTTACACTGCACTTAAGTAACTTATCAGTCCCCTATATGTCTAACCCTCACTTGGTGAAGGTTAGGTGCAAAGTTACTAAGTGTGAGGGCACCTGGCACTAGCCAAGATATTTTGGCATATTGGGGGTCAACGACCGCGAGAGCACCGCCCACAGGCTGGCGGTGCTCTCAAGGGCATTCTGACCACGGCGGTTTGGCCGCGGTCAGAAAGGGAAAACCGGCGGTCTCCCGCCGATTTTCCGCTGCCCTCAGGAATCCTCCATGGGCCATGGGGATTCCGACACCCCATACCGCCATCCTGTTCCTGGCGGTTCGCCGGCCAGAAACAGGATGGCGGTATGGGGTGTCGTGGGGCCCCTGGGGGCCCCTGCAGTGCCCATGCCAATGGCATGGGCACTGCAGGGGCCCCCATAAGAGGGCCCCACAAAGAATTTCAGTGTCTGCTTAGCAGACACTGAAATTCGCGACGGGTGCAACTGCACCCGTTGCACCTTTCCCACTCCGCCGGCTCCATTCGGAGCCGGCTTCCTCGTGGGAAGGGGTTTCCCGCTGGGCTGGCGGGCGGCCTTCTGGCGGTCGCCCGCCA
This sequence comes from Pleurodeles waltl, assembly GCF_031143425.1. NCBI lineage: Eukaryota > Metazoa > Chordata > Amphibia > Caudata > Salamandridae > Pleurodeles > Pleurodeles waltl. The sequence goes on from NC_090440.1 coordinate 1,480,924,852, forward strand.
GCCCAGCGGGAAAGCCAGAATGGCCTCCGCGGTCTTTTGACCGCGGAGCGGCCATATGGCGATTCCCGCCAGGCTGGCGGCGACCGCCCTCCGCCGGCCTCAGAATGAGGCCCATTGTCACTAAAATAAAGTGCCTTTATTTTTAGTAAGTCTGAGTATTGTGATTCTTATGATATAGTGCTATATGATATAAGTGGTATAGTAGGAGCTTTGCATGTCTCCTAGTTCAGCCTAAGCTGCTCTGCTACAGCTACCTCCATCAGCCTAAGCTGCTAGAACACTACTAATCTACTAATAAGGAATAACTGAACCTGGCACAAGGTGTTAGTACCAACAGGTACCCACTATAAGCCAGGCCAGCCTCCTACAAGCACATAGCCCATGCTATTGAAGGTCGAGCTGCAAAATTCCAAGGCTGCATAGTCTTGATCAACTCCATGCCTCTTTAGTCGCCCACCAGACACTCCCTGCATCTTTATGTCATTATTGTAGGTTTCTTTTCATCCCTGCTTTCACCCTTTCTCACTGTTTTTCCGTCTTTCTTTTCTCCCTCCCTTCTCCTTATTGTGTTTTTCTTTCTCTTGCTTTGGATCAAAGTTTGTTGCTGGACCCAAAACATGAGTGCCAGTGGACCTCGCCTGCACCCACCAGCTCAAATTAAGCACTTGATGCACTTAAGGTTTTTCCTTTCATAAGAGAGTCTTAAAACATTCTTAAGCAAAAAAAGTAGACTTAAGCTTGTCTTAAGCCTAGATCTCTGTCCCTTATTTACACAGAGTAAGGCCTACATCTAACTAAGGCACTCTTAACCCCTTTGATGCGGGCGTCGGCCACTGGCCGATGCCCGCACTACCTCCCTGGTGCGGGTCTTGACCAGTGGCCGACACCAGGGAGGGGGTTTGAAAATCCTCGGGTGCATCACACCTGAGGATTTTCTTTTTTTTTTTTTAAACCCTGGGAGGCACGGAAGAGCTTCGTTTGGCCCCCAAGGAAACCCTACAACTACAAAAAAAAATACAGATATATATAGATATCTATCTATATATCTATCTATCTATCTATATATATATATATATATATATATATATATATATATATATATAGATATTGATATACCAATCCATGTAGATAGATATGACTATCTACATGGATATATCTATAGATAGATCTATATATATAGAGATCTATATATATGTATGTGTGTGTGTATATATATATATATATATATATATATATATATATATAGAGAGAGATATATCCACGTAGATCTCTCTCTCTCTCTCTTTATATATATATATATATACAGTATATATATATATATATATATATATATATATATATATATATATATATATATATATATATATATATCACTTTTGTCAGTGCATGTGTGGTTTCCCTGGGGGCTGCAATCGGCCCCCAGGAAAACCAGGCCCACATATAAAAGTGATCTGTATATACATCTTATATATATATATATATATATATATATATATATATATATATATATCTTGGATAAACATGCTCATAAACGAGCTCCAAGCGGATTCAGAGGGGTGGTGCGGCAAGAACCGGCAGAGCACTCCGGTTAATATTATTTCAGCATCAAAGTTATTTTATAATAGCCGCACACTCAGGAAGTCAAAGTAGAGTTAGTTTATTTAACACAACGCGTTTCGGCTGACTAGCAGCCTTGGTCACGTGTTTAATTTAGCCAATACATACAACATTAAATACCCAACAATCATGGCCACAGAAACAGGACTACATTTTCTTCTCTCAAAATTACCGTTTTCTTTCTTACCCAAATATAAATATAAATAAATACACATGTCGACCTAAACAGGATAGACACAGGGGTGAAGAAATAGAAAATATATATCAATTTCATTCATATACATACACATATCATCATCTACAAATATATTTATCATTAGAATATCAAGGAATGCCTATATACCAACAGATAACATCAATATAAATACATAAATAAATATATAATCATATGAATATATAAATATATAAATATAAATATAAATATGAATAAAAACATGACTCCGGCTCATATATATCCTATAAAATGATTTGCTTAAATAAACTGTATTTCATGAACATATATAAGACCTGTATCATAATTCTAAAATCACCTTCCTATTTATCCAAGATGTTACAATTTAGATGTCATATGTATAATGTAATGATTAGAACCTCTTCCTTCAGTCAAAGACCCCAATTATTAAGTGACATGAATATTGTTCTAGTTCTAGAAAAATTTAAATTAATTTTCCCTTTATAATCTTTTACACGATTTATAAGAAAAGTACTTATCACTATTTCTATAAGGCCAGTACCCATCACCATGTGGAGAAATAAGCAATAATCAATTCACAAATCAGGAATACATCCGGACCCCATCATTCTGAAAAGACCTAAATGAAATAAACACATTATATTAAGAAATTATTAGAAAAATAAATTAAAGAAAACTAATAACAATTGATTAAAATAACCATGCTGCTCATAATGCTAGTGCCATAAAGTCATAACTGTAGAATCACCAATTCCTTATATCTAATACTTCATCATGTTAATTATTTCAATTATCATATAGGTGGGTATTCAGCTCTTCACCAATATTCAATCCATTCGGTATTTTAGTTTCTAAATCCACAATGTACCGGGATTCTTTTTTCCGTAAAACCAACTCTCTATTGCCACCTCTATGATGTAATAGTACATGTTCAACACCATAATAAGATAACAAAGTGGAATCAGAGTTGTGATTTTCCTGGAAGTGTCTTGCTACAGGATAATGTGAATCCCTTGTTGTAATAGCACGCATATGTTCTAAAATGCATTTTTTCACTGCATGTTTCGTACTTCCCACATACTTAAGATGACAGGGACATTCCAATACATATATAGTGAACGGAGTACTACATGTCAAGAACTGCTTAATTTGTCTGTTTATTCCTGGTTTACTTGTAGGATACTCCTTTCTAGACACACTATTACAGCATGCTTTACAATGGCCACATGGAAAGAATCCCTGCAAATTATGTTCTTTTATTTGAGAGGTAGGTGTAATATCATTTGATCTCAATCTATCATGAAGATTACGACCTCTTCTATAGGTAATTAGGGGCCACCTCTGAATCTCTTTGCCAATAATGGGATCACATTTCAAAATATTCCAATGTTTCGAGTTGATCTTTTTAATCTGTGCAATATCTTCATTATAGGTTAGGACCAATCTAATATCATCATTCTTCTAATTTTCTCTCTTCCCAGTATTGTCAAAAAGTGTCTGTATTCTTTCGACTTTCTTGATTTTATCTATAGCCTTTTTGATTACCCAATCCGGGTAACCCCTTTGTTTAAACCTCATAGTCTTGTCTTTCTGTTCTCTTTCAAAAATCTCATCTGTATTGCTAATTATTTTAGCCCTTAACAGTTCTCCATAGGGGATACTCCATTTAAGTTTATCGGGATGTCCACTAGTGGCATGCAGTAAGCTATTGCCTGCTGTGACTTTACGAAAAAGTTCAGTTTGGATCCTCCTATCCTTGATCTTAAACCTTGTATCCAAAAAATCAATCGAAGAGCAACTAATATTATATGTCAGTCTAATATTACACTCATTCTCATTAAGTTTCTCAATGAAACACTTAGCCTCATTCTCAGAACCTTTCCAAATTATAAAGAGATCATCAATACATCTGAGCCATAATATGGCCTGGTTGGTTTCTGGATATTTTTCTTCATCTTTGAATATCCCTTCTTCCCATAAGCGCATAAATAAACAGGCAAAACTGGGAGCAAAGCAAGTTCCCATTGCAGTTCGGAGAACCTGTTTATACAGCTTGCCATTGAATAGAAAAATATTGTTCGTCAGGCAATATCTTATCATCTTAATTAGCATATCAGTATGTGCCAGATATCTTAAGGATCTTGTCTGCAAAGAATGTCTACATGCTTGTATGCCTTTCTCGTGATCAATAATCGTATACAATGAATTCACATCTAGAGAGACAAGTAAAAAATAATCTTCCCAAATAATACCTTCTAGTTTGCCTAGGAATTGTTTGGTGTCACGAACATAAGAGGGTAAGCTCATAACAAATTCCCTGAGGAAAAAGTCTACATATTTGGATATATTTTCCAACACATTCCCACACGAGGAGACAATTGGTCTCCCAGGAGGATTGTCTCTATCTTTGTGAATCTTGGGAAGAATATATAAAATGGGTAACTTTGGATAATCCCTTTTCAAAAAACAGTATTCTTCCCATAGTAAAAGGCCCTTGTCCTTCCATTCTGTCAAAAGGTCCCAAATTCCCGTAATGCTATTCGTGTATGTATCTTTAGTTACAACCATGTAGAATTGGGAATTGATAAATTGGCGCATAACTTCATCAATATAGCTTTGTTTTTTCCAAAGTACTATATTACCTCCCTTATCCGCAGGGCAGATGATGGTATCATTATCCTCTGCAAACAATCTAATAGTTTCACTTTGACTATATGTCATGTTACTACTATATCTAGGTTTGAACCATGGACAATGTCGAAAATGTGTCAAACTTTCAACTGCCATATCATAAAAGGTGTCAATATTGTCATGGTTCATATTCAGGAAGAATGTAGACTTGGGTTTGAAGCCAGACGGAGCTGCCAAATCATATATTTTATCCAAATCATCTAAGGTTTGATATAGATCTTTTTCATTAGTCTGTACCGGTTGATCTTGTTCTAATTCATGAAAAGTTAACAACGTGTCAACTTCACCAATGGATAAGACATGTTCATCACTATATGTAATCATCTGAGATTCTGAACAATTACCAACATTTCCTTTCAGTTTAAACCATTTTTTTAGTTTCAATTTCCTTATAAATTTAAACAAATCTATACGGGTTTCAGCATAATTAAATCGTACCGTAGGACAGAAGGAAAGACCTAGACATAATGTTTTTTTATCATCCTCTGTTAGCTGATGATCTGATAAATTAATAATAGTCTTATTCACTGTTTCACTATCCATTATGTTGATAGCTCGGAGCCTTTTGTTATTTTTCCCATTTGCCCCGAAATTAGATCTTTTCTTAGAGCGGTTTCTAAGTCTCTCTCTCCTCTTTTGATTCCGGCTCGTCTTCCTCTTCGACCCCTTAGTCTGCCTCTGTAGTTCTGTTCCTCTCCTTTCTGTTTGTACGAGATTTGCCTGCCATGTCGTAGCAGGCAATACTCATCTAAAAAAGTAGCCGATTTGTTGGTAATTTCAGTGTTGGAGATTTAACTATCAGTTGAACTCAGAGAATCAGTCTCTCTCATACTCTCCAGCTCACTTTCAGAAGTAGAGGGTTGGCCCACAGGTGTAGAATAACTTGACCCAGGTTTGTAGAGATGATCATATTTCCTGCTAAAAGTCAAAATTCTTCCACTCTCGTAATCGCCTATGTCCCTATGAAGTTTTTTTGTTTTTTTTGTTTTTATATCATCTTCATATTTTTTCAACTTTATCTTCATTGTTTGATAGAAACCAGCAATCAATTCTTTTTCAGATCTCGAGGCAAAATTCTCCTTCATTTTTTTGATATCTGCTAATAAGATTTCTCTATCACGCCAGGCATATTTCACCAGAATTTCAAGCATATGTTTAGAGCTTGCTGCTGAATTCTCCGCCCATTCTTTCAGCATTTCAGGGTTGGATGTTTCATATGCTGGTGTAATAAAAATTCTCAATCCTCTCGGAACCATATCTTGATCAATATAATTCTGTAGAGAAGTAGCTTCCCACCATTTAGATATTTCTTGTTTACACATTTTCTCCAATTTGTATAGTAATGTATTCAAATCACTAGTACAACCTGCATCACTCCCAGGCAATTTTCCTCTTATAGTAGTCTTAGCAAATAATGCTTGAGCAGCCATTTTTCTCTGGTTATCAATGTCATCCTCCATAATGATTACCCTGTTACTAAATCCAAATGTGTAAAGAAAAATTATAAAAAACAAAAATAATACAAAATAAACCACTCACACTTGAGAACCCCTGGGTGAAATACCCAGTTCCCCTTGACTTCACACATCACGCCTATACTAGTTATTATGTCCTTTTTAAAAGGATTTTTTCCATAGTCCAATTAGAGATAAACCTGAATTAATGTACAGGTTAGAGTTATTTATTTAAGGTTATTGCCGTATTTTCCGTAACTCCTTGGTTATAAATATCATCCAAAAGCATACCTGCTCCCGGGTAATAATTAAATATCAAAAGAAAAAGACGGGAATTGGGAAGTAACGAGGGCTATCCACTGTCAGTGAGATGTTCCAATTATCCCGCTGCTCATATACACTATTTACTTCAGGTGTCAATGCAGCAGTTCAGGCCGTCACATTTAATTTGGTAGTAATTGTATAGTTGTTCCTCGCATGTATCACACGTTTCAGTAAGCAAGTTCAAACTCATTTTATAAACCACATTGTTTCGAAGCTTCAAATAACTTGTTACCATGTGGTCTCCGTTGCTACAATGTTGCCAATTGATATTTATGCCTGGAAACAGATTCAGCTCCTTTGCGTCTGACTCGCGTATTTCTCACCGCGAGGTCAATGGCGTCTCCGAGTCAATGTCAACAAACAGAAATCTCACCGTTACCAAATATGCAATCGCCGGCCTCACTCTCGATCGCACAAACTCCGCAGTGTCAGGGTTCCACTAGGTCCGCAGTGCAAAGTCCAACTAGACACCTCGAAGCATACGACGGGCAGTCAAGAAATCTCGGATAATCTCCCAGCAACACACAAATCTCTAACTGGTTCATGCACTTCTCAGCGTACACGCGGCCGGCCAGGAGGAGCCCAAATTCCTTTCTTCAATAAACATGCTCACAAACGAGCTCCAAGCGGCCCCAGAGGGGTGGTGCGGCAAGAACCGGCAGAGCACTCGGGTTAATCTTATTTCAGCATCAAAGTTCTTTTATAAGAGCCGCACACTCAGGAAGTCAAAGTAGAGTTAGTTTATTTAACACAACGCGTTTCGGCTGACTAGCAGCCTTGGTCACGTGTATAATTTCTTATAAATCGTGTAAAAGATTATAAAGGGAAAATGAATTTTAATTTTTCTAGAACTAGAACAATATTCATGTCACTTAATAATTGGGGTCTTTGACTGAAGGAAGAGGTTCTAATCATTACATTATACATATCTGAATTGTAACATCTTGGATAAATAGGAAGGTGATTTTAGAATTATGATACTGGTCTTATATATGTTCGTGAAAAACAGTTTATTTAAGCGAATCATTTTATAGGATATATATGAGCCGGAGTCATGTTTTGATTAATATTTATATTTATATTTATATATTTATATATTCATATGATTATATATTTATTTATGTATTTATATTGATATTATCTGTTGGTATATAAGCATTCCTTGATATTCTAATGATAAATATATTTGTAGATGATGATATGTGTATGTATATGGATGAAATTGATATATATTTTCTATTTATTCAGCCCTGTGTCCATCCTGTTTAGGTCGACATGTGTATTTATATTTATATTTGGGTAAGAAAGAAAACGGTAATTTTGAGAGAAGAAAATTTAGTCCTGTTTCTGTGGCCATGATTGTTGGGTATTTAATGTTGTATATATTGGCTGAATTAGACACGTGACCAAGGCTGCTAGTCAGCCGAAACGCGTTGTGTTAAATAAACTAACTCTACTTTGACTTCCTGAGTGTGCGGCTATTATAAAATAACTTTGATGCTGAAAATATATATATATACATATATATATATATATGTATGCCACCAGTTGTCTTGCAGTTGCAGCTTGCGTCTTCAAAGTAGTGCACATACTTCAACTGACGCATTTCAACTACAGCTTTTAAGCAGCAATAAAGAAGTCAAGTAACTCTTGTGATTATGTTTCTGCTACAAAAGGATCAGACTTTTGTCTAGTGGCAGTTTTAGTGCCATACAGAAGCGCAGAAGGTTTATATGACTACTGCAAAGAGCAAATCTGTATTTTGTGTAAATAGCTGAGTGCGTTAGTAAAGTCAGCTAGCACCTGCTCTATAATACAAATCAAATGTATGTGCGGGTGGGGGGTGGCTATGGAGAGATGAAGAGCACGTTTGCTGGGTGGTAATGAGGGAATCCGAGGAGGAGGACATGGGAGTGGGAGCACTAATAATGATTGTTGGACTGGGCGCAGGAGGTGCTAAAGACTGTGACGAATGGTATGTGAAAAGGTGTTTGAGTGTCTTGAAAGAACGTGCTGATTGAGGGAAGAAGCGCAGGTAAGGTGGCCTCTACTGGTGCACGTACACACACCAGCAATTTTGTGACTGTCTATGTAGGCTAGTGTTTTAGAGCAACAGTTTAGCCAATAGCAGAGATGGCATCTTGATGGATCACTGCTGCTGATGTCACTCTGGTTATAGAGGACAGCTCTGACATAGGATCAGAGACTGAGACAGCAGATACTGAGACGGCATCTGAGGAATAGGACAATGGCGCAGACTCTGGGAGTGATTTTTTAGTTGGATAACTCCTTCTAGTAAATTGTGAGGGAGGTGATGAGGGCAGTCCTGTTGTCCCTTCGCAAGCACAGTCTGTGCAACCGGACAATAGTGGGTTAGCCCAACCCAGAGAGCAGGTGAATGCTGGGGCAAGCACAGAGAGGGTGCTCTCTTGGGAGCTCCCCAATTTAGTTCAGCCCTGAATTCCACTGCCCAAATTGTATTGTGGAGACATCAAAATTATCTATCACAAAACAAACTGGTTTTGTAATGCAGGCACCTGTGTTTTTGGTCCTGGGTTCGGCGGCTATATAGGGAAACATACTAAACCCAAACATTTCTGGAAACTAGACATCTGGGGGAGTCAACAGAGGTGTGACTTGTGTGGATTCCCCAAAGTTTTCTTACGCAGAATACCCTGCAAAGCTGAAATGTTGAATAAAAACACTATTTTTCTTGCATTTCTGTCACACAAACTACAGGAATATGCTGCGATCCACAAAATTCCTACCACCAGTGATTCCTCACCTGTCCTGATAAAAACACTGCCCCACTTGAGTGTCTATACCTAGTGCCTGCATAAGGAATGGATCACCTCAGGGTCAACAGTTGCCTAATGTAAGTACCAACATTGACCGTTGTGTGATCCATTCCTGTTGCGGACACTAGGCCTACCCACAAAAGTGAGGTACCATTTTTATTGGGAGACTTGGGGGAATGCTGGGTGGAAGGACATTTGTGGCTCCTCTCAGATTTCAGAACTTTCTACCACCGAAATGTGAGCAAAAAGTGTTTTTTTTCCAAATATTGAGGTTAGCAAAGGATTCTGGGTAACCGAACCTGATCAGAGCCTCACAAATTACCCCATCTTGGATTCCCCTAGGTGTCTAGTTTTAAAACTGTGCAGGTTTGCTAGGTTTCCCTAGGTGCCAGATGAGATAGAGGCCAAAATCCACAGCTAGGCACTTTGCAAAAAACAGCTCTGTTTTCTGTGTGAAAATGTGATATGTCCATGTGGTGTTTTGGGGCATTTCCTGTCGTGGTCACTAGGCCTACCCCCACAAGTGAGGTATCATTCTTATCAGGAGACTTGGGGGAATGCTGGGTGGAAGGAAATTTGTGGCTCCTGCCAGATTCCAGAACTTTCTGTCACCGAACTGTGAGGAAAAAGTGATTTTTTGGCCACATTTTGAGGTTTGCAAAGAATTCTGGGTAACAGAACCTGATCAGAGCCCCACAAGTCACCCCATCTTGGATTCCCCTAGGTGACTAGTTTTAAAAAAATGTGCAGGTTTGGTAGGTTTCCCTAGGTGCTGGCTGAGCTAGAGGCCAAAATCCACAGCTAGGCACTTTGCAAAAAACACATCAGATTTCAATGTAAAAATGTGATGTGTCCATATTGCCTTTCCTGTCGCGAGCATTAGGCCTACCCACGCAAGTGAGGTACCATTTTTATCGGGAGACTTGGGGGAACACATAATAGCACAAGTGTTATTGCCTCTTGTCTTTCTCTACATTTTTTCCTTCCAAATGTAAGACAGTGTGTAAAAATGACGTCTATTTGAGAAATGGCCTGTAATTCACATGCTAGTATGGGCACCCCGGAATTCAGAGATGGGCAAATAACCACTGCTGCTCAATACCTTATCTTATGCCCATTTTGGAAATACAAAGGTTTTCTTGATACCTATTTTTCACTCTTTTTATTTCAGCAAATGAATTGCTGTATACCCGGTATAGAATGAAAACCCATTGCATTTATTGTCTCTGGGTACCTAGGCATCTTGATGAACCTACAAGCCCTATATATCCCTGCAACCAGAAAAGTCCAGCACATCTAACGGTATATTGCTTTAAAAAATCCGACATTGCAGGAAAAAGTAACAGAGTAAAACACTGAGAAAAACGGCTGTTTTTTTCAGCTCAATTTAAATATTTATTTTTCCAGCTGTTATTTTCTGTAGGAAAACCTTGGAGGATCTACACAAGTCACCCCTTTCTGAATTCAGAATTTTGTCTACTTTTCAGAAACACTTAGCTTTCCGGGATCCAGTGTTGGTTTCACACCCATTCCTGTCACTAACTGAAAGGAGGATGAAAGCACCAAAAATAGTAAAAATGAAGTATGTCTCAGTAAAATGCCAAAATTGTGTTGAAAAATGTGGTTTTCTGATTCAACTCTGCCTGTTCCTGAAAGCTGGGAAGATGGTGATTTCAGCACCGCAAACCCTTTGTTGATGCCTATTTCAGGGTAAAAACCACAAGCCTTCTTCGGCAGCCCTTTTTTCCCATTTTTTTGAAAAAACAATTTTTAGGTGTATTTTGGCTAATTTCTTGGTCTCCTCCAGGGGAACCCAGAAACTCTGGGTACCTTTAGAATCCCTAGGATGTTGTAAAAATAGGACGCAAATTTGGCGTGGATAGCTTATGTAGACAAATAGTTATGAAGACCTAAGCGCCAACTACCCCAAATAGCCAAAAAAGGTCTCAGCACGGCGGGGGAAGGCCCAGCAGCTAAGAGGTTAAGGCCCCTTCCTGGCTTAAAACATTTTCGTCTGTAATAGTTCACGTTACAACTTTAGCAAGACAGGCCCTCAGTAAGGGAGCCAACTGCTTTTGCAATTTCCCACACCCTTGCACCTGTGTCCGAAAAAATTAAACATTTCAGCTAACGTTCGAAAAGAGAAATAGTCATAAGTGCTCCACATATGCATATTTATTTACCTGTTCCTAAAATGAAAGTGTAAAAAGGGGACTTTTTGTTATGTAATTGAAACATGACTCAATACATTCCAACATAACCTGACTCTTTATTTACGATATTTTTTTTCTGCCTCATTAACAGAACGTTTCTTATACACGAAGTAAATGGGTACTGTATTTATGAATGGACGCTAGAAATATAAACAGCTTAGTGCTCCTTGCATAATGTACGTTTTCCAAACTGATGCTTCTATTCCCATCATGTCCCTTTCTATTTTTCTAAGGGATTCGCAAAATGTTTAAATTAACTCATTTGCAGCTGCTCTGTCAGGAACTCGCTAAGTGCTACAGCCATGGAAGCAATTAAGAAAAAAATTGCACAGAAGGTAATTAAAAGCCCTACTGGTTCTTGCTATTAGACTGACATTTTAAATGCCTCTAGATGTTTTATTGTGCCAATAACCTATTTTCCTGGGCTCCAGGAGAAATCCATCTGACATCAGTAATTTACCAAAATAATCTACAGGTTTCATTATGATAAAAAAGCAAAAATAGATGTTTAATCAGCAAGAGCACAAAACATTGTCCACGTCTCCGAAGTAATTTCTGGATATACTCCTCCTACATAATATGCACGACCCTCACATATTTTACTTACATTTCTCTCTTTTTTCACGCCTCTTACACATACATTTTCACATTTTTGTATTTCTATTTCAACATTTTGAATACTGCGATTTGCCCGGTGCTGTACCAGTTGCCATGTTTATCAGCATATCACCTAACCAAAGCCAAAACTGAACAGTAAAGATTCCATCAGAAACCCGCACATACTGTGAAGTAATGCACAATTACATTGAGTCCAATCAATCACATTTCAATGGCATGGCATTCTGCATTGACTATCCTCTCTCAATACTGTAAAACCCCAGTAGACTGGGGGAGGATACTACTTAATGGGCAGAGCGGGCTTAAACTCAATCCTGAAAGGAACACTTTGAGCTTCTTTAAACCAGAATTGCAGTCAGTTATTGTGGTATATTAGTGTGTATAGGCTGCCGCATGCACACACTAATAAGTGAGTGCCATTGGGTGTCCGATGCATGTTGCAGATTGTAGTCTTCACCATATTTCAAAAGTAGCTCTCGGCAGACCAACATGACAGTGATCAGATGTACTGTTGACATAGCAATGCATTTTACCCATGTTTTCTTGAGAGGTTTCAGCTTTTCTGCCAGGACTACATACAGGACACCTGTGAGTATTTAGGACTGGCAGTTACCGACTGAGTTTCCGTAAATGAGTGTTCTGATTGTCATTAAGGGAAGCTTCCTTGTCTGGCCCAGGCCTTCAACCTTGCTTATAACTTTCCCCACATTAAATAGGATTACCTACATTAAACCTTTAGCGTGATCACCTAGGGTAGAGCTGATGGCAGCAAGTGTTTCTGTCAAAAGCTGAAGCTATTACTAAAGCTACCACACACCCCACCAGATCCTCTGACAAAAGGGAGGGGGGCAAAAAAGTGCTGCTTGCCTGAACATGCTTTTCAGAGTTTTCCCCTGAATAGACACTAGTGGAACACTGACAGTACAGCATTTGCCCAAAACGTCTTTTGCGCTCACCAAAATATTGATCACTGCTAATTAAGGACAAAGTTAAATTACTGAACTGTTGATTTGTAACCAACCACAAAAACACCCATAGTATCAAGAAACATTATTGCCACCCTCCAGAAAGCTCTGACACAAGTTCTATTCTAAATCTATTCATAACAGGGCGCATGGGAAAAGCAGCCTAAGGAAATCAAATACAAATGACATTGAAGTGACAGAAAATGAGGGAATCTCGCATTGAGCAAAACCACAGTCAAGTGTATGACAGGGAAAATACCTAGTGGCGAAAACAGCAGAAAGGAGAATTGAAGAAGTCTGTTGGCCCTTGCCAATTTTTTTGAAAGAAGTTGCTGTGGATTCCATGCCACTCTTAAACAATGCAAAAAGGATCTAGAAGCTCAGAGAATCATAAGAACAGTGCCACAGGAGCAGTGCCCCTCACGGCTGGCCTCTATGGATGTGTCCATGGAACGTCGCATACCTTAGGTCTGAATAGCACTGCAGACATTAATATAATCCACCCAATGCATAGGACCAATGTAGTTGACAGAAAGTCACATAGATGCAATGAGTTTCAGGTGCTCCCAAATGACCAAACAGAAGTTCCTTTTCAATAGACCAGAATAACAGCTGCTTAGAAAAGAACTGCTTAAGAAGAGCCATCTGTATAAACCACCACTTCTAGAAAACCATGAATTGCATCACTTGCCTCAGAAAAGTTTGAAAAATGGAAGGTAAATAAGCAAAAGACCCCTATTACAATTATGATCGATACTCCTGACAAGGCTCTAAAGCTTACCATTGTGTAGATTCTAGCAGCACAGGCTCTGGATCTTGAAGTTAGGACCTGAACTAAATATCATTCACATTGTCTTTTTTATTCCAGAGTCCTTAGATAAAGCTTCATTAGTAACACATATGGGATTACAATCATCGTTTAGACAGTTGCTACTCTTCAAAATCTCACAGAAAACCAACCACAATTACTGCCTGTTTTTAGTAAAACGTTTCTGTTCCATGGATGTTCCTGAAAAAGGTACTATATGACCATTTTTTGTCTGAACTACAGTAATATGGTCTTTGACATTATTCTGACTGTAACACCTGCAGAAAACAGAGCATTGATCCTTCCCTAAAAGGTTGTTTACAAACCCCCTAAACTCTCTATGACAGAAAATATTTTTTATTATTTTAATATTCTGATTTAAAAGGAAGATTGTTGGACCTGGCCCTTGTGGGAGCTTCATTTCCTGGGAGGTTCATTCCCTTTTTTCAGCAAAACCAAACTACTTCCGACTAATATACTAGACACATGTCATCAACTGTCACCTGCACACCCTGTTAGTCCTGTACACAAACATTTATAATATACTCAATACCATTACACAGCAAAAAATAGGCTGTACAAAATTAGGTAGAGAAGCTGGAGGATACTTGCCACTATGTAAAGGGCAGAGAAGGCATGTTTGCTCATGGCTGGCGAAAGATTTAAAAATGCTCCTGCCAGGCAGAAGCTAACATATGTGTCCTTCCCCGCACTGTTGAGGACAGGGAAACTACTCTATTCCAGGGGTCGGCTCCCTGGGGCAGAGTACTTGAACTGGCCCCTCCACTTAATTAATGTATTGGGCCTCAGTGGTTGCGGTGTCAAGAGCTAAAATTGGTTCAGGGAGGGAAGCCCTGTGGCCCAAAATGGTCTTGGTGAGGGGGGCCCTATGCATGATGCCCAAAGTCCCTCAAACCCAAACACCCAGATAAACAAATATTTGTCCACCTTAATTTCTATGATAATATGATATATGTATGACATTGGTCATGTATCAGGTAACAAGATACGTGAGAACATTTGCAATGTTGATGCAACAAAATACATTTTAATTCTTAGTAGTAAAGATGTCGCAACTCTCTTCCTCCTAATGCTTTCTTGCTCACATTTGCTTCCGTTATTTAAATTTATATTTTCTACAGAAATACTACCTTTTCTTCAAATTTTGTAAAATACACTAAAATCTTCTTTCATGATGACCAGTCATAGTGATGGTGACCAATCCAGCATAACATCATAGGTAGGGTTGTCATCTTTAAGAAACCAACAGACGAACTGAAAATAGAAAAGGCATGAGAGGACGGCTGGCTATTAGGAAAAGTGTCCTTACATCAATCAATGAAAACTACTATAAACTACATAAAATAAAATACAGCAATCATGATGGACACAAATGACACCAGCAAATAAAAGCATACAAGGAAAAAATGCTAATAAAACAAACATTATAAAAATGTACGATTTATAACCTTAAAAGCAGCAAATGGTTTATAATCTAAGGGTGATACTTACACACCAATAAGGTTCCAATTAAGTAAAAAAGAAAAAAAAACGAAGTCTCTGATTGCTAATGCTAAAGTTATTAAAATACTAACCGTTCTCCTACTTTTTTAAATCGTGGTTACGCAGAACGTGAGCAATATTCAGTCCTCTATCCGGTTACCAAAACACGACATAAACTAAACTGGTCATGTGCATAAAAATAATTGAAAAACCTATATGACCTTCAAAAAATAAATAAACAAGCTGAGAGGGACTACTAGACTATCTCACTATTGCAGAAATTAATATTTAAATGTCAGTGTAATAGACAAGTGTCAGGTTCACAGACAGAATAAATGAGACACGTTTTGTGTTCTTCGAACTAAGGATACAGTCAATGCTTCTGTACGACACCTGCATTGTAAGTGGAATGCAAATGGAACCTCAGCTGAACAGGTGATGCAAAGCATTTGTATTGTGTTAAGTTTCAAGTAGCACACATAAGCAGCTCAATGAACTTTAGACAGAAATTCCTTAAATGAGAAGACTCTAATTGAAATAGGGGGAACTGAATTAAGCAAAGGAAGAGTAACTTATGAACTATATGACATTATTAATTGTGTAATCACTGCAAAGGATCATGTGCAGGGTATCTTCTAACCAGGCAGAGAAGAGAAAGATAAATACATTTCTAATTAATGCACCTCGTAAATTAAATTAAGGATAATCAATCAATATAACAAGAATATGCTTGACCCCACAAAATATAAAATAGAGTTTGGTACATTATATACATGAACTCCATGATGTGGTATTCCGCCAAACATTTTTGCCTTCACCTCTCCTCCTTGCTGAATTTGGTTTGGTTCGTGTTAGGAACCTGTACCCTTTATCACTGCTAACTAGTGCTAAAGTGCTTGTGCTTTCTCTTTCAAACATGGTAAAATTGGCCTACACCTATGTCGCACATTAATGTACTTGTTAGTCCTTAGTGAATGGTAGTATTGGCACCCAAGGGCTATAAATTGAATGCCGCTAGTGGCCTGCTGCACTCATTGTGCCACCTCGTAAAGAAGTACTTCAAAGACATATGTCAGACCTATAGTGGAGTTTCAAACTGGCACTTTTACATGGCAGAATAAACCTTTTTACCAGGCCTAAACCTTCCTTTTAAATACTTATAAGTTACTCCTGCAGAAGGACCTAGTGGTTTATCTGGCAGGATGCATTGCATTTAAAATGTAGGATATGTGTGCATACGTTTTGCTGGTCCTGGCAGTGAAAAACTCCTGAAGTCATTTTTCACTGATTAAAATCTATTTCTCCCATTGACTAACACCGGGTTACCTTATTACACTTACAAGGTGCTAACTTTACATTGGGATCAGAGAGAGGTGTGCTGTTAAAATGATTTGTATTTTAAAATCTTTACTGGTAAGCTGAGGGTTACAATCCTGAAAATGCCACTTTTAGAAAGTTGGCATTTTTTTGACTTAACCATGTGGTGCCTGCTGCCTGTGTCCTTGGTCACATAACTGTGAATGGCTCTGCTGTTGGGATTTGTGTATTGCTCCCAGAGAGTAACACAAATGGGGCTTAGGGTGTGGATGGGACGGATCTTCTTGACAGGGTTGCTGAAGAGTAGCAGTGCCTAGGCTTACTTGCATATCGAAGGGCCTTGTCTACAGCACACACAAAGGAACCTTACGCCAGGCCTGCTATGCCTTTTGTCATCCGAGACAGCATGGAGCCTTGAGCAGGAGAAGGGGAAGGACTTTCTAGACCCAGTTGTGAGGGTAGGACAGGTAGTCCCCCCACATAAAGTGTGGCACCTGGTATAAATATTGGACATCCAGAGCCACTCTTCAGAATACTCCTGGTCCTGTGGAAGATTCAGAAGAAGGACTGTTCTGCGGCCATAGGACAGTACTCCTGCTTGAAGGGCTGCCTGGATGACTGAGAAAGAAGACTGAACCTGCTGGCCTTCATGTCAGGCTACCCAGAGTGACTTCAAGGGACAGTTGGCTGACCTCCTTTGAAAGGTACAGGGACACAAAAAGCTTCAGAGGCCTTCATGCACCTGCCCAGCTGGCTTGCTGCAACTGGACCTGCCTGGACCAGCCAGAGCATTGTTGCTGGCCTCTGCTGGAGTGAGTCCTAATCTCCAAGAAGTGCCCTTCAGGTCCTGAACCATTGGCTGACATCAGCTGATGCTCCTCCTGAAAGAAAAAGTGAAAACCCTGAACTTAGAGATCCTCAAGACTGTGAACGTGCTTTTCACAACCAGGTACACAAGGAGTATGGGGTGTTTAAGTGGGTACCATGTACAGGAAAGTTGCCCTGGACCCTAAGTGTATCCTGAACTTCGGACTTGTTTGCGTGCTAAGCGTGGCTGTCAGGAGGGGAATTTCTCCTTACGGACTAGGTGGTCTCACGCACTATATAGTGTCATGCTTCAACATTTGACCACCTAGCCCCATCAAGGTAGGATAGAACCACCTGGATGGACTCCTGCTTGTGTTTCCTTGCTCCTGGTAGCATATTGTAAATCCTGTTGGTGTCCCCTTGCTCCTGCTAGTGATTCTTCCACCTGTTGCTTCCCTTCTAAACCTTTCTTTTCTCCTGGGTCTTGCATTTCCACTAACAGTATTTAAGCCTTGCTGCAGTCCTGTTCTTTGACCATCAGTACCAGTCCTCATCAGCCTCCCGGGATACTCCAATCGCCATCAGAGGTTTTTTCTTTGAGGCTTTTCCTCTTGGAGAGCACTGTCAGCTTGTATGTTTCATTGTCAGTGGAATCATGGCTACCAGAAGGCATCGTCCCTACCTTTGGTAGACAAGGACAGTCAAAACCTGGACTCGCTGATTTTCCCATCACTTCAATGCTGCAAATAGAAGTTCATCCGCTGAAGAACCTTACAATTACTCTGACCCCATATGCGGAAACCAGAAGCTGATGAGCAGTGGGAGAAGTGTGGTTGCAAGGGTCAAGCTACTGTCAAACGGGTGTCATTTCATATCCATTAAACATGACACTTTGGTAAATCAATATCTTAGCACCTAGATCGGCTACATTTTCTGGGTGGCACCAAGATTCTTCAGCAATGTAGGAGCAGTCACGTCAGACTTCATCACTCCTGTATGAAAATTATTTTCTTTCACCGTGGATTTCGCTCTTGTTCGAAGCAGCTTTAATGGGAAGGACCTCAGGATTTCTATGATACAGAAATGTCACACCTGCTCAAGGAACAGTTATACACGTACTTTGTAGCCTTTTCTTATTTTGTTTAATGATTTTTATTGTGAATCATGATTCAAAGAATAACAGAATTATAATCATGAACATTAATACATAGGTAAAGATTATAGTTGATCAAGCTATGAAAATAAATAGAAAATATATAAAAAGAGAAGGAAAGAAGAACAGAAAACAATAAAAGAGGAAATATTACATACAAAAAGAATACATGAGAAAAAAGACAAGTGGAAGTGAGAAAATAATAAAATTAAAAGTGCAGAGATAGAAAATTGGTGAAAGGTAGCCAGTATAGATCTGTTTTAATCATTTTCAATATATTTTAAGAGAAGTTACTGTATGAATTGTGTTTTCATCATACATAAGATTCCACCAAGTAACTATTGATAACTTAGGGAAATGTTTCCAAAAAGAAAAAAAATACTTTAAAGGGAATTGCAATTAAGAGATCCAATAATAATGGTCTAGTAGATGAATTATCAACATCAATACCTAAATAACATAGAAAACTGTTTTGTAGTGTAAGAGAAATATTACACTGTAAATATTATAAGCATTTAGACCAACTGAGGTCCAAAGAGTGGGAACATGACAACAATTTTACAACATGTGCCTAAGTGATTCAACATATTCAAATCAAGACCTGAATAAGGGGGAGGCAGAGAAGTCAAATTTAGTTACACGTTCTGGAGTAGCAACAGCTATATTATTTACCAAAAAAGAGTCTGTCTAATATGAGCTGCCTAAGATGTTCTGAATATTTTGGACCAAATTTTGTCCCAAAGTAGGGTGCAAAAAGAGACAATTAAATCTTCTTCCCATGACAATTTAAATGGAGTGTTATTTCTAAAAGATAATGAGGATAGGAGGGAATTGGAAGCAGCTTTGTGTAAAGTCTAGCTTTCTCCGCAGCCTGGGTATTCGTAAATGACTACTCCACACACGGAGCTTGTTCTTAAATGTCTTTATTGCTCTGCATGTAACAGTGAACTCAAGATTCCAACATGAAATCTATTCACCACACCAAAATACTTATGTCACAGGTCTACAGAGCCCATCAGAAACCAAAAGGGTCCCATCATCATTAACACACAATACACCACATAAGGAAGCATGTAATATGATTTCAGGATAGACAGGAGGTATGGGTGGAAGTGGATCAGGGCTTATGCTGTAGCTAGATAAAAAAAAAACTTGTAGAGAGGAGAAAATTAATACATATCCCACTAAAAAGGAATCCAGTAAATGATATTTAGTGTGTAAGGAATCAAATGTTGCAATACATTTAGCATTTATAAATTTATGAACAAAATAAATATTTTTTTCTTTTCAAAGCTTGAGGTAAAATGATCTATTTTGTAGCGTGAAAGCTTCGTTGCACCAATAAGAAGAATTCAAAAAATGGTGGTGGAAAAAATAGTTATCAAAAAGTAATTTATTTAATCAAAATTGGTAATATTTTGAAATGGCATTTTTAGAACTAAAGTACAATTTGACAAAAAAGTTACATCTGAAAAAGAAAATGTGTACAATAAAGATCACTCAAAAAGGATCAAGAAGGATGATCCTTATAATCATATTTTAGGGCGCGAAATTGCCTAATTATAAAAGAACTACAGTATAATTTAAAATCAGGAAACCCTGCACCACCTTCAAATTTTGGTCATTTGTGTCTATCAATAATAATACGTGAATGTTTATTATGTTATAAATAGTACAAATATATTCAAGCTGATTAAATAATTAGAGATTTTAAAAGCCAACATGGGAATCATGAGTATAAAATATGTGGTACAATCATAATTTTAATGGTGTTCAGTCTTCCCCACCATGATAGAAATAATGGAGGCCTGGCTGAAATTGATGGTTGGAGTTTGGATTTTAACATAGTAATATTATCAATGATTATTTTGCAGAAAAGTGGGGCAGAATCAAACACCAAGAAATGTAATCCTGGAAGGACACTTTGCAAAATTATAATTTGGATACATGTATTGGTAGCAAAGAGAATTCAAGGGCATCTATTTTTTAAGAGTTACGTTTATAACCTGAAATAGTAGAGTATAAGGAAAGTTCCTGTAAAAAAGGAGGTTAAGGATGTTAGAGGATTGGACATGTAGATCAAGCTATTGTTTACATTGGCAGATAATTTGACTTCCTGAGTGCCATGTTTAAAATCAGATTTATGAGGGTACCGTCTAATACTTTCCACAAAGGGCTCTAAGCATAAGACAAAAATAAAGGAAATAGTGGGCAGCCTTGTGTAGTACCTCGGTGCAAATTAAAGTAAGGAAAAAATTACCATTAGTACAGTATAGTAAATTCACAAATTAAATAAATTTAGGACCAAAGCCAAACTATTGAAATGTTTTAAACATATATTACAAGTCTGGCGGTCTCAAGACTGTCAGACTTGCGGAGGCCACAGCTTTGATAGTTGAACCACCACATGAAGACTCTGGCAGTCCAACAGCAAGGGAACCAAAGTCCCTGCCAGGATCTCTGATCCCGATGGGATGATTGTGGTCTTGGTTGTGATCAGCCAGGGCCCTGCTGATTACAACCTTCTCCGCCAGCCTTTTCATTGTCATGGTCTGACCACCATAAAAAGGCTGGCAGAGAACAAGCGCAAGGGCCTAAATATTTTAGATAATTAGCAAGCATCTTACCAGCCTTGTTTTGTCACCCATGAAGTTTCAGTAAAATATTGCATGCATCAATGATAGCAAGTTATTTAAATCACATTTAGCATTGATGAAATCATGAATCATAGTGGATGATTTGGAAGAAAAATAACTATGCTCAAGTGCTTTAATTATTTGTAACAAGAGAGTATTTTGACTGGATGAGTTAGTTTTCTTCTTTGCTAATTAGGCTGATTAGTAAAAGCTTGGGAATAAGCTATAAGGCCATCTCAGTTAGTGGCCACTGAATTGTCAGCAGGATTAATGAACAGGAGCAATTCCTGTATAAAGACTTTAGCTTCAGAAATAAAGGGTCTGATTACGAGTTTAGCCGTCGGACCGCCAGACCACCAGACCACCAGACCGCCAGACTGCTATTTTGGCGGTCCTACAAACACCGCTGCACCAGCAGTCCTCAGACCGATGTATTAAGATTCATACAGACTGGGCTGCTGTCCGCCAAGAAAAAAAGGCAGACTGCCAGCAGCGCGACGGCATGGATTTAGGTTGCAGAACTCCAGTGCCATCAGCACAACAGCCAACCACTGAGCCTATCACAAACACACAGTAACCATGGCAGTCCCCTGGCGGTGGTCAGACAACGGTGATTGACCACTGGGGTCCGTGTTCAGCAAAGTAACAGACAAGTGCACATTGGGTGAATGAAAAAACAACATAGCTGACACATATTGGCCAGGTGGACACACCTGCACAAGACACTATAAAAGACACCCCTTCACAGACCACAATCATTTGCATTTCCACTACAGCACAGAAAGACAAACCATACATCATTTTGTCCATTGTTTGTCATAAGGCAGTCCTTTTTTCCCATCCCATTTTATACCTTTCACACACATGTGTCTATTTTGTGCCCCATATTCACTTGTCTTGTTTAGTTGGTCAATGTCACCCCCTTTAATTTCCAGTCATTTTACAGGCCAAAAACCCACAATTTTCAGAGGATGATTTGAGAGTCATGGTGGATTAAATCATTACAGTAGAGCCACAATTGTTTGGAGCCCAAGTCCAGCATGCACCTCTCAGTAGGAAATTGGAAATTTGGGACAGGAGAGTCAGCAGAGTGAATGGTGTAGGTAGCACCCTTCACACAAAGAAGAACATTGGGACCTCAGGGGCAAGCTTTGGTCCCTGGTTCCAGTGCCCCATTAACACGCTTTCCCTGTAAGGAGAAGGTCTTGGCTATCCTGCACCTTAGAGCTTGACAGGAATACCAGGGAGAGTGGAGTCTAGTAAGTTACAACACAAAACCTGTCACAAAAATTCAATGTCATGCATGCTCACAGCTCAGCTTTTGCCACTGTCTTGTTCATGTACCTCACCAACATTCAATACACAGAGTATCTGAGTTTCATTACTGTCAGTCTGTATGATTGGATCCAGCATCATAGCTTCCAAGGCCCATCACATGCTATATTTTCAAATGGCGACTGGAAATATCACAGTAAGAAAAACTTATTGCAGGATTCATGGTATGTCCCAAAATATAAACTTATGCTCAAATCTAAATGATGCCTGCATACAGAAATGTAATACCAAACATTTGTCAAGTGTTGTGGAGGAGAGGGAGTGACCTAAATGCAACTCCCAGGAGGCCCTGTTTCTGTAACTCCCAACACCAGCCCAGTGGTCACTTGTCCAAATAGCCCTTATGTTTGAACTCTCAATTGAAGTGTACCCACCTGGAATGATACCATTTGTATAGTGTGTTTAGTAGAGGGAGTGACCTGACTGCAATTCCCAGGAGGCACGTTTTCAGTAACTCCAAACACCAGCCCAGTGGTCACATGTCCAAATAATCTTGTTTGTGAACTCTCATTTGAAGTGAACTCAAATGGGAGGATACCATTTGTATAGTGTGTGTGTGTAGTAGAGGGTGTGACCTGCTTGCAACTCCCAGGAGACCCTGTTTCTGTAACCACAGCCACCAGCCCAGTTGCCACTTGACCAAATACCCTGTTTGTGATCTCTCAATTGAAGTATACTCACCTGGGAGTGATCAAGATACAGATCATGCTCAAATCAGAGATGTGTCTGTCTAACTTACAATGAAACTATTGTGGACGGTAATGACACTGTGCACAGTTTGTAAAACAGGTATTCCTAAGACCCCAAGCTGCATCGCCAGATTGGTATTGGCAGCAGACACATTGGCACAGCACCTAGCACAAGATACCCTCAGTCACATACACAACCAAGTCCTGGGTTTGCCTGCATTCCACTCAAATAGGCCTCCAAGTGGTCAAAGCCATATCTTGCCTCTTCACTGTATTGGCTGCACTGTGGGTAAAATGTAATTTTCAGGCCATCTCCCAATGTACAACTGATCTTCACATCTCATCAGCTGCTTGAGTCAAATTAGATTGACATGTTTCACACATGTCATGTCAAATCACGAAATACCATGGTTACTTGACACAATTGGATTACCTAGAGCTTAACTTTGTCCAATATCTCTGCTTACTGTAACACAAAACATTTGAAGGTAGATGTTACAATTCATCCAGTAACAATGTACTTTTCTCATCAACAGGTGGATCTGCTTCTAGGCACATGGTGGCCACAGAACAGATTCCCACTATCCCCCTGGATAAAGCCCTCGGTGATGACTGGACTTTCGGAAGTGGAGGACTGTTCTGGCCCATCTGGGCAACCTGATCAAATGGCAAATCTGAGTGTTACTGTGCCCACAACATCACCTTCCAGCTCTGTTCCTTCAACTTCACAAGAAACATCCACCCTCCCAACCTGTGTACCTAGCACAATTTCCACCATTGTGTGTCCCTGAAGTCCTAGATCCTGAGTTGCAGCGCAACACTTTGTGACGATGAGGGTCCAGTAACAAGTTGTAGAGGGCACCCTGTGGCAAGGGCACAGGCCTGTGAGGGTAGGGTGCGTGGGAGGGATGCTGTGGATGTGGGTGAGGCCATTGGGTCTGCTCTTGCCCAGGACACCATGAGCCACATTGTTGGGGTCTATCAGGAGTCAAAGATTTGACAGGCCAGGTGTTGACCGAACTCTGGGAAAATCAAGCAGCTGCAAAGGGGGATGAATAGGGACATGCATGAACAGATTGAGGCTCACAATTCTAACATGGCCTCCCTAACAGGGTTGTTGAAGGGCATACACACAACCCTAAGCAGGGCTTTTCAAAACCAATACCCCTTCCTATGGCTCATCAAGAGCAGGCCCTTCAACAATGGTGGCAGGCACAGGAAGGGCAGACCTGTCAGGGGAACAACCAGCCACAGACTCCCCTGCCTCTGTAGCAGCTGATGCCCACCCCTGCAAGCGGTAATGTCCAGCACAGAATCCATGAGGTGTGGATGGCAAGACACCCATCACTGCCTTCAATCACCCTCTTCTTTAAGGTCCTCGTTTGCATGTTACACGTTCACTTTGTATACTCCTGAACCACCTTCCAGTTCAAATGGGTGGAGTATTCTTTACTTGGACGTCCTATGATGTGGAATCTACTCCAATGATTTCATTCACCATGAATATTCCCTTTACATATGCTTTTAGTTTATTTATGTCATGTATATTTTCTGTTAGTCATAGCGTCACAATAAAATCTCCCATCACTGACTCATTGTCTGCTGATTTTGTTTTGATATGTAGCCATGTAGATATATCAGACCATGTGAACCATCCATGATTGGCTAATTTTTGCAGAGTATCAGCTCCCTGTTTTGAAAACACTAAACTCCACACATTCTCACAACTACGGTTTACTGTGCGGTCACAATCATGACATCACATGACACACTAACACTCATGATAAATAGCTGTGGATGAGATCTTCTCACAAGTCATCTCCTTCCGCTTCACCACTGTCATCTTCACTTGGCGTTTCAGGATTCTGACCTGGTGGCACTGCAGGCTCCCTCTCCTCTGGGATGCATGGGATATTCCTACACAGGACGATGTGAAGCATGCCACTGTGATCTGACACACTTTCCCAGATGAATAAAGGAAGGCTCCACCAGTCCTGTCCAGGCAGTGAAATCTGATCTTCAGGAGCCCAAAAGCCTGCTCCGCTGCCCGCTGTGTTCTTCGATGAGCCACATTGAAGCGGACTTCCCCTGGCATAGTTGGATTCCTCAGCCATGTCAATAACCAAGGACAGTTTGGATATGCTGAGTCTCTTGTTAAAGAATGGGACATAAGTGCAACAATCAGTCACTCACCTCATAATTGTATTACCTGACATTGCTCAGACACAATCAAGACTTATTTGACTTACCTACCAGCCAAGCCCTCTCTTGTTGCCATTGTGGCATCAGCTAGTGTATTGTGCTGTTCCGCATGATAAAAGAATCATGGATTCATCCAGGAAAACGGGTGCACACATTTGAGATATAGACTTCCACCAAAACAGATAACTTACATGTTGATAGAATGGAAGATTTTTCTGCTGCAATAGACTTGTTCAGTGGCCTGTGGTGGCACCAAGCCAACATGTGTGCCATCGATGGCCCCCATCACATGTGGGATGCGGGCAAAACCATAGAAGTCAGCATTCACATTGGCTAAATCCTCACAGCAGGGGAACCTGACATAGCTATCACTGTGTTTCAACATTGCTGGGAAGTTCTTCAACACCAAACTGAACATAGTTTGGAACATACCACCAGATGGAACCACTTTATGTTGGATGAACCCTGTGGCCAGGAAGTGCAATACTGAAGTATGGAATAATGGTAGCTGGCATCAAATCTGGCTCCAAATGGTGGCATAAATCGACTATTGTTTGTCTATAGATGGTGGAGCAGGATGATGTGTAGTTCCTCCATGGCCTGAAGGTCTGACAATGAACAGTAGACAGGTGGATGTCCCATCCTCCCTCTCCCAGGGTACTTATGTGTGAAAAGACATGATTTGGAACATTAGCCACTGTGTCCTCAGGAACATACATAATGCATGCCAACAATATGATATGACAAAGCATTTCTGACTGAATATACATGACACCCACTACACATTAAAGCTGGCAACTACACAAGGGTCAAATGTGACTCCCATTGTTATAAACACATGTGTCTTCAACATGGATTCCGGTGACACCCAACTATCTGCTACACAATTTTCCTTCGAAATGTGACTGTATTTTCTGACTGCCAAAAATACTGATAGCGGTGGTGGCCCCTGCACGCCGTTATATGCCATCTGTGCCCTGCAAGACCCTACATTGGTGGTTGAGTAGTCAGACCTACACAAAAAGACAGATTGAGGATGCTTATGAGGATATTAAACTTACATTGTTTTTGTGACACATATAACAGGGCAATATACAGTCTTTCAAGCCAACAAAATGGCAGATGCCTGACCTACTCCGCTGGCAATCAGAAACCGCCTGTGGCCACCGGGGGAAGTCATCCACATGGTAGGTGGTTCCAACTGTGAAAGAACCAGCCATAGGCTAATGTTGTTGCATGTGGCAGTTGCATCCCCATGGCTGTGTCCATCGGAGGTGATGACTGCATGCGTGGAGTTCATGTGCAAAATCAGTCACTTGACTCCTACACTGCTGCCAGTAACACCTTCACCACTTCATCTGCTGTGTGCCACCTCTGGGAGCAATCATGCCATGTCCAGCAAGTGAAAGGGGCCACTGTCTTTTCTCCAGAGGAGCTGGACAGGCGTGTAAGAGAGGTCCTTCCTCTGCATAGTCATCTCTATGGCTCACCAGAGGAGTTGGTAAGTACTTCATATGTACAATTGACTCTGTTCAACACCATCTTTTCCCTCCTCACAGGCTAAAATCTGTCTCCATGTGCCAGTTAGACTTCTTGTGTTCCTGCTATTGCAGTCTGTGTGGCATCAATGGGATGTACATGGTGCAGGTATTGGAGACTAGTACTAAATGTTGTGTTCATTCACATTGTGTTGTGTGATGTTTTTTAGGGCCGTAGAGCTTCCTTGTGTTGGATGCACATAACAAAGCAAGGAAACTTTACTGCCATCCAATGACATTTCTTTGTTTATGATGGTTGTAAATGTTAGACAACATATATGTGCATGACATCAAGAGCTGTGAATGCATCTTGTCTGAATCATTTGAGGATCTTGTAAGCAATGTGTTTTGTGGCACAGATCTTTCACCCCATGTTTGGCCTTGCCAAACTGTTGTCTGGAAGGCACATCATGACTCACTGTGCCCTTCATGTTGCCACACAAGCCACAATCCACATTGCTGATGGCCACATGATGTACTGTCATGCATGGAAGTGATGGAAATGTGAGTGTCATGTAGGTTCTGTATTCTCAGCCTATAGAGACCAGGGCTAGTCAAATGTATCTCCCAGTGTGGGACATGGTCCAGGATGTGGGAGAGTCACTGTGGCTATGCAAAAGTGTATCTGTGTCCACTCCCTGTAGACCTGCAGATCCTGTCAGGTGGCCAATATGAGGCTTGAGTGGCAAAACTTGCCCAGAATGCCTCAGTCCATTGACTACATTAGGAATGGGTACAGTGGTAAATCCCAGAACTAGTCCATATGTGCATTTTACATCATTGTCAATGTGTGCCTTTGACTCATGACAGCTCTGTTGTCACCTTCACAGAAGTCATATTTGTCCTGTACAGGCTTATTGCCCAAATGACAAACGCACAGTGCAGACAGTGCGTAGATTCCTGAGAGGCCATGACATGTGACTCAGTAGTTTGGTTACATAGCAGAAATTGTACAATGCATACCTTTGAATGTTGGATGCCATCTCTGTAGGTTAGAAACATATGTTCAAAGGAGTATTCTATGGTACCGGTACATACCATAGAAACCACCCTGAAGTAGCATGAGTCTGCATTTGGTAGGCCACATGACCACTCATACACAGCGAAGACACTTTCCAGACCCACCATGCCAATGCTTTCATTGTCACTCAAGTGTAAGAATGAGCTCTGTTCTATAGTAGTTGCCTGTAGCGACTGTTTGCATTGCGTAAATCTTGCAGAGTGTAAATGTGCTTGTTCAGCAAGGCCTAAGGAGTTTACCCTTCAGAAGCCACATTGGTATCTAGTGTTTCATTGTGGCTCACATCACAGTATATGTTGCTGGAGCATGGGCTACCTGATGTCAGTAGGCTTGCTTAGTCTTTGTAGGCCATGAGCATAGTATTGGATTAATCTGAAGATAAATCCAAAAGTGTGTAGTCATGTCCCTCCCTGTACTTATAGGCATGTGCGCTTTACACTTGTGGTGTGTTGACAAATTGCCCATTTTGTGCTCCGTGTTTCTGTCATGTGTGTGTGACACAACCATCTGGACAAACTGCTGTGTTTGCAATCACTTGATTTGTCTCTTGCATCAATACAGGTAAATGCCCATCAGAAGAAGGGGATTTGGAGAGCTTTTGCCAGGAAGGTGCAGACCCCGGGGGTCCATAGCCGATGGAGGGCCCATTGTTAGAAGAGCTGGGAGGACCTGGGACCCTGGGCCCAGAAGATCACAGACATCTAGCTGGGGCTATTCTCGCAACATGGGGGGGGGCCCACATCAGACCATGACCCACCTTATGGCCCACATTCTGACAGTGATGTAACGAGACCTTGATGGGCATTTGAGGGGAGCACAGCAGCCACAAGGTACTGAGTAGAGGACAAATTCCTGCCTGACACATAGCCAAGTTGATGTGTTAGATTCTGACATCTCCCTCTGATGACTGGGGATAGGCCATGTGTTACAAGCAAGATGAGTAACTGTTTCTGTAGATATGTAATTTGGTGCATATTGGTGTGCCTTGGCCAGTAGCCCAGGGACCTAGGACACAACTGAGTACAATCCTCAAACCAATTACTATCAAGGGATAGCACATGGCTGTTTACATTGATCATTCAAGTAATGTTTGTAGTTGTATTCGGTATAAATTTTACGCAACAGACAACTACTGCTCAGTAGTACAGCTCAAAGAAAAAGAAGTGATGGATCATTGTCCTCTGCATGTGTCTGCACAAGTGAGTGAAGTGGCATCTGCCCCCCAGAGGCCACTTGTCTTCAGTGTATGAAGAGTGCTGGTGCCTCACTACTGTCTGTCATATAAAAGGTGATCATCATACATGTGACAGAATATACATTGTTCTTTGGGGTCAGCTACAGATCAAACCTTTCCTTTGCTAAGTGGGGAACATCCATTGACATGATTTCTGGCCCATCACTGTTGCCAACGTTCTATGGGCTGACATGTTAGCATGTGTCCCTTTCTCTTTTGACAAAATGTGTGCAATGCTGTTTTATGCACGGTCTACCTGTGCTCATGGGGTGATATCTGTATTCTCTCATATTTATGTGCATGCTAACCTGTGTTTAGAATTGGACATGTGCAATGGGGCTACATTTCATGTGGTACCACATACAGGAGTGTGTCACCATTGATTGTTGGCTCACACATACCCTCACCCATCATTGCATGCCATTTGGCAATGAAGAACATAACAGGTAGGACTAGAGGTTTTACACACAATGTGCATTTCCATGCTATTGATGTGGCATCATGTGGCAAAGTGCACTCCACATGTGAAATGGGTAAGGATTGTTACATGACTGTTGGCATGCATCATGGAGTGACTTGCAGTTATGTTTGAATCACATGTGGTTGGGTACAAGCATTCATTCACAGACATCTGGGTTTGCAGGACCAAAATGGAGACAGTGATGTAACTTCCCACTGGGCAATATGTTGAGAGCCCTTTACGAGTACTTGCAAATCCCTGGGCCTCTCCAACATACAAAGGACTAATGGCTTCTACGGATGCAATCAGAGTATGTCATTGTAAGGGGTGCCATACAGTAATGGTGATTTCCCTGGGGCTAACTGATTCATTGTGTTATGGCTTTTAGAGACATAACTCCCTGACAATTTGCACGTTTCATTTTGTCTACAGTGTACATTTCCATGTCATTTACACATGATGAAGTGTGCATTGCTGATATGATTCCAGTGTGACATGGGTATTTCTATATCACCTTCTTCTGGTTACTGTACTGCTGTCAGCAACATAGCAGGAGTTTGGAACATCATTTCTTATTGTTGTGTTATTGAGTATGACAAATAGATAACTGCATGACCTTGAGAGGTATCTGTGGGAATGAATGTGGCATTGGCCTACTATTTTAGGACAACAGTTAATTGAGGTATGCTCCAAGAGGCAAAGCATTGACAGTTATGTGGTCTCCCACTTGTTCAGTGGTTACTGTGATTGCACTACTTCACCCATGCCATTGTAGTTGTCTGAGATCATGATTTTCCTGTGGGCAACTGTTAACAGTTCATGTGGCATGCATGTGTATGTTATGGTACATGTAGGAGCCCCTTTGATGTAGTTTGTTGTCTGGGCCTACTTGACGTCATGGTAATGTTTGCTAATCACAACTGTTCTTCAAATGTGATCAAGAAGAAGTGATGACCATTTTCTCTTTGTATTTGCAGCATCATCTCAGGCAAGTGAAGGATACAGCGCACAACCAAGTGGGGAAGCATCTGGCCATGATAGCTCCAGTCATGACACCACTGACACGTAGGGGCCCAGTGGCGTTGAGGGTGAGGGGAGTGCCATGGAGGACACAGGATCAACCTCCTCATCTTTAGATTCTACCTCCAGTGACCACTCCCTAATGGTGGGGAACCCATCAAGACCTGCTCCTGTACCATCCTAGTCTGCCACAACCCAGTTCTATCACCACCCTCCCTGTTGCTCCCCACCTAGTTGTCCATGCCTGCTCACTCAAGAGGGTGGGTGTCTCCTTTGCCCCAGGCACCATTGCCCTAGCACCTGTTACTCCTACTGCCTTGAGTGAGGAGGCTATTGACCTCCCGAGGAGTATCTCTGTGAGGCAGACTGCCATTATGAGTGCCATCCAGGGGTTGGCTAGCCACCTTCAGCAGAAAAATGCTCTCTTGGAAGGCATTTTTAATGACATGTCTGGCCTACAGAGATCTTTTCAGGGTCTGGCCTCTTCAATGACAGCAGCCATCAAACCCCCATGCCCAATAATCCCCCATCAACCTCCCTATTTCCAAATTCAAATGTCCTGTTCCCCTCCCTGTCCCAAGCACACAGACACATCTGCACACACCCACCTCAACACAAACAAGCAGCACACATCAACACAAACACCACAAGGCACACTAGCATGCAAGCATTCAACATTCACTCACAGACATCACATCAGCCACCATTTCAACAGACTCCCCCACTAACACCACATCCACCATACCCACAGACACCACCACAACGCCTAGTAACACATCCACCATACACCCAGACAACAGCTCAATAACCAAAGACCCACACATTTCAGACACCATACCCCCAGACACCAGCACAATACACACAGGCACATCCACCACATCAACCAAACCCCCAGTCACCACCCCAACACTCTCAGACATTTCCACAATATCCACAATACCCACCAACACCACCCCAACAGACACACCCACCCACCACTCCCACATCACCCATCACCCAGCACCCCCATCTCCTAGCCCCAAGACACACAAATGTTCTCACTCACACTGCAACAGACCCCACCCAACCAAAAGCATACCTCACACATGCACACGCCTGAGGTAACTACACCCACAGACAAGCCCACCGCTCCTTTAACCCCCAAACCCCAAAACCCCTTTTGATGACCCTATCTGTTTTCCAAAGGAGAGTTTACTTTTTGACCTTGCCCTTTTCCCTGTTACCTATGAACTCCCTCCTAAAAACAAGAGGCCCCCACCCACATCCCAACCCATCCCTCTCAAATCCAAGTCCTTCCCTCTTACACTTGCCCCCTTGCAAGCACCCATACCCCTCCCCCACAAGAAGAAGCCCACCCCTCCAAAGCAAAAGCCCCTGCTCCCAAACCCAAACCCACCCATCCCAAATCTGACCCCACCTCACCCAAGTATAATCCCAGAGGTGCCTGCCGACCCACTTGATGCCCCTTCCCGTGGAAGTTCCCTGGCAGTGATTAGAGTCAAGTTTGTAGACAGTAATGGTCATGGACTCATGTAGACTGCTCAATAGCCTTTGCTCTTCAGCACTTGAATTGAATAAACCCAACTTATTGTTTTGTTGCATACTCATTCCTCCTGCCATTACTTTTCTACCTTTACGTTGCTCCTGAGCAACTTGTGTTGTATGCCTACAGTTATGTGTGTTTCACCTTGACTGCTGATCCATTTGCTATTGTTTGCAATATCTGGCTCTGTGGGCAGTTCTGGTGTCACCCAACACAAGGATAGATGTTCACTGTATGGATATGTTGGTGTAAATCCAATTGGGATGTCATTGCTTTGTACTATTTTGGCTAGTGTAAATATTTCATATTGTGTTGGCCAATATCAGCATGTATGGTGTTAGATTTGTCCCCTTAATATGGATTGTGCAATTGTGCCATGCTAGAGATTTCTTTGTCCACGCATGGAGGGTGCTGATTCGTGCTAGCTTCATTTGCATTTGACTGACCATGTGTCCATTTTGATATGTATACCTTTCAGCCACATCACCGAGATGCATGGCCTATGCTGTTGCTATTGTATGCGTTTTCTTGACTTGTACTTACACATGTGGCAGATAGGCATGTCACTTGAGATACATGAAGCACCAGTTCCTGTGCGAATTGTGTTTTAAGGGCATGTGCAAAGTGAGATGTGTCCCAGGACAGCATTCTTCCAGGACTTCTCCTGCTGCCCCCATCCCTACTGTGCAGGTGTTGTTTGAGTGGTGAGCTTTGGATATTTGTTTCACAAAGTATTGGGCATCCCATTGACCTTCCATTGTGTTGCGATGTGAGTGAACTGTGGGTCTATTAGAGGAATGTTTCATGGAATGGGCATTTGTGTTCTACATCACATCTATACATATGTGTCTACAATCTGATGATAGTCCAAGGCATGTGAGGAATGTGAGGGTGTCAGTTGAATTGGTAGATGTGATTTTGCTGTGGTATTCCTGTTGTGTGACACAATTTTCTGTACACTTCACTGTCTCTGTGCCTGTGACGTGTGTTTTTGTTGAGTGTGGCAGTGCAGTGAGTGTTTATTAGTGAAATGTAGTCAGTGTCTAGCAGCTAGGCTGTCTAGAGGTAGCTTGTAGCAGAGCAGCCAAGGCTGAACTAGGATACATGCAAAGCTCTTGCAATACCACTGTAGTCACACATGAAAGAAAATACTCACAGTTAGCAGAAAATGCTGTTGCCTGGGACCAAGAAGGACTGGTGGCCTCTACCCAGTAGGGGGAGAAAAAGGAGGTTCTAAGTAACTCAGAGAGCCCTCAAAAGACCAGGAAGCACACACAGGAGTCCCACAGCATGGGGACAAAGAAGGTGCAAATGGAGGATCCCGCAGCACAAAAACAAAGGGATCCCACGCCGCCCGAGAACCACTCAGGAAGCTGTGCGTCACAGGATGGAGTGCTGGGGGGCCTAAGCTGTGCTGTGCATGAAGAACTTCTTGGAAGGTCACACACAAGCCTTGGCAACTGTCATGCTGTGCATGAGGGTACTGTCTTGCATGGGGAGGCAAGCTCCTACCTCCACCAAATTTGGACAGCTGAACATTGGGGCTGTTGGAGTCACTTTAGTTCACCACCCGTGTTTCTGGATCCATGCTCGTCATCTGGAGAGGGGGGTCCATGCCACCAGTAGTTGCTGCAGAGAGGTGCTTGCTGAAGCAGGGAAATGACTCAGTCACTCCATAGGAGATTCCTTCGGTTCTTCTGGTGCAGGCTTAAGACACGCAGTCCTAGGAGGATGCTCGACCTGGAAACTGTTGCAGTTGCTGGCAGTAGCTGAAGTTACAATGATGCAGACGTCATCTTTGCTTCTTTGTTGCAGTTTGCAGAGTTCCTGGAGACTTCAGCTGTGGTTCCGTTGGCAGAAGATGAAGTAAAGGATGCAGAGGATTCCTGCTGGAGTCTTGGAATCCGAATCTGAAGAAACACCCAGATGAGAGACCCTAAATAGCCCTGAAAGGGGGATTGGTCACCTAACCAGGTAGGCACCTATCAGGGGAGTTCGCTGACGTCACCTGCTGCCACTGTCCACTTAGATGCTTCCAGAGTGCTCCACCACCTTGAAATCCAAGATGACAAACCCAGGGACACCCTGGGGGAGCTGTGGGCAGAACCCCTGGGGTGGTGATGGACGGGAGAGTGGTCACTCCCCTTTCCTTTTTTCAGTTTCATGTCAGAGCAGGGACTGGGATTCACTGAGCCAGTGTAGACTGGATTATGCAAGGAGGGAACCATCTGTGCCCTTCAAAGTATTTCTAGAGGCTCTGGGAGGCTACCCCTTCCATGCCTGTAACACCTATTTCCAAAAGGAGAGGGTGTAACACCCCTCTCTAAAAGCAAATCCTTTGTTCTGTCTTCCTAGGCTTGAGCTGCTCAAGCAACAGGAGCGCAGAAACCTGTCCTTGAGGTGGCAGCAGTTGGAGCTGCCTGGAAACCTCAGAAGGCTGGTATTGCAGTACTGGGGGTCCACTGTGGAGCCCCCATAGTGCATTGGATTGTACAACCAATACTAGAATCAGTATTGGGGTAAACTTCCCAGTTGTCAGAGCAGAGACCTTACATGGCCATATTCAGGGTTACCATTGTGAAGCTGGACATAGGTATTGATCTATGTCCAGGGCACACGTAAAATGGCATCCCGCACTCACAAATTCTGGTAAAATGGTCCTGGACAACGTGGGGGCACCTCTGATAGTGCAGGGGTGCCCTCACACAGAGGTACTTCCCAACCAGCCTTCAGGGTTGGAAGGCCTGACACATAGGTGACTTGGTGCAGTGCCAATGGCTGTGAAGTGTTGCATGCACCATTTCACACAGGCTGCTATGGAAGTCCTGTAGAAGCCTTTGCATGGGCAGCCCATAGGTATCCACTGGAGCCCCAATTCCCTGGGTACATAGGTACCATATACTAGGGACTTATAAGGGATGACCAGTATGCCAAATTGGAGTGAAATGCTGAGTTACCAGTATGTAGTGATCAATTTAGAAACAGAGTGAGCATGAGTACTGGGGTCCTGGTTAGCAGGACTCCATTGACACAGTCAAGCATTCTTTCAAAAACAATGAAACATACTGACAAGCAGGCCAAAAACCATAAGCACTTGGGTCCTGACTAGCTGGATTCCAGTGACACAGTCAAAACACACTGACATCAGGCAGAAATTAGGGATAACATGCCAAAAAGAGGGTACTTTGCTACACTGTGAATGTGTAATTTTTTGTGAATGACTCAACTGCAAATACAATAACAGGAGTACTTTGTGCTTCTTCAGTGAGCCCAATATCATGTGGATGTTGGCGCAATGATCTGCTGTTGAGCTTGATTACACAGGTAGGTGTTCCATCAATGAGCAGCAGCCGGAGGTGTGAGATGGGCTCCATGGTGGCACAGGATGTGTAACACTGCCTATAGGTGAGTTGCTTCCTTTATGCTCTCTGTTTCTGCCTGCTGGGACATGGTGGTTGGAAAACCACAGTCACATTGGCTGTGCTCAATATCATAATGTGTCCAGCAAAAACACTGGCTCCATCAGCCTGTTTGGTCTGCCTCACCTCGGTGGGGGTCTGTGCTGCCTGGCAGTGTTGGGAAGACCGTGGTGGGCTTTTGTTTTGGGACCACCACCATCATGATATGATGGTCCGACTACCAAGCCGATGGCAGTCGGACCGCTGTCACCATAGTGGTGCATGGACAACCAAACTCGTAATCAGGCCCTAAATTATTTTAAGACAGTAAAGAGTAGTTGAATCTCTATCTGCCAGTCAATGATCTAATATTGGAGATATTTAAAGTAGCAATAATTGAGGCATGCTCAGATATAAACATGAAACCAATCTCAGCTGAGTGCAAAGTAGGTAATAAGGATTTGGTAACAAAATATAGGCGGTCATTCTGACCCTGGCGGTCAAAGACCGCCAGGGCGGAGGACCGCGGGAGCACCGCCGACAGGCCGGCGGTGCTCCAATGGGGATTCCGACCGCGGCGGTAAAGCCGCGGTCGGACCGGCACCACTGGCGGGCTCCCGCCAGTGTACCGCCGCCCCATTGAATCCTCCACGGCGGCGCAGCTTGCTGCGCCGCCGAGGGGATTCCGACCCCCCCTACCGCCATCCAGATCCCGGCGGTCCGACCGCCGGGATCCGGATGGCGGTAGGGGGGGTCGCGGGCCCCTGGGGGCCCCTGCAGTGCCCATGCCACTGGCATGGGCATTGCAGGGGCCCCCCTAAGAGGGCCCCTAAATGTATTTCACTGTCTGCTGCGCAGACAGTGAAATACGCGACGGGTGCAACTGCACCCGTCGCACAGCTTCCACTCCGCCGGCTCGATTCCGAGCCGGCTTCATCGTGGAAGCCTCTTTCCCGCTGGGCTGGCGGGCGGCCTGATGGCGACCGCCCGCCAGCCCAGCGGGAAAGTCAGAATTACCGCCGCGGTCTTTCGACCGCGGAACGGTAAGCTGACGGCGGGACTTTGGCGGGCGGCCTCCGCCGCCCGCCAAGGTCAGAATGAGGGCCATAGTCAGTTCTGTAGATTGTATTATGAAGATTAGAAAATAAAGAGAATTCTCCTTTATTAGGATTATGTTTGCCAAGCATCAAATAATAGCCTACAAAAGATCACAGGTTTGAAAGCTTTGTAATGCATGTCTGTTTTAAATTTGTATTTAGATTGTCAATCCGTAAAATAATCTAGCAGTTGGTTAAAATCACCAGCAAAAATAACATTGGAGTTGGAGATATTTGGCAGTTTTACCTTAATTGTATGCCAGAATTCAGGATTGATTTAACAGCTCCATAGATGTTATAAAGCATCAGGTACTGATTACCCAAAATAACATTTACTAGTACTCATCTGCCAGCACTATCACATTCTCCAGAAACAATCTGTAGGTACACAGCCTAATGACAGAAAATGGCAGCCCCACCATTTCAGTTAATCGCTAGAGAAAAAAAGAACCTGATCGACCCATGAATTCTTCAATTTAAGCAATTCAGAAGCATTATGTGTTTCTTGTAGAAAGGCAACCTTAGACTTGAGTTTAGCTTGATGAGGAAGTACATGTTGCCTTTTTTATAGGGTGTTCAAACCCATGAACATTCCACTTGACAAAATATACGTGTCACACAATAGGAAAAGAATTAAGGAACAAGAGTGATCATTTGCAAAAAAGGAAACAATCATTTGCAATGCAATAGGTGACGCATTTGTGAGAGTTAGAGCTATTGGTGTTATAAATGACAATGTCTTTTACCCATGTGTTTTGGTTTGGAGTGTAGTGGGTGTATGCCAGGTGCTACAACAACCCTCCCAGGCCTGTCGCTGCAAGAGAAAGGACACAACAAGGCCACCATCTTGGGAGTGTTTTGCCACATTTCTACTGGCTGTGATACCTGTGAGATGCAACCCTTTCTGATGTCTTTACCTAAACTTTTATAGCACAAAACAAGGCGTAAAGAGTCACCTTAATGACATTTAACCTGTAGAATGAGGGGGTCAAAAGATTTAGGAGCAAATAAAAGGGGGCTTCCACATATTTCTGCGTGTTAAACTTTTGAAGGAATTATTCCTCTACATTGGCAATACCAGCCTAACTTTTAAAAACATTGACTGTATACAAAGAGAATAACATAAGAGGCAGCTTAACTGAACAGGATGCTTCAAATGCGTGCTGATTGGTGAAACAGAGCATCAGTGGTAGATGGGCCGAAAGGATAGGTGCTAGAAGTGCAACATCTGTGACCTTGGGTCAGTGTTTTAAATGGAAACACAGAAGGGCTGGTGCTTTGCATTCATTTAAAGCACTTCCTTGGGTTAATAGTCTTATGAAAGTCCTAGGTTCAGGACTGAACTCTGTAGAACAGATATGTGTACCTGAATCTCCTGGGCCTTGACAGTGTATTTTTGGTGCACACATGTGTGCACTGGCTCAGGTTTTGAAGTGAAAGTTATCTCTGTTGGGGTGGCCACTCAACATTTTAAGTCTTGGCCTTGCCATCTGGACAGAATTCAGAATAGAACGCGAAGCCTGGGTTTGGATGATAAAGTGTTTTTTCACCCAGACCAGTGGTGCCCAGGTAGGCTCCTACAGGGCTGATTCATTGGCATTTTTTCAGACTCTGAAAAGATTCAACTGTATGTGTTTTTTTGGGAATCCAAGGTAGGCACAGAACCGTGTCAGAGTTTCTTGATACCCAGATAAGACAAATTACGTAAAAATAATTTATATGAAACCTACTTACAGAGTGGTTGCCCTGCAAGCCTGGTATGGATCCTGCCTGTTTATTGTCTAATACAAAACAAGACTTCACTCACAACTAAACATTTGGGTTATATAAGTAGAAGCAGTGGCTGGTCCTGGAGGCCACAGTTTGTAAAACAACAGTTAACCTGTTTTAAACATCTCCTGCCCATGGAGTCTTTACTGTTAATGTCCAGGATTGACTTTGAGAAGTAGTCCTTTGGTGGTGAACCCATATAAACAAACACACTTGTATTCCAACAGACACAGGGAAGTGTGGTGAAGCACTGAGAGGGACACCAGTAGAAGCAGGAGTGAGAAAAGGTCCACTTGATAGGGTCAGAAAGATATTTTCTTAACATTAATTTTTCATGTACTTGGTAACCACGGTAATCAGAAATAATGTATAGAGTTTACATCAAATGATGCATGGGAACTTAGTGGAGTGGTAACATGAAGCTTGGGTTGGAAGAGAGGAGAGAAGGTTAAACATTACTGGACTGTGACAGACGATGCATGGATCATTTTACACAGTAGTGTAGAGGGTGATGGGGAAGCGCTCTGCGCCTGTGACACCGACTGTGGGAGATATTTAAGGTAGTGCCTCTTCAAACAGGAAGCAGTGCTGTTCGAGCAGTGTTTTAGACAATACTTCCAGAAGTGGCATCTGCAAGGTTGCAGTAGCTGTGAGGGGACTTTCATCAATGCCATGACACCAGTGAATTCTGAGAGGTGGAAGTGATGAGGTTTGCTCCACTTTTGAGCCCTATGATATGCTGCTCCTCTCACTGTGGCACCCTTGTGGTAGCTTTTTTGTGCTACAAGGTTAGATCAATGACGGCCTTTACTATCTGAGCACTCTCTGCAGTGGCCCAATTTCCATACAAAGGCTAGATGTTTTTTGCTATAAGCTTGAGGCCGTGAAGTGCTAAGGTCTGGAGTCACGACTCCTTTTCCGCGATTTTGGAGACAACACCTTTCCCCATCTTCTTGCCTAGAACTTACCTATGTGCTTGGTTAGTGACCCTCTGGAGGTTATTAAGAGCACATGCTATTGCCCAGTGTTAAGCTCTGCTCTAGTCAGTTGGTTAATGCACCCACTGGAGAGGTCTTGACAGAACAAGGTGTTTTGTTAAGAATGGCACCTGATTTGCAGCACTTTGAAATGGCATAACATGTATTACCAAGCACTATATATAGAAAAATGAATTATTCCCAGTCTGCCCCAATATGCACCAGACACAGAACCCTAGGTGAGAGGATGTGGTGTGTGGGCCAGAGTTGACGACTTTGGACCTGGGGAACATGGTTCGAGCCTTGGCACCTGCTCAACATCCTGTGATTCTGGGCAAATCACTTAATCTCCCTTTGCTACCAAAAATGAATGTGTTCTTGTGTAATGTAACCGGTGCTCACATTAAGCGCTGTAATACCATTGTATCAAGTTTGTGTTTTATAGAACTGCAAAAAAACCTTCGTGTTGAGTTTGCACTACATAAAACTGCAAAAAAAATGAAAAAGACCCTGCAGACATCGCAAAGAAACAGTAAATTGCCCAAAAACAAGGAAGAGGAAGAAACAACATACCGCCATGAGCACAAAGAGGTCAGGCAAAAGAAAACTAGGGGGTATGGGACAAGTGACCCCTGTGGCACAGGAGTTAAAAAGCGACAGCGAGAGGAGAGTGATTGGGTGGCAGGTCAAGCAAGAGTACGGCGTGTGGGAGTACAAATTAAGCACTATGGACAAAGCAGTACGTGCATGTACAGTGCCCCTCAACTCAGCATTGTAAGCATATTGACCCACAGGAGCAGGAAACCAAGAAAAAAAATAGAAAAATGAGGGACAAAGAAACATTACTGGCCACAAGCAAGCAAGGATTTTTAAATGAGACTGAAACAAACAAATAAAAAGGTTTTAAGCCCAAAGAAGTAAGTATACTAAAAGTATAAAGAGGCTGTACGCTCACGCTCAACCTAAGAAGGACACAAGAAAAATAGTGGCTAAATAAATCAGGGTAAAAACACGAGGAGCATAATAAAGGGCACATATAAAAAAAACACTCTGAAAAAAAGTAGAAGAGAACAAAGATAAATATGGAAAAAATAAAAGCATAATAAGAGAGAAGAGGAAGGAGATCAAGGATGAATATCTAGATCTGGAAGAATGAACAATGAAAAAGCAAATGTGACCTGTCAACACTATGACAAGATAAATAGCAGATCAAAAAGAAACATTACAATAAGCACAGGAAAGCAAGACAGAAGAGAAGCAGAATATAAAACATCTTAAGCATTCTTAACAACAGTTTCAAGGGCACATGAGGCAATAAGAAAAACTTAAAGTTTGAAGAAATACTTTAAGTTTTGCAGGATTGTCAAAGGATTTGGAAGTCCCCTCAGGTGTGATAATGCAAGAGCATGGATGAAGGATTCCATAACAAATGTTAGTTGAGCATTCGTTGCAGTAGAAAGGTCTTGCGATACGAAGTTAGAACCGGATCATATTAAACTTTTTTGTTTTTAACTGCTTTCAAAACACGGAGAAGATCTGTAAATTCCAGAAAAAAGTATCATGATACCTTAAGGTATTGAAGACTGAGGATTGAGTCTTCCCTAATAATGAGTATGTGGTAAATTAAGAGGAGAATTTCCAGGAAAACCAAGCATGTCAGCATGTCAGGAAGGAATTTCTTTAGCAATTCAAGAATATTGGTGCGTTCAACAGCTTCTAGTAGAGCATACATTTTTTTAAGTAATCTCTATAAAGTTAAAGCCTTGAAATCTTTTTTCAAGTAACGGGATCCTGACGGACATATCATGAAGAGAACTGATACATTGTTCCTCCTCAGCTATCCTGTTTCCTATAAATATCCTGCAATCTTCAATTTGTTGTAATTTCTCATTTGTAGCACCCCTAAAGGTTTGTAGGCTCCTCACCTCATAAAGAATACTATCCAAATAGGATTACTAGAGGAAGCAATAGGTGAGGGGTAGGGGTTCATTTTTGACTCTCTTATGTTTTGCTCTTGAGGAAGTAGTTTTAGGCTCAATAAGAGAGTCACTAGCCATTTTAATGTGAAGCTTTTCAGTAGTGGTGATATAAGTCGCCCAGTATAATAATTAAAAAATACATCTTTAGAATGGGGATCCAAAGTATCTCTGAAGGAGCTCAATAGTCAAAAAAGAAAACCAATAAAATAAAATAATATTAGTGTAGAGTTCACTCAGATGATGGATGGAACACCTGCACCAGTAGGAATACAAAACAAGAACCAGAAAGCAATCCAGTAAAAGGTGCACAATAAAATGGAGGAAACACAAACAGAACATGTTATCCCAAGGACAGAAGGCTGATTGCTGAAATTTCAAGAGGAAAGCATAAACATAGTCATGGAATCATGAAAAGCTAAAGAAGCAGATATTACCTTGCATTGATACAATGAGGAAAATCTTGAGCAGCATGCTGCACAAAATGGCGCCCACTCATTTAAAATGCTAAGTAGTGGTTATACATGGTATCATAAAGCAGGAAAGAAGGTCTCACAGTGGCAAAAAACATTATCCTAGGAGAAATAGGGAATCACGAAAAAGCTTAAAGAGCAAATATATACCACTTTGAATGACGTTATGTTATGCTACTGAGATTTTTAGGGCGCACAACCACCAAACTGTCTCTTGATGCTAGGTAACTCTGTCGGCAAGACTAAGGGTACTAACAAATAAGCTTCCTTAAAGAGCCAGGTCTTCAACATTTGTCTAAACTTTCCA
This sequence comes from Pleurodeles waltl, assembly GCF_031143425.1. Classification (NCBI taxonomy): domain Eukaryota; kingdom Metazoa; phylum Chordata; class Amphibia; order Caudata; family Salamandridae; genus Pleurodeles; species Pleurodeles waltl. The sequence continues at coordinate 1,480,966,989 of NC_090440.1, forward strand.
TAATTTGAGACGGTCTTAAGTTCTAAAGGCAGACACGGGGACATTGACTGAGAACCTGATTCCACCAGTCCTATTCCTCTCAAATTGAGGAATTAACAAATAAGGTAACTAAGTAAACATAAGGTTCCTGGTGGGAGAGTACTTGTGGATCAGAGATGAAAGCAGGACTATTCATGTGCAGAGGATAGTGCAACAAGCTTTATGTATATATCTCTGTGCCACAGGGAGCCAGTAAAGCTCTCTTGCCACCTGAGAGATGAGATAGAGTTTAGGAAGTTGATAGCTCAATCGAGCAGCCTGATTTTGAATTAGCTGGTGCTTGCATGTAAGATATTTAGGAAGAGTCAATGTATAGCGAACTGGAATAGTCGATTCTTGACATGACTAATGCAATCAAAACGTGGATCAAGGAGTCAGTAGTGACAAATTTCTGTATCTTCTTAATTCTGTGAAGTTGAAGAAAGCAGGAGGAAGTCTCTAACCCAATCTGCTGTTTTAGGGATAGGTCCTCGTCAATAACAAAGCTGAGACTTTTTACCATCTTCTTGGGTGATGGAGGGAGCCTTTCTCCTTAGGCCAGAACGATGGACTCCAGAAGTCAAACCTATTTTTAGGAGCTACTACCTATTTTATCAGAGTTTAGTTTCAGGTGGTTAATGTTTATTCAGTCCCTGGTGAACAGATGAGGGGAAAGGGAGGAACCTTGTGGCACCCCACAATTCAGATAAACTTCAGGAGAGTTAAAGGGGTAGATTCTGCAAATTGAGATCTGTCTTTATAGAAGAAAAATCCAGTTGAGAGCTACATCCTGTAGCCTTGCAGCCCTGACATGATCAGCCAAAAGATTGCAGTCAACCATGTCAAAGACCGCTGACAGATTGAGGAGCACTAGGGCTTGAGTTTTACCTCTATCCACCTCCTTCTGCATCCTGTCAACAACAGAAAGAATCCCAGCTTTGGTTGAGTGAGCAGGGCGAAAGCCCGATTGACAAGGATAGAGATATTCTGAAACTTCTATGAATGAACAGAGGTGACGAATACATGCACCTCAAGAGGTTCAGCCAAATAAGGGAGAAGGGAAATTGGACAATAATTTTTCAAATTAAGAGGATCTTCACCTGCTTTGTTTGTAAGGGAACTACGATTGCCTTTTTTAACAAAGTGGGGACTATGACTTGATTGAGAGATTGATTGAGAAGGGATAGTGTCAGGTCAGGGAAATGAGTAAGTACCTTTCCTAAAATATTCGGAGGGCAGGTATCATTAGTTGACCCTGATTTAACTTTTGTCAGTGGGTTAATTAGGTCTCCTTTACTGATCTCAGGAAAAGAAGAGAGATTGCTTTTATTCATGTCATCAGAAGATGACCTGTTGTGCAAGGAGCTAGATGGAACTCTTTTTGATGGACTAAATTTTATTAATAAAAAAGGAACTGAAATAATGACAAAGGTTTTGAGAAGGCATAATAGGCAAAGAGATTCTGTCTAGATTAGAGGGTTCAGAGACAATTGTGGAGATCTCTTTAGATTTACTGGGTGCATTCAAGATCCTACTAGTCAAAAAACTAGCTTTTGCTTGCCTAATCCTCTGTTTATACTCCCTAAGTAGTTGTATAAAGATGTTCTTAGGATCAGGAGAGTAAGTATTGCACCATTTCCTTTCTGAGCACTGCAGTCTTGTTTATCTTTCTTTTAATACATCTGAGAACCATTTGTTGGCATCATGGCATCTTGTCTGTTTAATTTTGTGAAGTGGGGTAAGATCATTGCTGGCCCCCATAAACCATTCAGTAATTATTCCCCCAGAGTCTTCCTTCGGGGATGGCAGGAAATGTTCAAACTTATTACAAAATGACACTAGATGAACTCGAGACCACTTCCTGGAAAAAATACCAGGACCGATAGAGGAGGAACGAGTCAAGCAGCATGCCACACAAAATGGAGCATGTTTAAATGAACTGTAAAAATATTCATTAGTGGTCATATATGACATCTTGAAGCAGGAAAAAAGGTTGCACAGTACCAAGAACATCCTGCTAGAAGAAGCAAGAATAAATAAGTGAAGGAAAGCTCCAACTGGTGGTTACAGGATGAAAGTGAGCTCCATGGTGCAACAGATATTTACGGGTCTGCTGCCACCTTGTTCTGGGCCCACTTTATAGCCTCTTCTGCTAGCTCCATAACACCATCTCATAGAGCTGAATGAACACGGGATTCCAATCATGAGGTTCCCAGGATCACCTATTGCCACTCAGAGAATTGCAACCTCACATGATGTTAGTGCCAGCGATCGCAGGAGAGAGTAAGGGGTGTTATATCAATGGGGTTCCTGAGAATTGAGAGTTCTTGCTTGTTGTCTTTTTGGCCTCGCACCGAGATAAGCTCTTCCAAGAGGGCAAGTGGAGCTGAGTAGCCTGTAGGGTAAGGCGTGCTAATCTTGGTTCCCAAGCTGTGAAAACACTCTTTCTCTTGGAGAACTTTCCTGACTAACAGGCTAGAGGCCCAAGTCACAATGGTGGACTCTTGCGTGTTGTCTTCGTTGAGTGACAAGAATTCAACAAATTTGATATCTGCCGTGGACATCTTTTCAAGAGATTAAATCACCTATAGAAGTTAGCATGGTTAATAATATCACATCTACCCCTGTACTGATATTCTGGAATAAAAAATTTTGATTGCCATCAGCTAAGGGGCTGTGCAGTTCTCTCATATAGTTCAACGCTAGACTGAAAGGACCCTTAGTATTTTGTTTTTGGGCTTGAAAAGGGCCAGGTGAATTTATCAAAGGGCTAGTGACAGCTGATGTGTGGCACTGGGCCAGCTGGTTTTCATTGACATTGGGTTTAGTCATTCTTTGTGGAGGTGGAGGGTGATTAATTGTGGATAGTTCTAGGTCTTTCCTGAGGGTTGTCTTAGGTTCTTGATGGAGTCAAGCCTCCTCTCATTAGCACCTGCCCAGCAGAACTGGTTCCACGAAGGAGGTTGAGTCTGTGGGGGCCAGGGTACGAACTTGAGTAGGGGCCTGTCGCTCTTCGAGCGAAGCGCGCCTTCTAACTTGTTGTCCCCGGCTTTTGGTCAAATAAGTAGAATGGGTTCCTTTTCTTTGACAGAGCATTACAAGGTTGGTTTTGCGTTTGCTTAGGCTCTTCACTGGCTCAGTCATGCAGCCATTTTAATTCTGCCGGAACAGGGGGTGGTTACTAAACCTTTTCATTTTATTTTTGCCTTTATTTTATTTTTGGCCTTATGCTTCTTCTTCCTCTCTTTCTTTGTCTGTTTCTTTGTCATTGGTTTCACTAGCTGCTCTGGAGACAGTAGTTGGGAGCTACAGGGGAAAAGGCTCCCACTTAATTTAGGGAACTCATTAGCAAGTTCACCTGCCTACTCCATTGGGATGATTTGTTGATTATCTTCCAATGCACATGTCAGGAAAACTATTGCCAGAGTTGTTAAGTTTTTCCCTCAGCAAAAACTATTCCCCTTTTACTTGTACCCACGTTGGTTGCAGTGGTGTCCTCATTCCCGGTGGCTCAATCAATCAATCATTTGTTAAGCGTGCTACTCACCCAATAGGGTCTCAAGGCACGGGGGTGCTACTGCTTGAATAGCCAAGTCTTGAGGCATTTCCTGAAGGTCAGGAGGTCCTTGGTCAGATATAGGTTGATGGGGATGGAGTTCCAGGTTTTGGTGGTGAGGTGGGAGAAGGATCTGCCGCCGGTAGTGGTACAGTGGATGCGGGGATGGTGGCGAGGTTGACGGGGCGGAGCTGGTGGGTGGGGACATGGAGTCGCTCTTTGAGGTAGGCAGGGCCTGCGTCGTGTAGAGCCTTGTGAGCGTGAATCAGGAGTTGGAAAATGATCCTTTTCTTGACAGGGAGCCAGTGAAGGTCTCTGAGGTCGGATGAGATGTGTTTGTGGCGAGGGAGGTTAAGGATGAGGCGTGTGGAGGCCTTCTGAATGCGCTGAAATTTCCTCTGGAGCTTGGCCGTTGTTCCCGCATAGAGTGCTTTGCCGTAGTCCAGTCTACTGCTAACGAGGGCGTGGGTGACCGTTCTTCTGGTTTTGATGGAGATCCATCTGAAGGTCTTGCAAGGCATTTGGAGGGTGTTGAAACATGAGGATGAGATGGCGATGACTTGCTGGGTCATGGTGAGCGATGAGTCCAGTATGAAGCCAAGGTTGCGTGCGTGGGAGGTGGCAGTTGGAACGGCTCCTAGTGTGGCAGGCCACCAGGAGTCGTCCCATGCTGATCTGTTGGAGCTGAGGATGAGGATCTCAGTCTTATCCGAGTTCAGTTTGAGGCGGCTTACCTCCATCCAGTTGGCGATGGCGTGAAGTCTGTTGTGGAGATTGGTCTTGGCGGTGGCGGGGTCCTTCGTGAGTGAGAGGATCAGTTGTGTGTCGTCCGCATAGGAGACGATATGAAGAATGGGTGGTGGGAGGGAGGATCAGCTGGGAGGCAGGACGTGAGGGCGAATGGGTGTGTGAGGGGGGCAGGGCTGCTGGGACGCAGCAGCTGGAAACAGACAGCTCAGAGGAGTCGAAAACGGGCACGAGGGGAAGCTCAAAGCAGCACGGCAGAGAGAAGGCTAAAAGCAAACAAAATTTGGAACAAGCACAGAAATGTCAATAAAAGAAAAAGAATACAAGCGGTAACAAGAACACACGAAATGGCAATAAAACAAAAAGAATACGAACGATAACAAGAACACACTCACATTACATACCAGCCCTTGCTAGACACAGGGATGAGGCGCAGGCGGGTGCCTGTGGGTGGTGGAGGGCTTTGAACTTACTGCAGCAGCGAATGAGGGGTGTGAGGCACAGGCACAAACTGGAGGAGCTGCGCAGCATGAGGGGTGAGCCCAGACCTTAAAAGCAGGTCAGGGGCTGCCATTAATAAGGGGAGGTGGGAGGGAGGAGCAGCTGGTAGGCAGGAAGTGAGGGGTAATGGGTGCATGAGGGGTCGGGCCGCAAGGACGCAGCGGCGGGAAACGGGCGGCTCAGAGGAGCCGAAAATGGGCACGGAGGGGGAGAGCAAAGCAGCGCGGTGGAGAGAAGGCTAAAAGCACACAAAATTTGTAACAAGCACAGAAATGGCAATACAACAAAAAGAATACGAGCGGTAACAAGAATACACAAAATGGCAATAAAACAAAAAGAATACAAATGGAAACAAGAACACACTCACATTACATACGAACCCCCCTAGACACCAGGGATGAGGTACAGGTGGGTGTCTGCGGTTGGTGGAGGGCCTTGAACGTACGGCAGCAGCGAGGGCAGGGTGGGACGCATGGGCGCAACCTGGAGGAGCGACGCGGGGTGAGCCCAGACCTTAAAAGCAGGTGGCTCATGAGGAGGCTGTTCTTAGAACTAGCTTCTTCAGGTTTAACTGCCACTCAAGATGGTGGCAGCAAATCCTTGTGAGGTCAGCGCTCTAGTCTTTCTACCTTAGTCTCATGCTGAAACTTCCCTCCAGCTGTTTCTGTCTGGGAGCCCTGCACTTCAACTGTCATCCTGAGGAGAATGAGCAGTGTTCCTGAGGCGCTTCATTTCATAGAGAATTCTTCTAGTTTTGAGTAATTAATAATTTTTCTTGTTACGGTGTGCACACCAGCTACTTTTTCCCTTTTGAAGAAGCTGATGCTTTTCCTTCTTCCAAAAACTGGCTATCGGCTTTCTGAGGAGAATTTGTTTTGGCTTAACAGAACTTCAAGCAACTGCAGTAAGGAATCCTTTTGTGTGATTTCCAGACTTGCCAATATATATATGTACACATATATATTCAAGAAATCTTTGTTTTGCAGACTTAGAGACAAGCCTCAGTGCTCAGACTAATTCCTAGAACCTGTGATTGAGAAAACTGAACCTTGAGAAGGAATTTGTGTTTCCTGTAAAAGACATTAGTAGTTTGTATATTTGTGAACTTTTGAACTGTTCTCCAGAGAACCTTGGAAACATCTGACTCCTAGAGAAAAGAAGATATTAAGTTAACATTGTTGTCTTAGAGAGAGGCTACTCCCTCAAAACTACCAGGTTAGGAGAACGATACAATTGGGTGAATGTGAATGGCTGAACAGTTGAATGCACAGTAGGAATGTACTTATCGATGCTCTTATCACCCGACTGCAGGTCCTTCTTTTAAAGAAATCCCAATAAGAAGAACGGTGCAGGTTTTCAGAGACACACACTGAATATCCTATCTTCGAGTGGGAAACATAGGCTTGAACTGGATCTGGAGGCGGTCTCTCTTTTTCTATTCCCATTCCCCTTTCCCCCCAGTGGATGCAGGGTTCAGATAATCAGTTAAAGTCTTAGCATGCATCTGTTGGAGTGTGGAAAGAGTTGGGTAAAAGGCATCTGCTCCTGTGGAGGTTTGATTTAATGGGTAATCTCCTGACAGTACCTGTTGTTCCTGTGTGCTTGTTACTGTGGCCACTGATCCTGCAGCGTTTTTTAGTTCATTTTACTAGAGAGGATAGATCCTTTTTGCAGCATGTGGCATCCTTGTTTAATTTTAGATCTTCTATTAAGGAGGTCAGAACAAGATTATCAATCATAAGGGCACAGGTGCAGCCTACATAGGTTGCTGCCACATGGTTTTGTATCTGGAAAATCAGATAGTTTAGGTCGGCCAACTTCTGATCAGTCCTGGAAACTGATTTTGCCATGACTTTTAGCAAGACCACTTGGACTTATTTGACTGATACGTCAAGGTGCTCAGGGTCAATTGGGGCATGCTGATTAGAATGCTCCATACAGTCCTAATTCATGTTGTTGTTCTTAAGCTTTGGATTTGGGGAGACTCTGGGTTGTTTTGTTCCTGGGCTCTTGCAAACTGTAGGTGACCCTACATAAAGTCTAGCATCTCTTTTGGAGTGTATAATTTGGGGCTTTGTAGTAACGTTTTTAATTGGGCGTGGGTGCTACAGTAATAGGTTTCCCCTCCACGTGAGGGTGTATACTATTTGTCAACTGGTCCGGCCTTGTTGAAGTTGGATTACAATGTTGTAAGTCGTCTGTAACTTTCTCCATTGATGAATTATAGATAGGTTGAGATGAGTTTGGGGATAATCTGTTCAAGCTGCCCTAATGCTGTATGATGAACTTGGTTTTGGTCTTCCTGATGCAACTGTGCTTCCTACAGTTTGTTAATTGCTACTTTGACCTCAATTGGTGGTGGAACACCGTTTCTCAGTAGCGATCTTGGGGACGTTTGAGGTGGGTGTAGGCTGTGAGTAGTTTGTGGGAACCTCAGTGAGAGTAACTCCTGGTCTGTTGATGGCCCCCATGGAGTCTCTTTATTTCCTCCCACCTCTGGGTTGACAACTGCATTATCGGTCTCTATGTATGGACTAGTGATGTAACTTAAGTTGTTAAGAGTGCTACTGACACTTATTGTTGGTGAATTTGGAGCTGCACAAATATTCGTATCCCCTGAGATGAAAAAGATAGCTTCATCTCTGTTCTGTAAAAAGTCAAACTTGTGTGGTATGTTTATGGATTTCTCAAACATTTGGGACTCTGGTGAAATTAAAGACTGGTTCTCCCAGACAGATCTTGCCTTAATACTCTTTGCTTTTAACAGCGATTGCAGCTTATTCTTTCGCCTTATGGGAGGCTGAGGCGTCCTTTCTAGCTCCTCACCCTGTGCTGGTCCTTTCAGAACTGAGTGGTCTTTGTGGTCAATGTTCTGGGACTGCCAGGGGTTTGATGATGTTAAAAGGGTGCCTCAGGCATAGTCTTTGGTTTGTGCTTCTCTGTCAGAGGCTGCCAGTTGGATCTTTGCACTTCTTCCATACGATATGCTTGCTCCTTCCTTTCTTTGCCTCAGTTGCCATGCACCCCTTCTTCAAACTGCGATGGGGTGGCTCCCAGGAGCCAGCTGGGCTCTATGTATAGTGATGAGATTGATAGTAGGCTTGCTGGTGATCCTAAGGACTGTGAGGCAACTGGCGCATTGTGTGGGCAAATAGGAAGGTGAGATGCAGACTCTTATAGTGAAGAAATGCACTACTGGGAGGACTGTATTCTCTCTATCGGCCATGCTGGCAGCACCCATTTACCAGTGGTCTTCCTTCTCCTGTACACCTCAGCCCCTCACTCAGCATCTCACTCACTGCTTGCTCCAGCACTCCGAGGCTCACTGTACTGAGCAGTCTCTCACAGTGCTTCACTGCCCAGGATAAGACTTGAGTTTTCTCTATTACATCAACCAATTGCAAGGAAAGGAGCCTACATCAAAGTTGGGAAAAGACAAAAATTACTGACCACTAACCAACTGTGCCAAGCTCTCTGGGAAGAACTTCGAACAAGCACAAATGTGCCATCCCGGAAGTATCTAGACCTGACAATTGGGAAAGGCCTCTGCTTCCAGACCCTTTCAAAAAAGTAATCAATGGTACAATGAACAAAACAAAATATCTGCATTAATAGGCAAAGAGGCCCTCTCATGCAGATCTCATGTCTGGATGATCCTAAACGAATATAAAATTCTTAAACCTCAGCACTATCTAGAAGTGGGGTGGTCCAGGCAGTTAAAAGATTCCTTCATCAGACACCATTTTGATCTTCTCTCTGGTCTTGCTGACACAGTACCCTTGCTTAAGGACCCCCAAAAACATCTGCTGTACACTGTGTAATGCTGGTAAAAGAAAACCATATCATTCTAATTTGCATCTGCCTGGGGCTGCTGACAGAGAGAAGAGGCTGCTGAGGGTACTTTTTAAACAGCAAGGCATTCGCTCCTGCAGTCAAGCCACGATTGCGTGCATTAAGGCAATGGACATCTCTTTGAATTATAATCTCACCACATTTTTTAAGATTGAGGCAAAACAATTCGAAGATTTTGCCATTTTAAAATGTCTGTCTGCCTTTTTAAAATTTCTGACGTACATCAGAGCTCCCCCTTTTTAAACATGGTTGCAGATATTTTTCTGGGATGACACTGTAGCGGTTTCCTTTAAAATGAGCTAATGTGTGCTACGGTTTTTAATAACAAAGCATAATGAACGACCTGCCTACCAACGTCGTCAATAAAAAATACTTGGAGCAATTAAGACTGCTAAGTTCATGTTAATAACTAACAATAAATAAATTAAATAATACACAAGCAAGCTAAAAAATCCACAGTAATAAATGGAACAATATTGAGAAATTGAGTCAATAAATTCTGTACAACATAAATGTAAATTATTATTATATGGTTGACTCATGACCTGACACATGATATCAAAAGAAACATTATCAATTGTAGCATTACATGTAGCTTCATGTATAGCAGCAAGCATTCTCCAAAAAGAAAAAGGAATGACATTGAAAGTAAATACTTCTGTTCCAACAAACAGATGCCTTAAGGCTGATGGCACAGATGATGCAGCCCACTGTACCCTCTGTATTAAGCAACAAAACATCCATGGTGAAGATATAAAGATATATACACATATACTTATATATTGATATAAAAATAGATATAGACATAGGTATAAATACACAAATACATATATAGACATTTGAGGTGAGCAAATCTAGTGTCACTGGTGTTGCAGGGTGCTCCTTACTATAGCTGCTCTCCACCTAAACTTGGAAACTACCCAGAGTTCTCTATTCTTTTTTGCATAATTTATGCGTCACTCTAACCCTGAAAGGGATTTGTTTTGACTTATACTGGGTGCTCCCTTGTGTCTGGACAAAGCTAAACCTCTCTGATGAGCTCTAATAAGAGCGAAACACGTGTCATGGGTTGCCTTTACTCATTCCAGTTTGGCTTGGATGGTACTTTACCAGTCCAAAGCTGTAATACTGTGCCTGGAGTGGTAAATGTGTTTTGTCATTTTACAGCTCGGCAAGGTTGACACTGTGTCAAACCTACGCTTAAAGACTTTGCTGTACAAATGGGAAAATACTTGTCACTATCTAGCTGGCGTGGATAGCACTGTGCTGTTCCAATGCTTAAAAACTTTGCTAAATAAACAGACATTTGAGGTGAGCAAATCTAAAGTGTCGCTGGTGTTGCAGGGTGCTCCTTACTAGAGCGGATCTCCACCTAAACATGAGAACTACCCAGAGTTCTCTATTCTTTTTTGCATAATGTATGCATCACTCTAATCCTGAAAGGGATTTGTTTTGTGTTATACTGGGTGTTCCCTTGTGTCTGGACAAAGCTAAACCTCTCTGATGAGCTCTAATGAGAGCGAAACACGTGTCAGGGGTTGCTTTTACTCATTCCAGGTTGGCTTGGACAGTACTTTACTAGTCCAAAGCTGTAATACTGTACCTGGAGTGGTAAATGGTTTTTGTCATTTTGCAGCACAGCAAGGTTGATACTGTGTCAAACCTATGCTTAAAGACTTTGCTGTACAAATGGCAAAAGCCTTTGTCACTATCTAGCTTGGCATGGATAGCACTGTGCTGATCCAATGCTTAAAAACTTTGCTAGATAAACAAACATTTGAGGTGCTCAAATCTAGAGTGTTGCTGGTGTTGCAGGGTGCTCCTTACTAGAGCTGCTCTCCACCTAAACCTGGGAACTACCCAGAGTTCTCTATTCTTTTTTGCATAATTTATGCATCATTCTAACCCTGAAAGGGATTTGTTTTGACTTATACTAGGTGCTCCCTTGTGTCTGGACAAAGCTAAACCTCTCTGATGAGCTCTAATGAGAGCGAAACACGTGTCAGGGGTTGCTTTTACTCGTTCCAGGTTGGCTTGGACGGTACTTTACCAGTCCAAAGCTGTAATACTGTGCCTGGAGTGGTAAATGGCTTTTGTCATTTTACAGCTCAGCAAGGTTGACATTGTGTCAAACCTGTGCTTAAAGACTTTGCTGTACAAATGGCAAAATACTTTGTCACTATCTAGCTCGGTGTGGATAGCACTGTGCTGATCCAATGCTTAAAATGTTTGCTAGATAAACAGACTTTTGAGGTGAGCAAATCTAGAGTGTTGCTGGTGTTGCAGGGTGCTTCTTACTAGAGCTGTTCTCCAGCTAAACTTGGGAACTACCCAGAGTTCTCTATTCTTTTTGGCATATATACATATATATATATATACACACATAAATATATACAGTTATAGATATATCATACAACTAATACACTGTAAGGGAGCCAATGTCCTCACAGACAATCAGTGCAGATGTAAATCTGAACAACTAAAAGTTCTCGCAAAGTTTCTGTAGAGACCAGGCTGCTGCATTTACTTTTTAAAGTAACAGACATTTGACAGATGCAGGCAGAGGTAAGACAGCATAACCAGGTCATAAAAATATAACTATTCTTTGCCTGTTTGAAAACAGAGTTGAAATCAGAAAACAGTTTCAGTGATTGGCTGCAATGCACTATTGAGTTCATGTATGATGCCACCATTGATGTCATAGATAATGTCATTTATAATGTCATGTGTGATTGCATTTTTATGGTGGTATTAACGTACTGCTGCTAACCATAAAATGGGAATTTCAGTGTATGTCTATGATTTGGATCAAAATTACAATACTGTTTCACCTAATGACTTCATGATGCCCAATAAGCACACCTTCCTTAAAAGAAGGTTTTTTTTCTGGTTTTTGACATTTGTTAACTTTTTGTAAACATTGCTCAGACGTTGATTGTATCCTACACTCAAGGCCGTGCATGCATGGCTTGTGTTAACAGACTGTGTCCAATAGCTATGCTTCTAGGTCCTATTGGACACATCCTTTTTCTGTGTCCTTTAGACTCTGGCACAACATGGCATATGCCCTCTGCTGCATCTGCTTTCCCCAGATCAGCCATCAGCCCTGCCTTTCCTAACAGGCTCTTTGCCCTGGCCATTGCCTTCAACTGTGTGATGTTCCCAGTCCCCCTGGACCCAGCCCTGCTACAAATGGTCAATGGCCATGCCTAGCAGACTTTAGGCACTGTGGGTGGTCTATGGTGGTGAAAAGTTGTACAAAATTGTGGTTTTGTTGTCTTATTATCATTGTCCCATTTAATGACACGAAAATACATTTGGCCCAAAAATACACAAAGGCACATTTTATCTTGGAGATTTAGATACTGATTGGCCAAGGAGAACATTTTGCAGGGGTCCCAAAAATATTTTTTGCCTTTTACATTCCTTCGGAGTGTTGAGTGAATGACAGCTCAAATGTTTTTGGATCAAAAAATACCAAACTTGTCAATGAAGTTGGAGAACTATGCGGTCTGCGTTCTTTTATCATTTGATGTAAATATATCCAGTGTTTTTCTTTAAAAAAAATCCTGAAAAAGTAGTAAAAATGTATTGGCGATAACCTGCAAGGCTAACCTAAGAGAATCGTTTTGAAAGTGACTCGCATGATCCAATAGGTTTAGAATAAGCATATTGCACCTTCTGCAGAGAGGACACGTGCAAGACAGGTAGAGTTGAAAATACAGTTTTTCTAAAAAGATTACTGAATTTAGTGATGGGGCTTGTGAATCCGATTTTTCAGTAATAGGCACCTTTTTAATTCCATCCCATACTACTATGAGTTTCTCTTTTTCGCATGCATCACGGCTTATTCCCAATATTATTCATGGCCAAAACATTGTATGTTTGCCCTTGCTTCACAAATCTCTAGTAACTTTTAAAAAAACAAAATATATGCATTTGATTTTTGTTGTAGCCCTATCAGTTTTAGGGTGGTCTTTCACCAAGCATTTTGCCTTCACCCTCCTGCTTTGCTTAATTTATTGTTGCTGGTTATAGGACTCTGTGCACTTTATCACTGCTAGCCAGTGCTGAAGTGCTTCTGCACATTCTCTAAAACATGGTAAAATTAGCTTTCACCTGATTGGCATATTTAATATACAATGGGGCATATTTATGAAAAGTGGCGCTGCACTATGTGCAGCCCTACTTTTCTTGCACCCCCCATAAAGCTGTATGTAATATATGGCACGCCATGGTCGTAGTTAGGGAACTAGCCTCAGAATTTCTGACGCTAGTTTGATGCTTGGCAGGATTAGCTTAAAAAATGGTGACACTAAACCTGCAAAGCACCCAGAGGCCCATTGAAACCAATGGGAGCCTCCTTTTATCATTAAAAATCTGTTAGATTTATTTGCACCATTTTTACCCCCCCCCCGTTATGACATTAATTGTGTTTGACCAATGACTTTGTGTTTCACCACTGTGCATATTAGTTGTTCAATGTTCATCAGTAGCACATTACATGTTGTATTCAGTTTAGCTGCCTATTGGCTTTAACGTGGCATTAGACATTACATTCTGTATTCACTTTAGCTGCCTATTGGCTTTAACGTGGAGTTCGACATTGTAGTTTAGACATTGCAGATGAACTGTGTTTTTCCACATGATAGACCAAGCTGTGTTTTTCGTATTGAATTCACACCAAACCCTAGTGTGATAAGAGAGCGTTTATTTTGTGTTTACCTCTCTATCCAGCCTGGGAACGAGCAAGGTTTGGAGACTTGGCCACTCTCCAAGTCTCGTTCTGTTCCCACTCCAGCATGTTTTGACTAAGGGGCCTATTAGCAGGCTTTTTTACGGTGTCCCTGGGCAGCAGCAATGGGGAATTTTCCCGGTCTTCAGTCAGGAGCTGACGTCAGCTGCCTGACCTCCCGTTTGGGTGGAAAATCTCTTTCTCGCAGTTGAACAGGAGTCATCAACTTTCAGGCATGAGAAAGGTGACGAGCAGTTATAGGCCCTACGGTGATGAATTTTGACTTTTATTCTTTGCTTTGAAGTTATGCTATAATATAATCACATGTATTTGCTGTGTACATTGCAATTGAGAATCACTTTGATATATTTTGCTTTCATTGCTGTGGCTACTTTTAAACGTGTGCTTCCAACCTATTAATCCCGTCTCTCAGGAACCTTGTGGTGAAGTAATAATAATAAATGTCTTCTTTAAACTAAGAGGTGCATTCCAGAGAAGTTTTGTCAGCTCGATCATAAGATAAAGAAAGCAAAACATTTTGGCGTTAGTCGTCAGTCTGGGAGTCGGATTGGAGATTGGAGGTGCATGATTTAAAAGTGTAATTGTTTTTGTTGTTTAGAGAATTAAAGAAGCACGGTCGACCGTGTTTGAAAATGCATGTGAAGTTAAACTCCCTTATGGTGCTGTGAGAAACATGTTTTCTGATTTATCAGGACTTTGTGAGTCTTGGGATGAGTGCTTGGATAAAGCAAAAGTGTTTTCATATTTATAGAATGTGCTTTTTGAAAGAAATGATGTCCCTTTTGTTCTTGACAGAAGGGTTTGGATACTTTTGTCTGCTTACAGAAAAATGCATGAGAGATGTAGGCAGTTAGAACATGAAAATAAGAATCTACTTGAGCAAATTAGCCAGACCAAATTTTTGCAAGATAAAACTGAAATTTGTAAATCTGTTGCAGGAGAACCTGGCTTTTCCCATTCCAGTAATGAGGAGGTTAAAAAAGGTGGGGGCCAGAGTGAGTCTCATGAGCAGAGCGGAGATCTCCGTGTGCAGTGTAGCACACAGTTTTTGGCAGTTGAAGTGCATTCCTTAAAAGATTACACTGAGCACAAAGTACGATGTGTAAAATTAATTCAGACAAGGCAGAGGTACTGTCGCAAAATGTGCAGTTTCTGGGAATTCAGTGGAATCCAGAAAATAGACAGATGTTGTCACAGGTAAAACAAAATATTTTAGAGTTTCTTACTATTTGCACTAAGCAAGAGACATCTAGTTTCATGAGCTTGTTTGATTTTTGGAAACAGTATAGCCCTCATCTGAGTAAAATCTTAACACTTTGGTACAATGTAACTAGGAAAAAAAAAGAGTTTAAAGGGAGTGAGAAGCAGCTGCGTGCTTTTGATTTGGCAAATGAAATAATTCAACAGACTTTAGATTTGTGCACAGTGCAAGAGGGAAACACTGATTTACATGTAAATCAGGAACAGGGGAGGAAAAGAGTGCCCCTGGGGCTTTGGACTAGAAAACTATCTGACTTTGTGGAGCGCTGTACTCCTTTTGAAAAACAGCTTTTGACTTGTTATTGGGCTCTAGTGAATACTGAGCAAATGACATTAAATGATAATGTAATTCTGAAGCCTGAACTACCAATCATGCAGTGGGTGATGAGTTCATCTAAATCTCACAGTATGGGACAGGCACAAGAGGCTAGTATCATACTTTGGATCTGGTACATACAAAACAGGGCTTGAGTCACTGCAGCCCTACATGAACAGGTGTCACAAGCCCCTTTACAGGATAAGGAGAGGGTTCAGGGAGTACCACAGGTAAAATAGTCACCAGTGAAATTGAGTGCACCATTTGAATTCTTGTCCCCTGAGGATAGAAAGTGTGTTTGTTTGACTAATTATTCATTGAAATGCATGAGTACTAAAAGACAATGGCAAGCAGTGTTATACAATCCAGTTACTGAAAAGTTGTTGTCTACCACAGGAGAAGGGAAAAGTAACCAATATGCAGAGTTGTACAATGTGTGTCAGACTTTAAAGCAAGAGCTGCTTGAGACATGTAATTTTTACACTGATTCTTGGTTCACTGTCAATGGATTAGCCATTTGGTTTTCCACGTGGCTTGTACATAACTGGTTCAATTCCCTTGCAGATGTTAAAGAGAAAAGTGCAAAGTCAGAAGTGTCAACCCAGAATTCTTACTTGGTGGGGATGGCTAAGTGGGCACACCAGAAATGTGGACATCTGGGAGAAAAAGCCACTTACAGGTGGGCAGGGATTAGAGAGATGCATATTCCCCTAGATTTGATAAAATCTGTGATTTTGCAGTGTCCTATTTGTCAGCACACAGAACAGAGATCTGTCCCACAAACAGTCAAAGATCAGTTGGGTAGAGGAAAGTTACCAGGACAGATATGGCAAATTGATCAGGTTTTAGGGGGAGTGATTGCTGCAGATTACCAAGGAGAAATCAAAGTTATTCTGATAACTAAAAGAGAATCTGATTCATTCATACAGATTGGAGACAGAATTGCCCAACTTGTCATAAGTGCAGTGAATGGAGGTTTGGTAAAGAAGGAGTCTGCCCCAGCCCTTCTGACAGTGCAAGGAAAGGGAAGCTGTGGTACAGCAGATAAAAACCTCAGTGCTAAGGTGTGGGTTGAATCCCCAAATGACCCTCCAGAACCTGCAGAAATCATAACAAAGGGCCCCAATAACGTCCTGCTGATTCTAAAACAAGGAAAGGAAGAAGGGCACATTTCAGATGACAAATGTTATTTCCAAGAAAAGTCATACTTTTTTCTTTTGCAGATTCTACTACGACTCGCCACTCACCATGAGTGTGCTGCGTGGTGTCCCTTCGGGTGTCTGCGTGTGGGGTCGGGGGAGGGACCGCAACCCCAACCTGAACCTGATTGATTAAAGTACAAACCCCATGGATCCATTTTGCGCAACTGTTGCCTTCAGTTCAAGTTCTACATGGGATCAATATAAAGTTTGTCAACTTGTTTGATTACATTCTTCCACTGGAACTAAGCAACATTGCCAGTTAACTGTCAGTTTTTTCCTGTGGAAACCCTGACTTTCACTTACATTCCAGCAAACCTTTCAGGTGGACCATGTACCTTTACATGAGTAGAACTCATGCTACATCAACTTGTTGTTTTAGAGACACTATTCAATCAGTTATTATCCCAATCAGAGTATATAAGCTTCAGTCTTTTCATTGTAGGTGTATCTGATTTGAAAGGTTATGAGATCAATATGTTAATCCACTTCCATTGCTTTAGAGTGATTGCTTTTATCATTCAAATCTGATTTGCTTATAATGTTTTAGATTTTTGTTTTTGTTTGTTTGTTTGAAATAAGAGGAATGTAAACGAAAGTCGTTGGTCATAGGGTGGAGATGTTATGCCATTAATTGTGTTTGACAAATGACTTTGTGTTTCACCACTGCGCATATTAGTTGTTCAATGTTCATCAGTAGCACATTACATGTTGTATTCAGTTTAGCTGCCTATTGGCTTTAACGTGGCATTAGACATTACATTCTGTATTCAGTTTAGCTGCCTATTGGCTTTAACATGGAGTTCGACATTGCAGTTGAGACATTGCAGATGAGCTGTGTTTTTCCACATGATAGACCAAGTGTGTTTTTCGTATTGAATTCACACCGAACCCTAGCGTGATAATAGAGCGTATATTTTGTGTTTACCTCTCTATCCAGCCTGGGAACGAGCAAGGTTTGGAGACTTGGCCACTCTCCAAGTCTTGTTCTGTTCCCACTCCAGCATGTTTTGACTAAGGGGCCCATTAGCAGGCTTTTTACGGTGTCCCTGGGCAGCAGCAAGGGGGAATTTTCCCGGTCTTCAGTCAGGAGCGGACGTCAGCTGCCTGACCTCCCGTTTGGGCGGAAAATCTCTTTCTCACAGTTGAACAGGAGTCATCAACTTGAAGGAATGAGAAAGTGACAGTGATAGGCCCTACGGTGATTAATTTGGACTTTTATTGTTTGCTTTGATGTTATGCTATAATATAATCACATGTATTTGCTGTGTACATTGCAATTGAGAATCACTTTGATATATTTTGCTTTCATTGCTGTGGCTACTTTTAAACGTGTGCTTCCAACCTACTAATCTCGTTCTCAGGAACCTCGTGGTGAAGTAATAATAATAAATGTCTTATTTAAACTAAGAAGTGCATTCCAGAGAAGTTTTGTCAGCTCTGTCATAAGATAAGGAAAGCAAAACACCCCCCCAGTGGGGGAACGCCCCCTTTGCATACATTATGCCTGGTGTAGGCATATTGTAGCACAAAGGATTACAATGCATACATTGCACCACTTTGTAAATTTGGCACAGCGTTTTTTGCCTTCTAAGACCACATTAACGTTAAAAAAAACTATGCTTATGTAGCGTTGGAATGGAGCAAGGCCCTCTTAAATCTTGGCCCTAGTCCCTAGTAAAGTGGCATACCATATACCTAGGGTTTTTAAATTCAATGATATTAGTGGGCCTGCAGCACCTATAGTGCCACCTACTTAGGTAGTCCCTTAAAACATGTCCCAGGTCTGCCATTACAGCCTGAATGCAGTTTTAAACTGCCAATTCAAATTGGCAATGTAGCACCCTTGCAAAGCCTTAAACTCCCCATTTATTAGATATATGTCACCCCTTTAGTATGCCCTAAGAAGCGCATAGGTGTAGGGTGCAGTTTAATTAAAAGGTTTGACTTGTATTTCTATGTCTTACATGTCCTACTAGTGAAACAAACTCCTAAATTCATTTTTCACATCTATGAGGCCTACCTCTGCCAAAGGATAACATTGAGTTTCCTTTTACTAAGGGATACATTTTGATTGGGAACAGGTGAACATTTTGTGTGTGGTGTCTTGGAAATAACACTGCCTTTAATATTAAAGTCTGATTGTAAGTTACAATTTTGAAAATTCCACTTTTACAAAGTTGGCATTTCCTGCCCTATTAGGTGTGCCTGGATAGTCCATCACTGACACAATGAGGAGGGGCTGGGAACAGCCCCACTTGCAAATGAATAAGCTATGCTGTGCTCTGTGCTCCGTCCACAAACAAAGGACTTATCATCCCTGCATTGTTCATGCAACCAGGTTGGAACCAGAGAAGTGAAAAAAGGGAATTTCAAACATTTCAAAGAGAATTCTCTTGAAACCTCTCCAGCTTAAAAGAAGGCACCAGGTACAAAACTAGGACCCTCGGATCTACTCTTAAGTTCACTTTCTGGACTCAATCAATCAATCAATCAAACAATTTTATAGAGCGTGCTACTCACCCGTGAGGGTCTCAAGGCGCTAGTAGGGGGCGGGATGAGAGGGGTTACTGTTCGAACAGCCATGTCTTGAGGTTTTTTCTAGAGTAGGAGGTCTTTGGTTTTGCGGAGGTTGGTGGGGAAGGAGTTCCAGTTTGTGGGGGCGAGGTAGGAGAAGGCCCTGCCTCCTGTGGTGGTTCGATGGATGCGGGGGACTGTAGCTAGTGCGAGTTCGGCTGATCGGAGGATGCGGGTGGGAGTGTGGATGTTCACTCTTTCGTTGAGGTAGGTCGGGCCGGTGTTATGAGGGATTTGTGTGCGTGGATGAGGATCTTGAAAGTGATTCTCTTGTCTGTGGGGAGCCAGTGAAGAGATTTAAGGTGTGGTGAGATTCGTTCGTGGCGGGGCAGGCCAAGGATGAGGCATGCGGCTGTGTTCTCGATTCTCAGACTGCCAGTCTGGACTGGCAGAAGTACTCTCAGAAGAGCGCATGTGGCCTGCTGTGTACTTCAGAGGACTGTTTTTCTGTATCTGGAAGGACTGCTTTGCTGCCTGAAGTCTACCTTGAACCCTCAAAGGCTGATCCCACTGCCTGAGCCCTGTTCTATCTCTTGAACCCAGCACTACAAGAGTGGCTAGTTGGCTGGCCTCTTGCTCAGAGCCTCAGAAAATACTTTAATCTTCTTGAACCCGCACCTAGACCTAGTCTGAGTGAGTCCTAGACCACCCAAGTGGTGCCCCTCCAGTTCTGGATTCTAGGTGGTGGTGTTAAAGGTTCCCAGATAGCCAAAAGCCACCTGTCTAAAACCTGCTCTGAGAGCTGAGAGGAGATTTGGACCAACCTGCTTGTCTATCCTTCCAAGGTGCATCATCAGTTGGCCCGTGTTCACGGCAGCTCTGACTATGCTTTTCTCAGCAGCAGCAGCAAGTCCTGTTAAGTAGCCCTTCTCCACAGGGGTATCTTGCCTGGTGGAACTCTTGTCTGCTAAAGCCTCCTGCCTCATCTGGCTTGAGATTTTCAACGTCCAAAAAAGGAACAAGTCTAAATGTAGAAATCTTCACCGTGACTGCACCCAGTGGCTCCCCGATCACAATGCCTCTTCCTCGGACTCTAGATGCAGTCTTGCCTCATTGAACTTCTACCTTCTCAAAGACTTTTTCTTCAAAATTCTTCAAAGTTTGAAGATAAGCACTAACCGGGCCACATCCACTTTTTGTTTCTGCCTTGAGCTCTATCGTAGTCGGCAATATTTTTCAACCTTGACCCTGTCTCACACAACAAGGTTTCTACAAATGTTGCTTTGATCTTTTAGGCACTCATTTGTACTTTAAACTTTAAAAATTTATAACTACAGTTCTACCAATTGGATTTGTTTATGTTTACATTCAAATGATTCATAAAAAAATTGGTGTGAATAATTTTTTATCTTGTGTTTTCACTTTATTACTGTCAATATTCAGCATAAATACTTTACACATTACCTCTAAGTTAAGCTTCACTGCTTTTGTGCCAAGCTACCAAAAGGGTAAGCACAGGTTCATTTAGTGCCTTTTTTGGTTTACCTTGACAGGGATTGCGGTGGCGTCATCAATAACATCACTACTACCATTATATATATTGAGACTAACAATATGATTTTCTTCTCTTAGAACACATGAAAGACTGTAGTTCATCCAGATGTTTATGTAAGTATAAAGTTGAGAAACAGTTTTCACTTTCAAAGTCCATTAACGGACGTACTCACAGTTATATTTTAACAAGCCACATTGCAGAAGTACTGGTTGTCCCCAGATGGCCTCACAGTTGTTATAAGAACCTAAAACAGGGCCTAAAGTTATTACAAATGTTTGAAAGTTGCAGTTCAATTAAAAAGCGTAAGCCATTGTCAAAGAAAGTTAATGGTCAAGGAAACCCTTTACTGCCCCAAATTGCTATCCTTTCAGCAAAGCAATTCTCCTGATTCCAAAATCCACAAGGTAGCCACTAAATCACATTGGTCATTTAATCTGATGTTCAAGATTGTGAACTTTATGTTACATATCTTACTGATAGGTCTGTGCAGTCAGTGGATTGGCGCCATCATCCAAGGTTTCAGCATTCCAACATTTTTAGGACTAGAGCTTAGTATTACACCAGGGGGGCTGAAAAAATGGCACAAAGAAATCTAAGAGATTTCCTTGTGTCATTTTTTTCAGCACTCATAGCAAGTGCTAAAAGGAGGCTCCGTTTAGTTTCAATGGGTCACTGAATGCTTTGCAAGCGTCAAATATTTTTGACGCTAATCCTGCAAAGCGCGAACTAGCATCCAAAATTCTGGCAGTAGTTCTCTAACTACCGCCATGGTGCGCTGTATGTTAAATACAACACACACTTGGTGGTATTGGGTGGGGCTAAGGGGCACAAAAAAAGTGCAATGCCACTTTTCAAAAATCTGCCCTTTAGTTTTACTGAAAAACCTTTTATTGAGTTGTAATCTAGCAACTGTGATTGACAAAATAAAGATGTGAGCTTCGAACACTGTGGGGCATATTTATGAATCTGTGGTGCAGCACCGCAAGCCACCTTGCTGTGTTGCGTGACATGGAAAGGGCAGAAATAAACTGTATTTATAATAAAACAGTGCATTCCTACCTTTTCTCAGTGCTGGTGCACAATGTGCTGCCTAGCGCCATGGCAGGCACCCTTGAATCATGGTGCAGGGGTGCCTGCGTTGTAAGCAGGATTGTTTATGTGCAGAAAGGGGCAGAATGCACCACACAGAGAATGGGGAAAAAGGAGTATAAATAAACATATTTCTTTTCGTTAGGCCTCACCTGGAGAGTTGTAGCAGTGTAGGTGCCTTCTGAGGTCTACCACTTATGGAGTGTTGAACCTGGCCCTTTTTGCAGAGTCATCCCCAAATATTTTGCCTCCTTTCTCCTATTTTTTCTGACCAGTTTTTGTTGGCTTTAGGACTCTGGGAAGTTTACCACTGCTAACCAGTGCTAAAGTTTACATCCTCTGTATCTAAATTGTATTGGTGATTGGTTTATCCATGATTGGCATATTTGATTTACTTGTAAGCCCTTAGTAAAGTGCACCTGAGGTGCCCAAGGCCTGTAAATCAAATGCTACTAGTTGGCGTGCAGCACTAATTGTGCCACCCACATGAGCATCCCTGCAAACATTTTTCCGAATGGCCACAGCAGTGTCTGTGTATGCAGTCTTGCACTTCCAATTTAAACTGGCAAGTGTACCTACTTGCCATGCCCAAACCATCTCTTTTACTACATGTAAGTCACCCCTAAGGTAGGCCCTAGGTAGCCCCATGGGCAGGTTGTATTGTATTTAAAAGGTAGGACATGTACTGGCCAGGTGGTGCCTAATCCAGTTTCTGGGCCCTTGGAAGTGTATTTAGGAGGTAGGACATGTACCGGTGTGTTTTACATGTTCTGAAATACTGCCAAATTTGTTATTCACTATTTCAAGGTCTATCTATCCCAGTGGTTAACATGTGGGCTACCTTTAAATATCTTTTAAGTGCAGTTTCCAGTTGGGAGCACATCTCAATGAACACCGTCTACTACTTGACCCTCTGTGCCAGACTCCATGATGACGGCACCAGCAACTAAGCACTGGAATGGATCAGATCTTTCCTCATCCGGAGAACACAAGAGTGTCAGACCACAGTTCTTCATATAAACATGCTGCTGAGTGCCCCAAGGACCATCACTCAGCATGACGCTCTTGAACATCTACATGGCCTTACTTGCTAAGATCATCAAACAACATGGGTTAAACATCATCTCCTAGGCCGACGATACCCAACTGATACTCTTCCTGTCCGAAGACCATGCAAAGGCCTAGAGAAATTTCCCCAATGGGTTGAGAGCAGTCTCCACCTGGATGGAAGCCAGCTGCCTCAAACTCAACTCGGACAAGACAGTGCTCCTCCTAATCAGCTCCACCCCCTCCACCTGGAATGACTCCTGCTGGCCTCCTGCATTGGGAAATGCCTTCACTCCCAGCAACCACGCACATAATCTGGGCATCATCCTGGACTCCTCTCTGTCCATGACCCACCAAGTCAATGCCGTCTCGTCATGATGCTTCCACACCTTTGACTCCCTCGAAAGATCTTCAAGTGGATCACTACCAACACGAGAAGGACAGTCACCCAGACACTTGTCAGTAGCAAACTGGACTAAGGCAATGCACTCTATGCAGGTATCACGAAGAAACTGCAATCAAGACTACAAATAATCCAGAATGCAGCAGTCAGGCTCCTTTACCCTGACTAGAGTAGGAGTCCCTGCTTGGACAGAGTGCAAACTGACTACCAACCAAAGACCTGATTTTTAACATGGTAAATTTTGGAATCCATTAAAATCCATGGGTGTTGCATGCGAATAATCCAGCACTACCAATGGAATGCTTTCCTGAGTCAGAGTAATGCAACGCAGCGATTGCACCATGTTGCATGTGTTGCGGGGTGAACGAATATTCTCCCAAGACTGAAATAACTAAACAGACTTTTCTTGGCAATGCAAAGGCAGCATTTAATAACTGTTATGACAGGGAGAAAAAGACAGTGGACTACACCTCAGCCCCGTGCACCTTGCCTCTATGGTTTTTCTCAAATGCCTGTTCACAGACAGGATTTTTTATACAATTTGACACAATGCATTATTACACATCCTAAATAAATGTTAACTTTTAAATTATAGATTTAGAGTGGAACAACACTCAAAAACATGTGACCCCCAACAACCCCGAATTCCTGAGATAAAACATTGCATATTCCTTATTATACATTTGACAATAATTTATGACAGGGTATTTTTTGGCCCACGAATGCGTGCACGCTCCACAGCGGCTGCAATTTATGTGAAATGTGTACTCACGGCATTGTGTGTCTCAGATATCTGTGAGCTCTGAACCTGGTCTCTTTCCTGCAGCCTCTGTTTAATTATGCACCTGTGTGCTCTGGTCTAATTCAAATAGATACCCAGTACCTTATCAGGTTGCAATCTGTTTGCAGGCACAAAGATTGTGCTGGGAAACTCTTGTGGATGTTGTAAATGCTTACGAGTCAGTTAGATATGGGTTGACCTTTACTCAAAACCCTTTCATTCCTCTGATTCCTAAACAGAACCTTTCATCCTGCTCATGTCTGTGTGTGCGTAAGGCCTAAACTGGTTTCTAAATACGAACGGCTGTGTGGTTTCTGCTTGGGCTCAACGCTGTGTGATATTTTCACATTTTACATTTGACACAGTGGGTTTGGTTTTTTCATCTCCTACAACACTCCCACCTCTAGTTGATATTTCAACTACTTCATCTTGACCTTGGTCTGTCCTAGGTACTAGGGGGCATATTTATACTCTGTTTGCACCAAATTAGCTTCATTTTTTTATTTACTCTAATTTGGTGCAAAATTTATGGAGCTAAAGTCATTTTTTGGATGTGGAAACCTACCTTGCCTTAATGAGATGCATGGTAGGCGTTCCCATGCAAAAAATGACTCAATGGCCTTAACGCCATATTTATACTCCCAAGCTTGCTTTGCCCCATTTTTTAACGCCTGGGTCAGGGCAGGCATTAGGGGACCTGTGAGCCTATTTTCATGGTGGAGCACCATTGAATAAGCCCACAGGTGCCCTCCCCAGGCCCCAGGGACACCCCCACCCACACCAGAGGGACAGCGGAGGATGGGGGACCCCATCCCAGGTAAGTACAGGTAAGTGTTTTATTTTATTTTTTAAAGTGCCATTAGGGGGACCTGAAATGGGTGCAATGGCCATGCTGAGGGGATCCTGGTCCCCTGTGCTGGCCATTGGGGTGGTGGGCATGTCTCCTGTCTTTTCTAAGACAGGAGTCATGTGGTATGGATGGTTTTGAGTCAGAAAATGACTCTATGCAGGTTAGAGTCATTTTTTGTTTTACTTTAACCTGCCTAAAGTCATTTTTTGGTGCAAAACCCCCTTCTTCCATACAGCCAGCCCTACCTGACTAAAGTCCTTTTTTTTTTTTTTACACTAGCCTACCCTTTGCATTGGCTTGCACCATTCCATAAATATGGTGCCCGGCTGGTGCACAGAAATGGTGCAAGCCGGTGCTAAACGTTTTGGTGCAAAACTGCAGTTTTGCCCCAAAAAGTATAAATCAGGGCCTTGGTGATACATGTTGCCTTGGTAATCCGCTATGTGTGCTGGCGTCCTGATTGGAAACATCCCACCTGCCTTGGCCCCTATTCATCTAAAATATGCTTAAATTGCTTATATCATACACTATATTAGTAGCAAGATCACAGTCATTGGTAACAGAGTCCCCAACTGCCTGACATCCAGGATAGTAGTGATGCAACCCAACCACTGAACCAACTATCTGGGGCTCCTCCTTCATCTACCATCTTAGTATGTAAATTATGCAGTGTTTGTATTGCCTTTGACAACGTTCCATTTTCTGCATCATACACTGGGCTAAATGTGTAGCATAAAGTCCCTATCTTACTGCAAACCTCTCCTTGCACTGCTGTCATAAATTCCAGTACATGGGGGTGTTGTAGCACCTTTATCTTTAGTGCAGACAGTTCTTCCTTTACGGATTGAAGTCCTCATTAGTGGTGTTAATGACTTTGAGGAGCTTGTTTGGACAAATGGCAAGATGCTCCCAAAGAAAAGTTCAGTATCCTTTAACAGTACATACTCTTGAGGAACTTCCTTCCAGGTGCTGGTGCCACAGTACTCTGAAGTTCTCTTCCTTCAGCTGTGATGTAGCAAGGTTGTTGGATGGCTCATGGGATGTTTATGCAAGGTGGAAATGTTTTTTCTTGGGATTTACAAAACTGAAGCATGCAAAGTCACAATTGAATTAATCCCTCCCCAGTTAGGTGGTAAGTGGACATACAGCAGTTCTTCACACTGACTGAAGAAATCCATTAGACTGGAGGTACCCCCTGTATGTCGGAGTGGAAGACTGTGACCTAACAACCAATATTCTTACCTACCTCAATGGTGCCATTTCCCCTGAAAAAATAAGTAAATATAAGTTGGTTTCTAGACAGTCTGTGGATTCACAGTGTTATCTACCCAAGTGTAGCATGGAATATTTTCATTCCAAGTAGTTGTTCATTTCTTTATTGCATCTTCCTGGCTAACATCAGTGCCATTCCAAAAAGACATAGCCCTGCAGAAAAACTCAATGTTGGGATGCCATTGATTATGAACAAATACCGACCCCCTTAGTTTAAACCCTGGACTCAATCTGGGGGTAAGGGTTTCACAAAATAGTTGTTGTATTCAATTAGTAGGCAGGTCACCCCCTAGAAGTCCTAGACATAGGACCATCTGGGTATAATCCATGGTGGTGGGGTGACCTGTCTTTCTCATATGGGATATTCCTTCTCTGATGTCTTTCTTATCTGTGAGGATGTATAATGCTTTTGGTAATGTGTTGTTTCTTGTGGCATTGACCAGGGCGCATACTAATTTGACATGTGTCAGTTGCATTTGGGCCTTAATTCTACATTAGTACAGATGTAATAAGCAGTGAGCCATGTTTAATTGTACTTTCTTAGTGGAGTGCAGTCTAACTGAAGCAGTTGCATAAGGAATTAGGGAGCACATGAAGCACAACTCATTTGCGGTTTCTGCACCAATGTCTGACATGTATTGGTACCATAGGTTGCTATCAAAGCGGTCTCTCAAGATGTGAAAGACATTAGATTTAGATGTTCGTTTGCAAGCAAAGAGAAAAAAGGATAGAATTAGGAGACAAGATAGAAGCAAAAAAACAAAAATACATGTCTTTTGCAGTATTGATTCAAAAAAGATTCCGAAAATACAGTTGGAGAGGGGCCCTTTTGAGGTGGCAATCTTCATCCCCACTCTTGTTACATTGTCCGTAAATTTAATCTAAAAGCTGCGACACACATGGCTGCGATGGATCCAGGGTTTCCTGCATTCCACTTTTCAGGGCGGTTGATGTGACCATGATGTTTGTGTAGGGGCCCTCTAGGTGTTTGTCATTCCATTGGCAGTGTAAATTGTGTATGAAGACTTTGGGCCTCATTGTGATTCTGGTGGTCTGAGGACCACCAGACTCATGGTGGCAATAAGACCATGGCACTCCAGGCAGTTTGATGGCCATGTTACGACCCTGGTGGTTACACCGCCGTCACCGCCAGGAACGAAGTTCCCGATGGGCTGATGGTGGTCGGACTCGTGGTCAACCACAGCAGCGCTGAACTCAGCTTCATTACACATTGTCAATAATTGTTATCTAGCAAGTTATATATTTAGAATGGAAAATACTAGAAAACATATGACCCCATAATCCTGAATTCCTGAGATAATACTTTGCACATTCCTTATTATACATTTGACAATACTTTATGACAGGGTATTCTTTGACCCATGAATGCGTGCATGCTTTGTGGCAGCTGTAAGTTGCATAAATTGTGTGGTTGAGGCATTGTGTGTTTCAGATTTCCGTGACCTCTCAATTTGGTCTTTTCCATGCACCCATTGTTTAATCATGCTCCTGTGTACTCTGGGCTAAATCAATTAGGTACCCAGGGCCACATGGACAAATATTTGGAATTGTGATTCCCTAATTGCGATTCAATGTGAATCACAATTAGGGAATAGTAATTCAAAATGTAAGAAACTCCATTGAGTTTCTTTTGTGATTCCCGGTGGGTCGCAAATAGACCTGCCTCATTAATATTAATGAGGTAGGTCGCAATTAGCGACCCACTGGGAATTGCAACAACCACAGGGATGGTGGCCTGCTAGTGTCAGCAGACCACCATGTTTTTCAATAAAGCAATCTTTTTTTTCAAACGCAGCCCATTTTCCTTAAAGGAAAACAGGCTGCGTTTAAAAAGAAATAAATGAAAAGTTTCAATTCATTTTTTAAGAGTAGGGAGTGGTCCGTGGCAACACTGCCTGCTCTTAAAAAACATTTTTGCATGCGTTCACAAGGGGGAAGGGGTCCCTTTGCGAATGGGTTAGCGCCAGTTTAAAATTGGTCCTAACTGCGATTGTTTTGTGACCCCATTCACGGTCAGAAAACAAACATACATACCATTTACATTCGGTATTAGAAAGGGACACCCTGGACATGCCACTTACTAATACCGAATCGCAAAACCCAAATTGCATTTTGGTAACAAGTTAATGAATCGCAGTTTGGCCTTTGTACATCCCAAAAAGCATTTACAGTACCTTATCAGGCTGCAATCTGTTTGCAGGCAGGAAGAGTATGCTGGGGGACTCATGTGGATGTTGTAAATGCTTATGGGTCAGTTAGATAGGAGGTGGCATTTAACTCAAAACCTTTTCATGTCTCTTATTCCATTACGTTCTGAACTGAACCTTTCGCCCTGCACGTGTCTGTTTGGGGGTTAGGCAGAAACTGGTTTCTAACTACAAACAGCTGTGTGGTTTCTGCTTGGGCTTGATGTTGCATGATACTTTCATGTTTTTCATTTGATACAATGTGTTTATTTTTTACATTCCCTGCAACACATTACTCTGGATTTATCAAGACACCCAGGGTGACAAAAGGTAGCATGGCATGTTAAATCGCAATTAGTACTCGTGTTGTGCTTGCACCCAGTTGCGTGGTGCAAAAGCGATACAACTACTACACAAATAAGGCCCTGTGTATGTAGCTCTCCTCCCTTTGCCACACTGGCCTTCATTCACTCAGGTATTGTGAACTCACATGAATTGAAAGCTCGTGAGAGACCATGAAAGGTTACATTTCTGGGGATTAAGGATGCTGCCTTTGAAACTCTTTGCTAGATGCCTTGTTCAGACAAAAGTCTGTCTTAGATAAAGGAACTTATTATGAGTTTGGGAGTCAAACTCAAGGCAGGAGCCACCATAAAAGCCTTCCTATTGCAGGGACCCTGCCATGAGATGACTGGTGGAAAGCTGAGTTGTAATCAGCCAGGCAGCACTGAACTCAGTGCAGCCCTGGCTGAGTACAACTCAGACCACCGTTGGACTGTTGGGAACCATGTTCCTAGTTGAGACAGTGGTCACCTGGTAGGTCCGGCCACCAGGGTTGTAATGTGGCGGTCGGACCTCGGTGGTCCGACTGTCACAGCAAGGCTAGTGGTCCTTGGACCACCAGCCTCATAATGAGGCCCATGTGTAGACTTAAAACTCTTTTTGTTCTCTTACTGTTCTGGTCTGTCCATAGAGATTTGGTGCTCTAACATAATATCATTTCGAAAACTATTGTAGGCCAAAAATATTGTTCTAGAGTGAAGAGTACCATGAGATAGGAAAGGAAAGAACAGTAATGGTTCGAACTTTTTTATAATATTGCTTTTAAAAAATTATGTTTAATATTGTTGTAATGTATTTTGTTTTGTGTGTACTAAGTTTGTGTTTTAATTAGTTTAATTGTTTGTGATTTATGTTACATTTGCTAACATAATTTTTAGGCCTGGGATTTTGGAGTCATGGGGAATAGGGTGAAGAGTAATATTTAATTTTGAGTTTTTAAAACAGTTTTTCTTTTTATTTAATTTTTTTGTGAAAAATAAATGAAATTAAACATTAATAGATATGTTAAACTGATTAAATTTTTATGAAAATAATTTTTGAATTTATATTGTGTTATTTAAAAAAATCTGGGTATGGTGTTTATATTGTGATGCATTCTTTAGTTGGGCAACTGTGTGCATTGTTTTTTATTTTATGTTGGTAATTAGTTGCAATTTTGTTGTAAATAATATAACTAATACGGTATTGATAAAATTATAATTCTGTTTATTTTTCAACAATACTAAATAATATATTTATTATGATAGCTATGTTTTTAAAAATTATTTTCCATATATAAAACACAAATTGTTAAGTTGAGTTTAATCTATTGCTATACAATATATTTGTATTTGATTGTTTTATGATTTTCTTTAAAAAGGTGGTAAAATATTTCATATATGTATTTTGAAATTGAATTTTAATTTATATAATTTTTATTTATTTTTTCTACATATATTTCCAGTTCAAGTATGAATTCATGTATAGTTGCTTTTGTTAATCAAATATAGTTTTAAGTACATTTTTCTATCTGTAATTTTTATTTATGTTTTATTTTACTCTCTTTTTTTGAATTTTTGTATATGTTTTGTCAGTTTTAGTTATGTAATCATTAATTTTGTTTTAGATATTTTAATGTGGAAGGGAAATAGTAAATTTGACTCCTAGAGTCCAATTGTTTCTCCAATGTGGCTAGATCTGAAGTGGTAATAGTAAATATGACCCCCCCTTAAGCTACCCCCAGTCCAATACTTTCCCAAAGTGGCTAAGTTTGGAGTAGGGATAATAAATCTGATTCTCTAACGTCCAAACCTTTTCTCCAATGTGGTTAAGTCTCAACAGAGAATAGCAAATCTGACAACCATAAAGCCCAACACTATACCCAAAGTAGCTAGGTTTGGAGTGAGAATAATACATCTGACCTCCCCAAAGTGGAATGCATTCCACAGCATGGCTATGTTTTGAGTAGGAACAGTAAATCTGACTCCCCATTCCAATACTTTTGCCAATGTGGGAAGTTTGGAGTTGAAAGAGTAAATCTTACCTCCATAATTTGTTGCCATTTCTAATATTTGTCATTTTGTAGTTTGCATACTTGTAGCAATTTGTGGTACAAAGTATTTTAATGTTTTACAAATTATAAATAGTTACACTATATGGTAATAGATATTTTCTAAATGCATCTTTTAACAAATATGTTTTTATAATATTTAGAATATCATTAAATAATCATGTTAGTGTACACATTTTTCAGATTTGGTTTAAGGAAATATGCTATCTGAAAATCATTTTTGACTATATTTTAGCTTTCATTATACATTTCTATATTTCAAACCGTACTGTAAAAAATATTAAGCTTTATTGTTGAGTTCTTTTGTAAATTCTTTTTACAAGAAAATATACTGTAATGCTTTTGCCATTTTTATTATTACGTTACAACCATTAGTAATATATATATATTTATCCATTCCATTGTTTCCTATGAGGTGTAGTGTTAAGACCGTTTCATGTTTATTTACCCCTATTTTTTTCACAGTTTGCTTGCTTTTGTAGTCTGTATTCTACATTTTGGATTGTTCATGGACTTTGTGGTCATTGGTTTCCCATTCTTGCTTTCCACTTCAGGTAACAGTAACTTAGAGTTATCTCCTACAGGTTTAGTGTTTGTCACTGTAATATGTAATAGCTATATTTAAATAGTTTGGCAGGTCTAGTAGGACTTTATGATATTTGTATCGATTTTGTGTGTGGCTTATAAGATATATGAATGTTTTTTAGAGTCATATTACATGTTTTATTTTTATATGGTTTATATTTGGCATCTTTTCAAGTGAAGGCTTTCATGGATTATTCTTTGGAATTGCTTTTTTGGTTATGATTTTATTTACAAGGACTTAAAAAATCACAGGTAAAATTGGATTTTAAATTAAATTTTAAATTATTCGGTAGGAAATATTAATTTGTCAATGTTATTTATGTAATTTTGTTTGCGTCTTACTATGTTTTACTATGTTTGGATACAAGTATATGATATAGAAATGTTTTTTTTTTTTTTTTAATTCAAGGGTTTTTTAGATTGTATTTTTTCAATTTTCAATCATCATTTTGGACACCTACGTATTGCATATTAATTTGACTTTTCAGGATTGATATTTCAAACTTGAATTAATATGATTTATAAATAAGCATTACTAAAGTATGTGTGTGTGGGTATTTGGTAAGGGTGAAATTGTGTTGCTGTTTAGAATGGTGGTTTTAATGTAGAGTCCTTGCTATTTAATTTAGATGTGGGAGACATTGGTTGTTAAGAAACATTAGTACATCATATGCGCAGATTTAATGAATTTCTGTAATTTGTTTAGATGTTTTTGGCTTGATTTGGGTCAAGTGTCGTTTCTGGTAGCTTTGGTCTTTTTTGAGTACTTCTAAAAATTGGTGTAGTGTAGGATGTTTCTTCCAAGCGTTTTGTCAAAGGAACCGTGCCACCCTTCTATTGCGCTATTTGTCTTTACTTCTTAGGACATGGTGCAGCTGTAGACCAGAATGGAATGTGATACTTGGGTTACATCTGTTATCATATTGGTGCAGATGACCAAACCAATTATATTCAAAACAATCCATAACTAGGACTAGTTTTTTTTCATGCTTTTGGTAATAGGAGAGGGTATGTTTTGATATATTGGAAATCATTGTTTTGAGTATATTGGAAAACACTGTTCAAAATCTTTGATGAATTTCTGTTTTTTGTAGTAGTTTGTTTGCTGTGTTGTATGTGTTAACATTTCATTGTAATTTGCAGTTTATTTTGGATAACAGTGCATAAACCAATGACATCAATGACACGTTTGTATTTTCATACTGACCATGTATTATGTGTGCAATAATCATGCCATCTATCATTATGTGTTTCATTGCGTTTAGGTTAGGAAATTGTTGTTAGTAGTATAACTTATACTTCTATTGTCATTGTTGTGGTTGTCATATAGTAAGGAGTCTTTTTTAATTGTGGTAAGTAGGAGTTGGGAGTTTGTCTGTTTCTTCATATCTTCCAGGTGCTACTGATGTTTCCTTAAATGTTCTACATTTACTTCTGTTCCCGTAGATGTGATTTGATGGATGTTGCTGGGTTTTTTTTGTTGAAATTCTTATTGTTTTTAAAATCAAAATAACACAGAAGGAAAAATACAGACCATTAGGACATGGGGGCCAGGTATCAACAGAAAAGGGAAGGAAGAGATGTAACGTGAGACATATACAGACATGCTGTATTTGCTTATTCCATTAGTACAGTTTTACATTTGACTGTTATTTAGCCACATAATGATGAAGTTGTGAAAAAGACATGAGCATTGAATAAAAATATATTATCAAGATGAACACTGGCTGTGTAGTGTTTATGTCATAGGTTGATTGAGCTAATATCTTTTGGGAAGGGGGAGCAGAGAAAGGGAGTTGGGGAAATGAGTCATGTAGTGCAATAATTGAGAGTAAAGAGACATGGAAGTTCGGTTGCAGGTACAGGATGTTAAAGTAAAGTCCTAGTGTAGGCTTTTCCACTAACAAGCGGACCTAAAGCAGAAGTGGTCGAGCGAGTTGTAGGAGGCTAGCCTCGTTTGTAGTAGGTACCTTGGGTAGTTACACCTTAAACCAGGTCCAGTTATCCCTTATTAGTGAAGTAGTAGTGTTCTTGCCCCATAGGCTGAGGTAGCTATAGGAGAGCGGCTTAGGCTGAACTAGGAGACATGCAAAACTCATGCAATGCCACTTATAGTTACACAGTAATTAAACACAAGTAAAGACCATACTCAGTGTTACCAAAAATTAAGGTATTTATTTGGGTGACACAGTACCAAAAATATCTTAGAGACAATACTCCTTTTGGAGGTAAGTATATACACAATATATACACTAGACACCAACATTAGACAAGTAATTAGTCATAGGATAGTGCAAACAATAGGGCATGCTATAGAATGCAATGGGAGAAAATAGGTCTAGGGGCAACAAAAACCATTTACTAAGAAAGTGGAATGTGAATCATGAATTCCCCCCAGACAAGTGTAGTGTATGCAGAATCGCTGGGAGAGTAAGAATACAGTAAAGGTAAGTAAATTACACCACCCCAGAGCCAAGAAAAGCAGGAGAAAAGTACTGCAAGATTCCTTAGGACACACTACACCTCGTGATTGGAATACTGCAGTAACCAACCAAGTCTGCAAACAACAACTGCTGGATTCCTGGACCTGAAAATCTGCAAAAGAAGGGTGCCAAGTCCAGAAGTCGAAAGAAGTTCCAGGAAGGGCAGTAGCCCCTGCCAACCCAGAAGAGGTTGCAAAAGAAGAGTCCACAGTTGGACAAAGACTGCAAGAATGCACCCCAGGAAGATGCCAGCATGATGCACAAGATGTCCCACGATCTGAAGATGGATGCAGACGTGATTTCGTATTGGAAGTCACCAACAAGCCTTGGTTATGACAAATATTCATTTTGCGTCAAAATGGCTCTGGCTCGACCCAGGAGGGACCTGGGGGCCTCAACTCTGTGTGAGGAGGATGAGGGGGCTCTCAGCACTTTAGAGAGCCCTCAGGATGCCAGGCAGCACCCACTGGAGTCCCAGGACACTGGGACAAAGGAGGTGCAAAATGCAGTTGTTGCAGCACAACAAAGGAAGGTCCCACACTGCCGGAAAACAACTCAGTGAGTTGAGCATCACAGGATGGAGTGCTGGGGATCTAGGTCAGGCTGTGCATGAAGGATTTTTGCAAATAGTGCACAGAGGCCTCAGGCGGTGAAGAAGAGCAGCACACATGGGTACTGTTGCTCTCAGGGAAGACAAGGTCTTACCTCCTCCAAATTGTGTCAGCAGGACCTCAGGACAGTCTATATCGATGGGGTCAACTCTCTGTGTCCTTAGGAGCATGCTCGTTGCTGTGAGAGGAGTCCAAGGGTACTGGTCGTCATCTTAGAAGGTGCCTGCGTGAGAAGGGGAGTGACTCCGTCACCCCACGGGAGATTTCTTTGGTCCTTCTGGTGCAGGATGAAGACAGGGAGTCCCTAGAGCATGCACACCGTGGAAACTGTAGCAGTTGCTGTCTGGAGCTGAAGTTGCAGAAGAAAAGTATCCCTAGTGGATACTTTGTTGCAGTTACAGCGGTTCCCAGAGTAGGCTGCAGTTGATCCGAGGTCAGAGGATGAAGAAGTAGTTGCAGAGGATTCCTGAAGGAAACTTGCAAGCAGAATCTGAAGAGAACCCACAGGAGAGACCCTAAATAGCCCTGAGAGAGGGATTGGCTACCTTATTAGGTATGGACCTGGAGGGTTCTCTGACATCACCTGCGGGCACTGGCCACTCAGATCCCTCCAGAGTACCCCCACACCTTGCAAAGCAAGATGGCTGAAGTCTGGGACACACTGGAGGAGCTCTGGGCACCACCCCTAGGGTGGTGATGGACAGGGGAGACGTCACTCCCCTTTCCTTTGTCCAGTTCCATGCCAGAGCAGGGAGAAAGGGTCCCGGAACCGGTGTAGACTGGCTTATGCAAGGAGGGCACCTACTGTG
Source organism: Pleurodeles waltl (assembly GCF_031143425.1). Classification (NCBI taxonomy): domain Eukaryota; kingdom Metazoa; phylum Chordata; class Amphibia; order Caudata; family Salamandridae; genus Pleurodeles; species Pleurodeles waltl. The sequence continues at coordinate 1,481,001,795 of NC_090440.1, forward strand.
CCCTTCAAAGCATTTCCAGAGGCTGGGGGAGGCTAACCCTCCCCAGCCTGTAACACCTATTTCCAAAGGGAGAGGGTGTAACACCCTGCTCTCAGAGGTAATGCTTTGTTCTGCCTTCCTGGGACTGAGCTGCTCAGACCACAGCAGGGCAGAACCCTGGCAGTCAGGTGGCAGCAGCTGTAGCTGCAGTGCAAGCCTCAGAGAGCTGGGTTGGCAGTACTGGGGGTCCATGGTGGACCACGAGATGCATGGAATTGGCTCCCCGATACCAGATTTGGCATGGGGGGGACAATGACATGATCTTAGACATGTTACATGGCCATATTTGAAGTTAATTTTGTGAAGCTACATATAGGTATTGACCTATGTGTAGTGCACACGTGCAATGGCGTCCCCGCACTCACAAGGTCCCGGGAAATGACCCTGAACTATGTGGGGGCACGGGTGCCCTCACACTTAGTAACTTTGCATCTAACCTTCAGCAAGTGAAGGTTAGACATATAGGTGACTTATAAGTTACTTAAGTGCAGTGACAATGGCTGCGAAATAACGTGTGCGTTATTTCACGCAGGCTGCAATGGCAGGCCTGTGCAAGGGTTTGTCTGAGCTCCCTATGGGTGGTAAAAGAAATGCTGCATCACATATGAATCTCCTGGAACCCCAATGCCCTGTGTACCTAGGTACCATATACAAGGAAGATGGTACTTTCCGTCCCATATATGGCAAGAAGTTGTGGGGAGCCTTTTATTGTTAGATTGGTTTAAATGTGTGCTTCTTACGTAGGTTAGCCATGCCCACCAAATATGACATGAGACATTGTTACAAGATTTCCAGTCTAATAGGATCACTTTAAGAGTAATGGTGAGCAACAGGTCTAATAGGTGGGTAAAAATCAAACCAAGGGGTTGGAGGGACTGGGAGGTTATGTAGTCCAGTGTACAGTCTCCCACAAGTTATACTGTAATTTAGATAGAGTACACTGTTCCAAACTACTCTGGCGTCCTAAGGAGAACGAGGGTTTCAGGAGCAAGGGCCCACAAGCATCACAATGGATGACTAGCATCATCATCGGGAAATGCTCCTCGCCAGGCCGGCACTGCAACGCCTGACGGGCTCCCCGAAGGGGGCTCTTACGCCGTGCTGTTCTAGTGATACTAACAAATGTGAAAACCTGCAGCAAACATCTGACAGGGTAGGAGAGAACAGAAAGGTGGAAAACTAAAATTGGTTATTCATCACACTAAACATCATATCTTTAATCAGTATAAGGTGGGTAAAGACCAAGATTAAAAAAGGGAGTGAAAGTCACACTAGAGTGCAATGCTCAAATGACTCTAAAAAAAACACAGAATTAGGGGACTATTGGAAATATAGTACCTCTACATCAAGGCCAACATGTTTCGCGTCCATACGGTCCAAACGGATCCATTGACGCTTCATCAGGACCAAAAACTCAACGAGGACTCTCACAAACACTGTGCATAAAACGTCATTATTAACACAAGTAATGTTCCAAAAATAATGTACATAACAAAACCATTGTCATATAAAAACAGAAGAACTGTAACACAAGATGCTAGTACAGGCATCACATAGTCGTTATAGTGTGAAAATATGAGAAACCCATCATAAGTCCCTCACACGAGACAAAAGTAATTACTGCCGAATCAAGATAGGGAATTCACACAAGCCACATCTCCTTGGGCTCCTTTGGTTGTCAATTTTTTCTTGGGTTTGGTAGGTTTCTTTAAACGGTTCCAGATCCCAGGACTAAATAGTACTCTCACCTCAATTAGCATTATCGCCACAGTATGTTTTGGGCATTTACTGTCACGGGCACCCCATCCTGGGTTTCCCTAGGTGCCTACTATCCAAAAATGTACAGGTTTGGTAGGTTTCCGTAGGTACCAGCTGAGCTAAGGGCCAAAATTCACAGCTAGGCACTTTGCATAAAACACATCCTTTTTCATTGGTAAAAAGTGATTTGTCCACATTATGCTTTGTTGCATTTCCTGTCACAGGCACTAGGCCTACCCTCACAAGTGTGGTACCATTTTTATCTGGAGACTTGGGGGAATGCTGAATGGGAGGAGGTTTGTGGCTCCCCTCAGATTCCAGAACTTTGCAGCACTGAAATGTGAAGAAAGAGTGTTTTAGCCCAATTTTGAGGTTTGCAAAGAATTCTGGCTGACAGAATCCAGTGAGAGTCCCACAAGTCACCCTATCCTGGATTTCCTTAGGTGTCTACTTTCTACTTTCTAAAAATTTACTAGTTTGGTAGGTTTCCATGGTGCCGGCTGAGCTGGAGGACAAAATCCACAGCTAGGCAAAAAACGTGTTACTTTTCATTGCAAAATGTGATATGTCCATGTTATGTTTTGGGGCATTTCCCTGCCAGACTCGTAATGAGGACCTCAGTGTCACACAACCAGAGATGGAGTGCCGGATCACAAATTATTTTTGACTGGCTCTATTTCATGTCCTTGGTGGTAATTTACGGCAGTTCTTGCACTAAACACTTTTGCCACCATTTAATGAAAGCAGGTTTCTGAAGGTGGTAATGTGCAATAAGAACATTTGTGTACATTTGTTTTGCGACATTTTTTGAGATGTGATGAGTTCTGATGTTGTTTGTGCTGCTGTGTATTTCCACTGAATTATTGGAATGTGATTTTCCTGTGTTGTACTGCAGTTGTGTTGCATTCTGTTTTTGACTATTTTCTTGTGATATGCTTTTATGTTTTAATTGCGTTGTGATGCTGCATTGTACATAGTATTGTGTTACATTTGTTGCTTACTTTATATATAGCAATAACTGCTGCTATAGTTACAGCCAAAAGCAGCATGTGCTTTAAAAGTTCCTGTGATTAAATCAGTAAAAGAGCACTCCTCACACTCTTTAACTGCTTAAGACACCAGTCAGCCCCAAACTGGGGCAGAAAGTGAGTCTAATCTTAGCACTCATGGAACAAGGACACTAACCTGGAAAATGTAGAACAAATATAGTATGAATTAGTCATAAAGAGAACAACATAGACAGAAAGTTACCAACACTATGGTGGTCATTACAACCCTGGCGGTCGGTGTTAAAGCGGCGGTAAAACCGGCAACAGGCCGGCGGTAAAAAAAAAAGGAATTACGACTGTGGCGGATACCGCCAATAAAGACAGCCACTTTAACACTCCGACCGCCACGGCGATAGAAACAAACACCACGGCGGTAACTGCCAACAGACAGGCGGAAGACAAGGTTCTGCCCACTGTATTACAACAGTCCAATCCGCCACCTTTTCCAGGGCGGATTCACCGCGAACAAAAACACGGCAGAAACTGGTCTTGGAAGGGATAATGCTCACCTCTACACACCCCACGAGTAACCAGGACACCATTGAACCCGAGCTCCAGATACTCCATGCCTTTGTCTTCCTGCTCCTCTACCAGGAACATCAAAGACGGCAGCGAAGAACACGGTGAGTACTGCACCTACGACACAGGGGAGGGGGAAGGGAAAAAAGAGTGACATACACACGCAACATGCAACACTCCCACCCCCACCCTCACCCACTACAACACACATACCAGTACATGTTGATACATTACATTTACAACCCCCAACCTCCCCCCCGAAAGAATGCAAGGACAAAAGGAAATGAGTTGAACGTTTGTAATCTATTAAAATACAGTAATCAAAAATGTATATATATATTTACACTATAAACAAATATATACACCAAGAATACAAGTCCAAGGTATTCCACCATTAAAGTCTGTGGACCACTGGGCCCAAAAAGCATGGGCGAGGCCCACACTCAATACCCGGTCAAAACGGAGAGAACACTGCAGGGGCATCAGATAGAAATACAACAGGCACCTCAGGGGGAAGGGAAGGGAAGGGGGGGGCACCTCAGCCGGATGAGTGCACGACGCCAGATCCATGAGGGGGCTCCATGCCCATTGATGTATCCTGGGGAGTGCAAAGCCACAGTCTCACAAGTCTTTACAGTGGGTGGTTTGCCCACTGCTGCATCCTGGGGATTGCAAAGCCACAGTCTCTCAAGTCTCTCAAGTGGGTGGTTTGCCCACTGCTGCATCCTGAGGAGTGCAAAGCCACAGTCTCACAAGTCTCTCAAGTGGGTGGTTTGCCCACTGCTGCATCCTGGGGAGTGCAAAGCCACAGTCTCACAAGTCTTTACAGTGGGTGGTTTGCCCACTGCTGCATCCTGAGAAGTGCAAAGCCACAGTCTCTCAAGTTTCTCAAGTGGGTGCTTCATCCTGCCAAGGACTGAGGTAGCGGATGTAATTCTCCACTGGTTCTGGAGGGGTCTTGGTGCCCAGAGTGCTTCATCCTGCCAAGGACTGAGGTAGTGGATGTGATTCTCCACTGGTTCTGGAGGGGGCTTGGTCCCCAGAGTGCTTGATCCTGCCAAGGACTGAGGTGGTGGATGTGACTCTCCACTGGTTCTGGAGGGGGTTTTGTGCCCAGAGTGCTTCATCCTGCCAAGGACTGAGGTAGTGGATGCCTTTCTCCACTGGTTCTGGAGGGGGCTTTGTGCCCAGAGTGCTTCATCCTGCCAAGGACTGCGGTAGTTGATGTGATTCTCCACTGGTTCTGGAGGGGGCTTGGTGTCCAGAGTACTTCATCCTGCCAAGGACTGAGGTAGTGGATGTGATTCTTTACTGGTTCTAGAGGGGGCTTTGTGCCCAGAGTGCTTCATCCTGCTCCTGGCGGCCTCAGTAGCGTCGGAGCTTTTGGCGCTCATTGGCCTGCGGTGCTTGTGGCGGCGGTGTCCTGTTCAGTGGTGCTGGTGGTGGCGGTGTCCTGCCCAGCGGTGCTGGTGGCGGCGGTGTCCTGTTCAGCGGTGCTGGTGGCGGCGGTGTCCTTGGCAGCGATGCTTGTGGCGGTGGTGTCCTTGGCAGCGGTGCTTGTGGGCAGCAGTGCTGGTGGCGGCGGTGACCTTGGCAGCGGTGCTGGTGGCGGCAGTGTCCTTGGCAGCGGTGCTGGTGGCGGCGGTGTCCTGTTCAGCGATTATAAATCTCTTGTAGTATCCCTCCATAAGCCAGGGCAAGATCCAATTGACATGGCCTCCTTTAAGCCACTTTAAGCCACTGTCCATTTTAAATGATGATTATAAAATATATAGCAAGGTAATTTCCAGCAGAATGCACCCCTTAGTACCTAAGGGTCTGATTTAGAAATCGTCGGATGGGTTACTCCATCACAACAGTGACAGATATCTCGTCCGCCGAAATCTAAATCCCATTATCTTCTATGGGATTTAGATTTCAGTGAACAGAGATGGAGCAGCCTGTCTGCAGAGTTCGTACATAAGGAGCAAAGCAATTTTATACCAGGCAGGAATACAGCATTAAAGGATAGATAGCTGGTTTGAGTGATAGAATCCCCTTCCCCACTAACATGACATATTAATTTGTACTGTCAATTGATATTGAGAAACCCTTCAATGTGCTTGCATGACAATTTTTAATGGTGATATTGCAACATTTGGGTTTTAGAAACCAAACACCAGAGTATGCCAACCTGACAGCAAGGATAAAAACAGGAAAAATCATATTGAAGACATTCAAGATGAACAGGGGCATGCAACAGGTCTGCCCCTTGTTATCAATACTTTTTGCATTAGAGAGGGAAAAGTAGGACCAAAGGTGGAAATAAAGTTTTGAACAAAACTTAGACAATATCATTATACGCTCATGCCTTACTTACTACTGCTCCTGAGTGGTAGCATTAATCGGTCCAACACACTGGCATTTCTGCTTCTGCGCCAGGCATAATGTATGCAAGGGGTGCATTCCCCTGTTAGAGGAATCGCAAAAATGGCGCAGTGGAGTCTAAGAGATTCCCCTACGCTATTTGTACCAGCTGTTTTTAGTACCTGCACAGAGCAGGTGTTAAAAGGGGGCATGATATTGTTTTCAATGGGCCCCTATGTACTCTGCGGGATTAGCACCAACATTTTGATGCTAATCCTGCACAGTAAATCAATGGCATCAAACCTTTTGATGCTATTGCCTCTACCCTGCGCCATGGTGCGTCATATATTGAATACCCTGCACATATGGTGGTGGTAGGGGCACAAAAAAAATGCCGCTGTATTGGATGCAGCGCCACTTTTCTTAAATTCGGGCCTAAGACAGCTGAATAATTGTGCACATTCTGATGTCAGAGCTCAGTTGTAAAAATATATAAATGCCATAAGTAAAGACGTAAATTACAAAACTCCGTACATTTTTGTAACTATTTAATACACTTTAGTGTGTTTAAACTACTGAAAATGTATCAGTGGTCTGTTGAACAATATTTTGAACAGATCTGAAAAAATATATAATGCATTTTCTCTCTCTCAACTACACCCAGCCCAACTGCCAGTTTGCCACTTGATCTTTGGCAAAGGTTCCAAGATATAAGTGTCTGATGCTAATTGCCATTTATCCAACACAGGTCTCAGGGTGTTGTGCTGACACAGATCTGTTGATGAGCAATTGCATTAATTATCATGTTATCAGGCTGCAGGCCAAATTATAATATTCAATTTCTCTCTAGTAAAATTAACAGAGAATGTCAACAGGATTTTGTCAATTTAGAGTAACGCAACTCCAAGTTTTCCACTCATAATGCTCAGAGACCTAGTCAAGTACACTAATTTGACAAAACATGAATTATAAATGCTCCTCTGCATATTCAAACCATGTACATACTGTATTTAGCTATTTGTGCACCATGTTTGTCTATTATGATATACTATAATGCCTATAATATTGCAGCAATTGGAATAAACATACGCAATCAGATTTCCAAAACTCACTAGGAGCTGCATGCTCACTTATACTAAAGCAAAAAATACTTTAGGTAATTGGTCATTGTAAGTATTAAAGGATAGATAGCTGGTTTGAGTGATAGAAACCCCTCCCCCACTAACATGACATATTAATTTGTACTGGTAATGGATATTGAGAAACCCTTCAATGTGCTTACATGACAATTTTTAATGGTGACATTGCAACATTTGGGTTTTAGAAACCAAACAGCAGAGTATGCCAACCTGACAGCAAGAGTAAAAACTGGAAAAATCATATTGAAGACATTCAATATGATTGCAATCAGATTTCATTCGCAATCAGATTTCCAAAACTCACTAGGAGCTGCATGCTCACTTATACTAAAGCAAACAATACTTTAGGTAATTGGTCATTGTAAGTACGAGCATCAGGGGCAGTCAGTGCAGTGCAATCCAGCCAACACTTTGGAGGTCCTACAAACACTGGGAATCCTTGTTATGTTATGTATGTTTGTATAACACACAATTCACTTAGGTGGGTGTTTGTCACTAAAGCAGGACGTTATGGGCTGAGCCAGGGCCATGGCTATGTGAAGAGCTAGGTCTTAATTTCCCCATGGAACTCCAGAACTTAGGAGGTGAGTGTGATGTGGAGGGACATGTCATCCCAGACTTTGGAAGAAAGGTAAGAGAAGGCACGACAGTCGGTCCTGGTTCTGTGTATGCAGGAAGTTTGTGCAAGTAGGACCCTGGCTGAGGGGAGGTATCTGACTGGTTAGTGGAAGTTTATGCATTTGGTAAGGTACATGTGGAAAATGCTGTGTAAGTCCTTGTATGTTTGTGTGTAAGTCCTATAACTGCTTTGTTAGACATGACAGCCTTAGGGTGGTCTTGCTCCAACATTTTGCCTGCCTCTTTTTATTTTTCTGATCTCATTTTTAATGGTTTTAGGACTCTGCACCCTTTACCACAGCTGACCAGAGCTAAAGTGCTTGTGCTCTCCCCCAAAAATATGGTAGCATTGGCTCAATCCAAGTTGCATATATAGTTTAACTGTATGTCCCTAGTAAAGTTCACTAGATGTCCACAGGGCCTGTACATGTAATGCTACTAGTGGGACTGCAGCACTGATTTAGCCTCCCACACAAGTTTTCCCCTAACCATGTCTCAGGTTTGCCATTGCTGGGCCTGTGAGCGCGGTTTCACTGGCATGTCGAGTTGACATTTAAAACGAATTGCCAAGCCTTAAATGTCTCTTTTCCTCCATATAAGTCACCCCTAAGGTAGGCCCTAGGCAATCCAAAAGGGCAAGGTGCTATGTAAGTAAAAGGTAGGACTTGTACTTATGGGTTTTACATGTACTGGTAGTAAAAAAAAAAACAAGTCGTTTTTCATTACTGTGAAACCTGCTTCTCTCATAGTCCAGCATTAGAGATTCCCTTACAAGCCCTTAAGAAGACATTTCTGATCTGAAAGGAATAGACTTGTCATATTTGGTATGGTTGGAATGGTAGTAAGAAATCCTCCTTACTGATGAAGTTGGATTTCAGAAATGCCACTTTTAGAAAGTAGGCATTTTCCTGCACTTACTGAAATCTGTGTCTTACAGCCAGTCACAAATCAATGTCTAGTTAGTCCTTGTGTATTCCACCAAGATGTCCCTAAACACAAGAAATGCAGCTGCATCTGCATTTATCTAAGTTCAAAGGGTTTCCCTGGGCATTAAGGGTGGAGGGGCTGTCTCTTACACGTCAAAGGCCAATGGCCTGCCCTCACACAAAGGACTGATAGCCCCACACAGGGCTCCTGGCAGAGAGGGCCGGGTAGAAAAGGGAATTTGTGCACTTCAAAACCACTCTTTGATGTTTCCTCCACTTCAAAGACACTTATAGAACTGGGTCAATAACCGCACCAAATCCGACACTTTTGGATCTACAACTGGACTCTGTTTGAGGGCCTGCCTGGCTGTCCAAAGGACTCATCTGGACTGCTTTTCTGGAAGGACTGCTGACCTGCTTCTTGCCTTACTGGCTGCTGACCATTGACTCTGCTGGAAGGACTCTGCCTTCCTCCTCAAGTGCTCTCCAAGGGCATGGATTGTGCTTGCCTCCTGTTCTGAGGTCTCAGTAAACGTAACCAATGAAGAGAAAATCCAGCACGTCAGAAAATCTGCGCAATGACCTCAAAAGTCTATGCAATGACTGCCGGATTGATGCTGTACCTGCTCCGAAGCTGAAAAATAACTGCCGGTTTCAGGACTTGTTGCCTCTGCTCAATACATTTTGGGTTTTCCACACATCGTTCCTGGTCTTCAAAATACCTCTGCATCAAAGTGAGTACTGTATGCTGCACTCCTGGAAACTGACGCCTTGCAGCGTAAAAAGAAACAACGCATCACCTTTGATCTGCTGTAAAAATTGAAGCATCACTTTACTTTTTGATGCATCTCCTCCCCTGCAGACCCTCTGCATCATTATTTTTTACGCATTCTAGGTACTGTTTGTTGAAAGGATACAACCACTGATTCTTAAGGATTGAGACTCATATAATCCTTTGGAAAGCTAGATTTTGGATTTTGGTTGTTTTGGTTATATTTTATTCAGATAAATATGATCTATTTTCCGTAACTGATGTGGAGGTTTTTTTGTGGTGTTTTCGCTATGTTACTGTATGAGTTACTGCACAAGTACTTTACAAATTGCCTTCTAAGTTAAGTCTGCCTGCTCTGTGCCAAGCTACCAAAGGGTGGGCACAGGGTAATTTAGGTTGCATTCTGACTTATCCAGACTAGGATTGTGGTCCGCACTTGGACACAGTGGATACCTCTGACAACTAGAGACCCAATCTCTAATGTGCTCGTTTGTGGATTGGTAGCCAGTGGAGAACTTTGAGGTGTGGGGTGATGTGAGTGAAGAATGGGAAGTTGAGGGCAAACCTGGCCAATGAGTTTTGTATAGTCTGAAGTCTTCCGGTCAGCCAAACACTGATTGCAGCAAAGAGAAGTTAAGCTTCCTGGAGATGAAGGCTTTGTTGACAGTTATGCAAGTGTTGGTGTGGAGCTATTTGAAAATCTTCTTGACATCTTAAGTGTGTGGAACCAAGAAATGGAGACTGTGTTCACTTGGCCAGTCATGGTGAGTTGGTGTAGGGAAGTTTAGGCATGTTACCCCCAATTTGGGCCTGATGTCAGTGTGTTTGACAATGTCACTGGGATCCTGCTAACCAGGACCACAGTGCTTTCGCTCCTCTCAAATGTGTCACTACATACTGGTAACCCAGTACTTCATCCCAAATTGGAATAACGGTCACCCCTTATAAGTCCCTAGCATATGGTACCTAGGTACCCAGGGCATGGGGTTCCAGGGGATCCCTATGGGCTGCAGCATTACTTTTTCCACCTATAGGGAGCACATGCAAATGCTTCTGCAGGACTGCCATTGCAGCCTGCATGCAATGGTGCATGCACCCATTCACAGCCATTTTCACTGTACCAGGTCACTAATAAATCACCTACATGTCAGGTCTTCCAATCCTGAAGGCTTGGTGCAAAGTACCTGTGTGTGAGGAAACCCCTGCACTAGCCCCCACATCACCCAGGACCATTTTCTCAGGCGTGGTCAGTGTGAGGATGCAATTTTACACGTGTACTGGGTATAGGTCAACACCTATGTCCAACTTCACAATGGTCACTCCAAATATGGCCATGTAAGGTGTCTTACATCTGGGAATTGTACCCCAATACTGATTCTAGTATTGGTTTTACAATTCCCTGCACTCTGGGTGCTCCAAAGTGGACCCCCAGTACTTCCAAGCCAGCCAGCCTTCTGAGGTTTTCCAGGCAGCCCCAGCTGCTACCACCTCACAGACAGGTTTCTGCCCTCCTATTGCTTGAGCAGCTCAAGCCCAGGGAGGCAGAACAAAGCAATTCCTTTGGTAGAGGTGATTTCAAGGTGGTGGGACACTCTGGGAGCATCTGAGTGGCCAGTGCCAGCAGGTGACATCAGAGCACTCCCCTGATAGGTGCTTACCTGTGTAGCTGACCAAATCCCCTTTCAGGGCTCTTTAGGGTCTCTCTCCTGGGTGATTCCTCAGATTTGGATTGCAAGACTCCAGCAGGAATCCTCTGCAGTCTTTACTTCACCTTCTACCGCCGAAACTGCATCTGGACCCTCCAGGAACTCTACAAACTGCAACAAAGAACAAAGATGACTTCTGCAATATTGTATCTTCAGCTCCTGCCAGCAACTGTTTCCAGGTCATGCATCCTCCGAGGACTGCCTGTCTTCAGCCTGCACTGAAGAACATAGGAATCTCCCTTGAAGTGAAGGAGTCCCTTCCCTGCTTCAGCAGGCACACTTCTGCAGTGACGACCAGTGGCATGGGTCCCCTCTCCTGATGAAGTGCATGGATCCAGGAACACGAGTGATAGACTGAAGTTGTCCCGATCGTCCTAAGGTCCAGCTGTCCAACTTTGGTGGAGGTAAGAGCTTGCCTCCCCACGCAAGAGAGTACCGCCGTGCACTGCATGTCTTGCAGTTGCCAAGGCTTGTGTGCGACCTTCCACAAAGTTCTTCATTTACAGCACAGCTCTGGCCCACAGCACTCCTTCTTGCAATACACAGCTTCCTGAGTGGTTCTCCGTCAGTGTGGGATCCCTTTGTGCTGTGCTGCGTGGGCCTCCATTTGCACCTTCTTTGTCCCCATGCTGTGAGACTCCTGTGCACGCTGCCTGGTCTTCTGAGTTCCTGAGAGCCTCTTCCATCTCCCCCGCCTGCGTAGATGCAACCTGGTCCCTCCTGGTCTCGGGCAGTGCCATTTTCTGCTAACCGCGAGCTTTGCGTGTGCCAATGTTTGTTGGCAGAATCGAGTGACGCAAACCCGACTGCAATCATCCATCTGGCATGGGACATCATCTGCACCAACCAGGAACACGCATCTGTCTTTTTGGGTGCAGTACTGACTGTTCTTCTTCACTGGTGGTTTTTCTTTTGCACCTTCATCCAGGTTAGCAGGGGCTCCTGTGCTCCCTGGACTCGTCAGTGCTTCTTGGACTTGGTCCTCTTCTTCCAGAGATCTTCAGGTCCAGGAATACATTGTTGGTGTCTTGCAGTATCTTCTGGTTCTTGCATTATCTTCTATCACATGTTCTTGTGTGTTTCAGGAAACTTGCTGTGATTAACTTCTGCTTTCCTGGGGTCTGGGGTGGGTTCTATTACTTACCTTTGGTGTTTTCTTACACTCCCAGCGCCCCTCTACACAGTACACTTGCCTAGGTGTGAAACCGACTTTTGCATTCCACTATTTAAGTATATGGTTTGTGTTTCCCCTAGGCCCATTGCAACCTATTGTGATTTTCACTATTTGCATTGTTTTCTAACTGGTTTTACAGCTATTCTGCATTCTAGTGTATATACTGTGCATATTACGTACCTCCTAATGGAGTATAGGCTCTAAGGTATTTTTGGCACTGTGTCACTAAAAATGAAGTACCTTCATTTTTGTGACACTGATTATTTTCTTTCATGTGTATAACTACTGGGTGACTACAGTGGAATTGCATGAGCCTTGGCTGTTCATTTACAGCTACCCCTAGACAGCCTGGCTTCTAGACACTGACAACATTTCACTAATAAGGGATAACTGGACCTGGTAAGAGGTGTAAGTACCTCTGGTACCCACTACAAACCAGGCCAGTGTCCTACAGTTGGTTGTTGGTTACTGTTCTAAGGTTGCTTGTAGGGGAGTCTTGAGGGTTGTGGGTCCTAGTTTGGCACACCATGAGGTGGAGTCTCAGAGCTAGGTGTCTTAGCTGAAGAATACTGTTCTCATCTTGTCTATGTTGAGCTTGAGGCAGTTGGTGTTCACCCATATTACTACTTCAGTCAAGAAGGTGGCATAATTGGTTTGGGTGTTAAGCATCTTGTTGAGTGTGAGAGTATGATCGGGGTGTCAGCAGTGTAGGATATGATGTTGATTCCATGGGAGCTAAGGATGCTGGCAAATGGGTTCATGTAGGAGTTCAACAGGATGTGGCTAAGTTGTTGATGCTCAGGGTCATACTGCCTTATAGTCTCAAGGTGGGACCCCCCCTTAATACACTCTAACAAGACCTGGCTGACAGTGGGGCATATGTGTTTTTGAGGTGCCTAGTGACATGCAGGAGAATTGCTTATCAACTTTCCCATGTAAATTAAGTCAAGAAGCTTTTTGGAACATGGGGGTTTCTTCAGTGTTTATTTTTGTTAAGCAAATTTGGTAACATTCTGGAATATTACATACTGTCCTTGTCAGTATATGCCTGTGGGATTTTAAAACATATGCATACACTTGATGTTTAGTGAGCATTTCTGATGCTCCAGTCATTACATTTGCCCATAGCTGATCACAAACAGTTACAGTATTGATGAATGATATTCGTATGTTGGTTAATGAGCGATGTCCACCTAGCACAATCCCATCCTCCAATTCTACTTCTCATGATGTCCTTTGGGTAGGCATTACTCTCGGGAATGTGCATTGTTTCTGATTAGAGTATCCACCCTGCCTCCCTAGAAGGTGCATTAGGGCTGCTGCTCAGCATCAGAGGTCCCAGAGAAGCATTCAGAGGACAAGATGTTTGAGACTCCTCTCTGAGGATGCAAACACTCACCCAGCATATTTAGCTAGACTTTTGAACTTTAAGAGTACCAGACACTGAATGGCAGTTGGCATTTGCCTAACTGCCTCATTATCTGACTATAAGCAGGAGCTGCCCTGTAACTCATGAATCATCTTTTAGAATTTGACCTGCCATGCTGTTGCTCACCATGTCCAAGTGGAAGCCGTTCGCTAAGTCAAGGATCTGAGACCCTGAAGAGAGACTTGAAGTCTGCTCATCATTCATCACAAGACCTTAACTAAGCAGTGGCGTAACAAAGGCTACCCACTGTATGGGGGTGGCCCAGAGCTCCAGGGGACCCCCTCAGCACAGTATCCTAGTCTGAGAGCTCCTGAGTGAGTTTGAAGTGGGGCTCTTCCATGTGCTTCGCACGGGGCCCTTCAAGTTACGTTACACCACTGAAGCTAAGGCCAGCTGGTGTAGAAGCAACCTTGACTAATGCAAGTATAAACAAACATCCTCTGTGCCCCTCATGCCTCTCACCAGAGACAGGGAAGGCTGCTGAAACTACTGCACCTGGAGGTACGATACCTAGTGTGCACACTGCTGTGCACCACCTTTCTTATTTTCTATCCTTCATCTCTGCATTTGCAATGACCTAGTACTCAGTTGACTAATTAGCTAGCCAGGTGGAAATATGCAAAAGGTCTATTGTCTGTCATGATCCATATTTATTAACATTTTTTGTCAGTTTTTGTTGCAGACAAATTCATTACACAGAATGAGGTGTCTGTTGTGTGATTTGCATATGGCTGGGTCCAAACTGGAATGGCATGGGCAGCAAAAAAATGATGGATTTAGGCCCAGATCACTGTACTGGGGGTGAATGTTTGACAATGTTCAACATTCCGTCCATCACTTGTTGTTTTTGCTTTGTCGCCCTAAGTGGGAAGGGTATGCCCAGACGTGGGTCCCGTGCTTCCCATGCCACTGGATTCAAGCTAGCCTGGCTGATGAGGGGTGAAACCCCGAAACCGGTCCCAGGATGCTTGTTTCCAGTCCAGGGAAGACCTGGCCTAGCAGTTCGGGCTAGACTGTTCCCATGGGGAACAGGGTCAAGACTGATTTGCATATGGCTGGGTCCAAACTGGAATGGCATGGGCAGCAAAAAAACGATGGATTTAGGCCCAGATCACTGTACTGGGGGTGAATGTTTGACAATGTTCAACATTCCGTCCATCACTTGTTGTTTTTGCTTTGTCGCCCTAAGTGGGAAGGGTATGCCCAGACGTGGGTCCCGTGCTTCCCATGCCACTGGATTCAAGCTAGCCTGGCTGATGAGGGGTGAAACCCCGAAACCGGTCCCAGGATGCTTGTTTCCAGTCCAGGGAAGACCTGGCCTAGCAGTTCGGGCTGGACTGTTCCCATGGGGAACAGGGTCAAGACTGATTTGCATATGGCTGGGTCCAAACTGGAATGGCATGGGCAGCAAAAAAACTATGGATTTAGGCCAAGATCACTGTACTGGGGGTGAATGTTTGACAATGTTCAACATTCCGTCCATCACTTGTTGTTTTTGCTTTGTCTGTTGTGTGAGGCCTGTGCTCTTCAGGCATGGGAAGGGTACAAACCTATCAGTAATTTCTGGTGCCCTTCTGAACCAGGTAACTAGTGGGTTAGATAGGCATACACAGAATTTACTACTGCTTGATTCAACATGTTTTCTCATTTGTTTATATGTTTAGCTGATATATGGTGTGAAATGGCTTGCATAAACAGTACACATACTTCAAAGTATTAAAACTACTGTTGTAGTATTTAGAGGTAAAGGTTCTTTAAGGGTTTGAATGTATTTCTTGAATTACATAGAGTAAGGTGTTGTCTACAAGATTTAGAAATAATTCACATGCCACTACAATTTTAGACCTTAACGTTCTTCGTGTTGTCAAATGCCAATTAAATTACAAGTACTAAGAAGTGTTTCAATGTTGCACAATGTGCTTCCCAAGTTACGTGGGAATTTATGTTTTGCTGAGAGCATACTATGAATGTGTAAGAATCTTAGGCTGTGAGCTCTTGATAAAAGATTTGAGCTGGTAAAGTGCAGTTCTAATATCAAAGCCTGAATGAGAGTTGATGGAAAACTGAAATGAAGTTTTCACACAATAATCCTCCAGGTTTATCCACTTATATCTGTCATCAAGAGCTAATACAACTCCATCCATAGCCTGGCGGATACTTTTTCTTTTGTCGGGCTAAAATCAAAGGAGTGGAGGAAAAGCCACCACATTGTGTATCAAACCTCTTAAGAGATGAAACTGAATTTTTCAGTTTAAATAAAGACATGTAAAACTACCATCCCATGACAGATTTAAAGGAAATCTTAAAAGTAAGTATGTATATGATAGAACCCACTCTAATTGTGTAGCATCTTCCCCAGCCAGGGTACCCGCCAGTGGCTATGCCACACACAGAGCTTCAAAACACAATTTTTTATTCCGCTGCGTGTACCTGTGAACTCCAACATTCTAAACAAGATTTCATTCAATTCCATTCTAGCGATTATGTCACACTGATACGGAGTCCACTGGGAGGCAGAAAGGTTCCAATCTCAATCATGCAAGAAACTACATCTACCTCTCTGTTAAATGAAAAATTTAAATTTTTATAAAATCGTTAGACATACACATACATATATTGAAATATGCAAACTGTGTCTCTTCAATCAATCTTGTTGGCACTTTGATCATCTGGCCCAATCTGGTTACAGGAAACTTTAAACTGTCATCTTTAGTGTCTGAGTTTGCAAAAAAAAACAGTCACTGAGCGTTCAGAGTCAGTCTTTCTTTCACCATTTTGAATTGAAGATCGATTAAGCACAGGCCTAAAGTGTCTGGTAACAGACTTCCCAGGGCGCTGGCAGTCACCATGTGTCCTGTGGTAGGCAGCACTTGGAAAGGTTCAGCGTCATAAGGAGCATCAGATTTTCTTTTGCGCATCTGTCGAGTGTTTATCTAATTTCCTTTTCTGAACGATATGCTTTTTTATGTCACTTCTTGTCTGCACAAACTTTAATTTTCTGTTTGATAACCAAGTCCCTTGTATGAATCATGTTTTCAATGTATCTCCCTGGGTGGTAACATGGTTGTCATTGCTTTCCCAAACATCAAAGTTGCAAGACTTTCACCTGTGGTTGAGTAGGGTGTCAAACAATAAGTTAGTAGAAAATAATTCAATACTGTTTTCAAATTGAGCTTTTCAAGAGTTGCACTCTGCACTGCTTTCTTTAGTGTACTCATAAAATCATCAGCAAGTCGATTGGCATGTGGACATGAAGGTGTGATCTTTTGGTGCTTTATATTGAGATGCTCCAGAAATTCTTTAAATTCTTTACTGTTGAAGGGTTGACCATTGTCAGACATTACAATGGCTGGTATGCCCCATGTTGCAAAGATGCCATCAAGTTTTTCGATTGCTCATTAATGAGTCATGGATAAGAGATCTTCAACTAAAGGAAAACATGAGTATTCATCTACATTCACCATTAAATGATGTCCCTTATCAAGTGGACCAACGAAAACGATGGCTGTTCTCCCCCAGGCATAGTTAGGGAGTTCTGACATGTTCAGAGTACGTTGAGTAGCCTTGGTTGACAGGCAGTTGCACATGTGACAGGCTTTGAGTTCACGTTTAACTCTTTCAACAGAGTATGATAACTAAACTCGGTCTTGGAGAGCTCTCTTTGTGGCAACAATACAATGATGCCCTTCGTGAGGCACTTCAATTACTTTTTGTAGCAGACTCTCTGGAATCAGGATCCTCAACACTTGCAATATAATTCCTTCCTGAGTTATGGACAATTCATCTTTGCCAATTTTGTATCTTTGACCCTGCATTAGCAGGCAGGTCGCTCCCCGCTCCGTTGCCCAGCGCCACCACCTCACCGTTCTGCTCCCTTTGCCTTTCCTTACTCCATTTTCAGCTTCACCCAGCCGCTGTGTCCCCTGCAGCCCCACCCCCCAGCCTTCCCATTCGTCCGGCCCTCCCTCCTCCCAGCTGCCACTCCCTTCCTCCCCCCATTCATGGAAGCCACGGCGGGGTAACGAGGAGCCACCCTTGACCCTGCATTAGCAGGTAGGTCGCTCCCCGCTTCGCTGCCCAGCGCCACCACCTCACCGTTCCTCTCCCTTTGCCTCTCCTTTCTCTGTTCCGCTCCCTTTGTCTCTCCTCACTCCGTTTCCAGCTTCACCCAGCCACTGCGTCCCCTGTGGCCCCTCCCGCCTCCCCCCTCCTCCTCTCCTCCATTTCTTTCTTTTTCCCGCCGCTGCCATCCCCTGCGGCCCCACCCCCCGGCCTTCCCATTCGTCCAGCACTCCCTCCTCCCAGCTGCCACTCCCTCCCTCCCCCCATTTATGGAAGCCGTGGCGCGGACGTGCAGCGGACGCTCCGAAGACGCGCCAAAGGCAAGCCCGTCTGCTCCCGTCCGTGCCAAGACCGTGCCCAGTGCCAGTCCCCCTGGCCCTCGCTGACAAGCCTACTCCCCCCTCACCCTCCACTCACTCAACCCAGGCCCTCGCCCCACCTGCACCCTTTCCAGCCCCACATACACTCATGGCCCCTTCACTTGCCACACCTGTCATTTTTCCTGCTCCTCCTCCCTCATACCACACACCAACCACAGCGACCCCCCTGACTACACACACAACACCCCCAGCGCAACACACACCTGCTCTTCCCCCACCAACCAGCCCTGCAGCACACCACCCCACAACCAGAACACACCCTGAAACAACACCCTCACGCACCACAGGGAAACCTTTACCAACCCCTCCTCGGAACCCGACATAGCCATCGCCACCCCCAAGGGATACAAACTCCAACGCAAAGACCGCCTCAACAGGCCAGGGGGTGGCATCACCATCCTACACAGGGACACCATCCAACTCACCACCAGCTCCCAAGACACTACTGACAACACAGAACACATGCACTTCCTAATCCACATTAACAACAACTCCACCCTCAGAGGTACACTAATCTACAGATCACCTGGACCACGCCCCGCCTCCTGCGACACCATCCCGACACCATCAGCTTGCACGCCCTCACCTCCACAGACTACATCCTCCTCAGTAATTTCGACTTTCACTTGGAGAACCTACAAGACCACAACTCATCATCCCTCATAGACAACCTCCCCAACCTCGGACTCAAACAACTAGTCACCGCACCCACCCGCTCAGCAGGACACACGCTCGATGCAATTTTCACCTCAAGCTAACACATAGCCTACACCCACACCACTGAACTCCTCTGGACTGACCACCACTACGTCCACTTCTCCTTCGCCAAAGCCCCCACACACCACCATCAACACACCATACCCTACCGCATGTGGGACAAGATCCCCACAGAACGCCTGAACTCCCAACCGGCTCACAACCTCCCTCCCCACACCAACGACCCCAACGCAGGAGCACCCAACCTCTCTAAATGGATCACTACCTGCGCAGACACACTAGCCCCCCTCAGAAAACACATCGCCACCCGCAACACCAAGAACGCCCCATGGTTCACCCCCAAACTCCAAGACTCCAAGCGCAAATGCCGCCAAGCGGAGAGAATATGGTGACAAGAACCCTCCACAACCAACTTCTCCAGCCTCAAAGCCACCATTCGCACCCATCACCAACTCATACGCACCGCCAAAAGAGACCACTACAAGACACGCCTAGACAACAACTCCCAAAACAGCAAAGAACTCTTCACCATCATTAATGAACTAGCCAAACCCAAAGCCAGCAACATAGACCTTTCACACACACAGCCCCTATGTGACGCCCTCTCCAACCACTTCCACCACAAAATCCTGGACAACCACAACAGCTTCATACCACACACACACCTCTCACTTACCCAACTCAACCCGCACTCATGATCCCCCACCACACTCTCCATCTGGGCCCCCACCACACACGAAGAAACCGAAAAAACCATGAACTCCATCCGCTCTGGATCCTCCTCCGACCCCTGCCCACATCCCATCTACAACAAAGCCAGCCCAACCATTGCCCCCATACTCTGCGACGTAATCAACTCCTCCTTCAACGCCGCCACCTACCCAGACCCCTGGAAGCACGCGGAAATCACTGCTCTCCTAAAAAAAAAAAAAAAAGATCCAGAGATCCTCCCCAACTATCGCCCCATCTCCCTCCTCCCCTTCCCCGCCAAGGTCGCTGAGAAACTAGTCAACACCCGCCTATCCCACTACCTCGAAGAAAACAACACTCCTGACCCCTCACAATCCGGGTTCCGCAAGAACCACAGCATGGAAACCACCCTCATCGCATGCACTGACAACATTAGGACCAAAGTTGACAAAGGTGAGACCGTTGCACTCATCCTTCTAGACCTCTCCGCAGCCTTTGACACTGTCTGCCACCACACACTCCACACACGCCTCCACAACATAGGAATTCGCCACAAAGCCTTAGATTGGTTCACCTCCTTCCTAACTGACCGGACCCAGAGAGTCTGCCTCCCACCTTTCCACTCCACCACCACCAAGATCATCTGCGGAGACCCCCAAGGGTCCTCTCTCAGCCCCACACTCTTCAACATTTACATGATCCCCCTAGTCAACATCCTCCGATCACACGGAATCACTATCCTCTCATACGCAGATGCCACCCAACTCATCCTCTCCCTCACCCGCAACCCCACTACCGCCAAAACCAACCTACACACAGCTCTCCTCGACACCGCCAATTGGATGACAACTAACCACCTCAAACTGAACTCCAACAAAACCGAGATCATAATCTTCGGCCTCAACAAAACCATATGGGACGACTCCTGGTGGCCCACCACCCTAGGACCCACACCTACCCCCGCAAACCACACACGCAACCTCAACATCATCCTGGACCCCTCCCTCTCCATGACACAGCAGATCAATGCTCTTACCTCCTCCTGCTTCCTCACACTCCGCACTCTAAAGAAATCCTTCAAATGGATTCCCCCAGAAACCAGGAAGACAGTTACCCATGCACTCATCATCAGCAGACTAGACTACAGTAACACCCTCTACGCCGGCAATACACTCAAACTCACACGCAAACTCCAGAGAATCCAGAACAGTGGCAGTCTTCGCCTTAGCTGCTATACATCTAAATACGGGAAGCAGAAGATTGTCAACTTGGCAGTCTTCTTCGGTCCGCCGCTGATGAAGCTTGACAGTGCAACCGCCAAGATCTAAATCATGCCCTTAATCTTTTATATCTAAACAAAGCAACATGAGAAGAAAAAGTTCAAATGCACCTGCAGCTTTCTTCAAGTTCCAACTGATGATGACCTTTATTCAAATCGAATCAAGAAAAGACCTTGGTGCCTTTTAATGGCAGGATCATGTCAGCAATGTGCGGCCGTGGATGTCATTCTCGTTCAATTACTTTGTGTGCCTTATGTATGCCAATGTACATGCGCACAGCTCCTTTGCTGTCCTTTTTGGCCACTGCTACTACTGCTGGAGAAGCCCATCATGTTGGAGTAGTGGAGCGCTCAATATTATGATGCTTAAGTAACAATTCAAGTTCTTTTTCAATAGCTTCTTGAAAATGAAAAGCAGCTCATCTATGTCTCTGAGCAACAGGAATGAAATCCTCCTTAATATGCACTTTACTTTCATAGTCTTTAACCTTCCTAAACCATGAAACTGCCAAAGGAATTCACTTGCTATTTTATGATGAGCATTCATTGTTGTAATTCACAGAAATCAGTCCCATGTCAGCAGCTGTGGTAAAACTGATCAAACAGGCACCTGCCATTATACCTTGAAGCACATTGAGTGGTGCATGTTCCTCTGTTTTCTTATGTCTCAGCTTTGGCAGCCATCAACACTTGCTTCAGACTAAGAGTTTCTCTCAGCATTCATCATCTGAATGAATCAGATAAGCATTTATTGATAACTCTAAGCCACATGGCTTCTTCATCATTAAATTTGTTCAACTTACAGTGTCACATGAATGTATCACATCTCTCCACAATATCATCAATTGTTTCACTAATTCTTTGAAGTTCTTGACTGAAAATGTATCTTTCATAATCAACATTTGGTACTGGATTGAACTTGAAACTCAATGTATTCCTAATCTGATGGAATGCCACCTTTTTGTCAATTCTCAGCATTTTCTCTCTGACTTCTTTCACACCATCACCTGCAAGATTTTTGAGACATTTGATAATCTTTCTGCTATCAATCTCTTCAAGTTCATCAATGAACTCTTCAAATGTATTTGTCCAGACAGTCCATCTATCACCAATACTTAGCTTTTTCATGGTTTTGAAAGGTGGTAGTGATTTCAGGAAGGCAGCAGAAGTGTGGACCTGTGTGGAACTTACTGATCTTAGGATCAGGGATTTCCCTGGCTCCCCTGTCCCGAAACCAGGATCAGTTACATTTGAGCCCTGGCCCTGGGCCTGCGATGGGCTGGCCTCAGGTCATCCTCTATGGGCTCCATTGGCAGAACGACCTTCTGTCAAAATTTTGGCCAGTGTGAATATAGCCCCCCACAACGTAAACACAGTACCAAGCACTTCTCTTGGGGCCACCATCAACCATGATGTGATGACTCTGTTTATTTGTTTCAGGTGAGCAAATGACCCTTTTAAATATTTGATTGATTTTACTCTCAGTCTCTTTTTCCACATGTGGTTGATCGCTGTTTTGGAGCGCTATTTAGTATCTGTTAATTGTCTTTACATGCTAGTGCAAACCTGGTTGAATTCACTTCAGCATTCACGCTTCATAGAATAGCGTGGCTGCATGGTACCTTTTTGTATGATCTTGGTTCTAGCTTCTTGGATAACGATGCATAGAATTCTTATTGAAGCTTTCTTTCCATTCAAACACTTCACACCGGCTGAATCTGTGCTTTGACTCCACATATGACAACCGTCGACCCGGCACTTCAACAAAGACCAGACACATGTAGTTTGCTTGGACCATGGAAAACTCTCCAGTAGAGCACTTTTTTCTTTGAGTTACTTATCCCTTATCTCGTCACCAGTTGTAATGTCTTCCCCAGCCTGGGTTCCTGCCAATGACTGCACCACACACGGGGCTGTAAATCACATGTCCTTATTCCTCTTCATGTACTTGTGAATTCCAACATTGTAAACCAAACTTTCATAACATTCTATTCTAGCGATTATGTCACATTGATAGGGAGTCTACTGGGAGTCAGAAAGGTTCTGTTCAAAATCATACAAGACATTACAATTTTGTCATCCCAAACTAAAATATGCCTTTAAATTGTCTCTTTTGAAAGTCAAAGCTTTTGCTTTTTTTCTGGTATAATTTCCTTTTAATACAACAGTAGTGTTCTAAAATATTGTTAGAAATGGGGTTAGCAGTCAGTTTGCACTCAGTCCAAGCATGGACCCTCACTCTAGTCAGGAAAATAGAAATACACACTGAGATTACCCCTGCTCACCTCCTTGGTAGCTTGACAGAAGCAGTCAGGCTTATCTCAAAGGCAGTGTGTACAGTATTTCGACCAACACTACAGTGAAAACACCACAAAATGGACACCACACCTGTTTAGAAAAATAGCCAATATGTATCTAAATCAAACAAGCTCAAAACAATAAAAATTCAACATACACAAGTCGAGTTATGAATTGTTTAAAATAAAAAGAGTCTTACTCAATAAAAAACGATTGAAGTGCTTTTTATTATGAAGTTCCTAGTCTGTGTAAAAAATAAAACCGCACGGGCGAGCTTGCATAGGAAAAGTCAGCGATGTGTTGATTCCTTACTCACAAGTGAGGCCGCGCATTGTTTCTTCTCATGTCGG
Organism: Pleurodeles waltl; assembly: GCF_031143425.1. Classification (NCBI taxonomy): domain Eukaryota; kingdom Metazoa; phylum Chordata; class Amphibia; order Caudata; family Salamandridae; genus Pleurodeles; species Pleurodeles waltl. The sequence goes on from NC_090440.1 coordinate 1,481,025,046, forward strand.
GTAGGCAATGCATAATTTTTCTCTCCTGCAAAAGAGCAATGCATCAATTTCTGGATGGGCCACCTCGGATCCGCGCAGGTTTGCGTTGACTTTGATGCCCAGCCATGATGCTTGTGAAATCCGGCCGCATGGTAATAGAAAACCAAGCTGTGTGGGGTTTGCATCGTTTTCAGCAGCCGCAAGCAGGTATTTGCGTTGTTTCTCCAGCATGTGTCGATTTCCCAGCCATGATGTAGGTAGTGTGTCAATTTCAGCCGCAAAGCGGGTGGCTTGTTGTTTTTACAGACATGTTGCAGGTGGTGGGTCAAAATTTCCATGTATAGCTTCCTATGCGTGGATTTCAGTCCTTCTTCCACTAGCTTCACCTTTCAAGGTCCCAGAGACTGAACAGGGTACTGCTTGGCAGGACAGGAGTCTCAGCAGAGAGTCCAAGTGCTTGCCTTATGGCGAAAGGGTGCCCCCCACAGCTAATAAAGCAGCAGAAAAATAAAATGATAAAACATTATTATCATTTTATTTTTCCTCTGTCTAGGGTGAGGTGGGGCCATCATCCTCCCAGTCCGGAGGGGGCGAAGTAGTGGTGCACTCTAGGTGAGCTTGTCAGTTTTGCTGGCCTTCTAAGACCAGGCAAACTGACAAGCACACTTAGAATTCTCCACCTGGCTGTATTTCACAGCCGGGTGAAGACCAAGTGCAGGCCCCCACTCACTCCCTCAGCAGCATGCCAGCCCACTCAGGCCAATCCTCGTGCTTCTCACATGCTATGCAATAGCATGAGAGAAGTGCCTGGATTGGGTGAGGAGGGAAGCAAAGCAACCACTGAGGCAGCTGGAGCGGCACAGTCGAGGCGGCAGGAGTGGCACAGATGAGGCAGCAGGTAAGTGCATTTTTTTTTATTATTCCGCTGCTCCGCAACCTGCTGTCAATGAGGAGCAAACTGATGGTCCATCTTTTCCAGTCCACCATCGGTGAGCAGAAAAACTCTTGCACACATGTTGGGTTTAGGCATGATGCCAGACAGCCTTCCTCACCTCTTCTCTAATATTTTTGGCTGTTTAACCATGGTGGCTAGTGGGTTTTGAGTGCCCCCCAGGGAGGTCATGTTGCAGGTAAACGCCTCCTAGCTGCCCATGAGTGGTGAGAAAAATACTGTCAAGTTCTGAAGGAGTGTACTAGCCCATGTCCAGAAGTCACACCCCCAAGAATGACAGTGCCAGACTGATCCATAAGCACAAACCCACTAGGAAGAGGCAGCAATGAATTATACTGTATTCTACTGTAGCCCCCCACCCCCCCCCATTTGTAGGTTGTGAGGTAGCCGAATCCTTCTGGGCATCAGTACAGTTTTCTGCAGCACACAATGTCATATTACAATCAAGAGAAACTTTATTTTTTCAATTCTAAGTTAGAGAGTCTTTTGAACCATCACCCTCTTTGACAAGATGCAAGCTTGGTAATGAAATACTATTGGGTTGGTTATGTTTTAAAAACAAAGTGAATAGTGAAGCCCACCAAAATAATTAATCTTTTAGGTATTTGTAACTTCAGAAACTAACTGCCTGGGATCATATCACAAATCTGTAGAAGCAAGACGTTTTTGCCCGTTTCATAATGTATGGTTACACATAGTTTTAAGGAGTCCACCAAAAGTGAGTTAGAAAGGCTATTTTTCATCATTTATTTCTACACTCATTACATTTCTTTATTTTGTAAAATGCAGGTACCTGTTGATTTATACCTTGTACAATATTTGCTTATATCCCTTTTTACTGAAAGAGGTAATGCTACACATTTGAGGAGTTTTAATTTAAAGAGAAGAACAGATCTGAGATACTGAGGATTTCGGGAAGATGGCAAAATAGAACACTAAATCAAATTACAACTGAAATAGTTCTTTAAATAATTAGTTATTTGGGGATAGAAGACTGGTAAACTTGATACTGTTAGAAATAATGATTTATGCCTTTCAGATTTAGGATGCCAATGCTTCAGAGTGACATGGAAGACGACATGTTGTGCAAACATGAACTAATATTTGTATTTAAATGTATCTTATTTTAACAACACTCGGACCTCAAAGGTCACTCAGGCATTGGCCATGGGCATCCAAAGTGCAGATTGGCAGGTCCTCCTACTTTGACTGAAGAGAGTTTAAGAAACCAAACACATTACACCCCCGAAGTGGGTGTAAGTTTTATTAATGTTTCGCTTTATGCCAGCAGTGCAGTTCTTACGTCAAGGCCCACAAATGGCTTTAAACCTTTGATCGGTAGATAGGTCTCTTTCATGGGTGAGATAGATTTAGATACTAAATTATCTAAATATTTTTTCCTAGGCTCTGTCATCTGTCAGTACTGCCCAGTACACGTCCAGTTTCCAGATCACATTCAGCAGTTTTCAGTTCTAACTCAGTTTCTGTCCAGTCTCCATCTCTTACCTATTTTTAACTACAAGTACTCCATGGTAAATGCTGAACTCCTTTGTTCTTAGTTCCTTTGTCCCTACAGAGAGCAAGCTCTAAATGTTGTTGTTGCAGTTTTATTCTCAGTGGGGATCCTGCCATTCTATCTTCCTAACATGCACTTCATTCCAGTTAAAATTACATTTTCCAATTAATTAATTCTAAGCTCTGTAGCAAGAACATAGGTGCCCACAAAGACAGGAATGTGGTAACCATTGAAATATGGGTAGTTTAACAAATTACTTTTTAACCCACATCATCACTAAGATAAAATGGTGTGCCGGTGTAGATCATCCCTAAAATACAATATGGGTTATCAGTTTTGAAATCTACATATCGAAGTGAATATTGTGCAGGAGGAGTGCTCATAAACATCCATGGCCTGCTCAGACGCCCATGATTAGCCCTCTGAATTTTGTAAATGGATTTGTGAATCTGCAACTAGGTATATTGAATAAATGGAATACAATTGGCCAAATGAGAAGAATAAGTGCAATGAGTTTTGATAAGACGTATACTATACTAGATTACTTTGATGTGTTTAATGGAAAATAATAAGACTGCGTGCCAGTCATTGATCAGAGAGGTGCAGGTCCATAATCAGAGGCCACGGAAATGTTTTGAATCAGATTCTTTGATTATTTAACTATCAGAAAGGACCGTAGGTGGACAAAACTATTCTAAATACAAACATGTCTAAACTGAAGAAACACAAATGTGAATAATGTTGTTTTTGAAAAATGACAAATTGTTAGTAAATAAATTACCTGGATGATGACAGGCGATAAATACACTTGGCAAAGACAATCAAGCAGACAAGATCTAAAAATAGGTTCCCTTTTCCTCCTCATCTGTATATATATTTTTAATGCTGAACTAGTATATCACAGTGCACATTAAGACACAACTGTCTGTGCATAATCAGAGATTACAAAGTGACTAGAGAGGGGTTTCCTACCAGCAACTGCTCCACAGGGAGAATGGAGTCCCTGTAATTAGTGTACACATTCGGGCACTTATATGCCGTAGCGAATGTGCATCCCTCATTGTAAAACATAGATAAAACAGAAAAATAATGGCAATTTTCAAAGGAAAATATGTGAAATAATTGACCTATATTGACAAGGGAAAGCCTTGGAATGTTTGGCAGCTTAAGAGAATTTATAAACTCCTCGAAAGTAAATGTCAGTTTTGATTTGAGTTTTGGGAACAGGGGAGCATCAACTCACTTTCAAGAAATTGGACTTGCTAGAGAGAAACATAGAACAGGCGATTCGAGGTCTTAGCAGCACTATGACCTTCTGGGCATCCCTCCCACTGGCAGTAGCAGGGCGAGTCGCGATCCTGAAAATGATAGCTCCACCCCGCTTGCTGTACTTCTTCTCTACCCTCCCGTTGTGGATCCCAATAACTGAACTCAATGGTGGTCGGCTTCATATGGGGGACGGGCAGATTATGGCCCTCAATGTACTACAAAGACCGCTTGCGGAGGGCAGACTGGATGTTCCCAAGCTTGAATCCTACTATTTGGCGGGTCAGCTACAGTGGCTGACCCTCTGGATGGCTGGCCGCACAATGCCCGACAGGGAGCCCACACCCTTTACCCCGGATCTTCCATCATTAACTAGGTTGATCCCCCGGCTGGGTCCCGCAGCTGTCGCTGGTCCCACCAAACTGAAGCTCATACATAAATGCTGGGTACGCTGTCTTCGCCGCTCTAAGGGTAGCAAACCTTATGCATCAGAAATCCCATTGCAGTGTTTACTGATGTTACCGCATGGAGGGGACTGGAGGAGGCTGACGAGTTGGGAAGTGGCCAGAGTGACGTCCATAGGCACCTTGTATGAAGCTAACACCCTTTTACCATTTGAAGACTTCCGTAAACGGTATGACCTCCCCCCAGGCCACTTCTCACTTCACAGGGAGGTCACTGAGGTGATGATAGGGCATTGGTAGGTTGGACGCACAGAACCCCTGCTGTCTGAGGTGTGCCAATATCTGACATCTGCCACAGGCACATATAAAGCAGTGACCTGCCTTTACAAGGAAATATGGAAAACATTATGTGCTCTGCTTACACTTCTTAAAACAATGTGGGAAGCAGACCTAGGCACTACCATTACAGATGAAGACTGGGAAGAGATCTTGGCCTGGACCCCAAGGGTCTCACAGAATGCCCACTTTAAGCTTATAAGCATATATGTCCTACATAGGGCTTACCTGACGCCGGGGAGACATTGAAGACACTTCGGTGTGGAAGAGGCCAAATGTCCAAGATGTGGGGAGATAGAAGCAGAATTCCTCCACATGTTTTGGACTTGCCCGACTGTGAAGGCGTTTTGGGGAGCTGTTATCAATTAATTAACTGAGGTCTTAGAGCGAGAGGTTCCCAATGACCCCAGACATTGTTTACTCGGGGATATAAGCACATGTCCCACAATACAGTGACTGACCAGTTCGGAGATTTAGCTCTTTTACTGGCTAAAAGAGAAATAGCAATGAATTGGAAGATGTCTCACGGACCCCAGGAGGAGAAGTGGAGAAGAGAGGTGCTGAAATGGGCACAAGCGGAGGAGACAGTACGGTAACGGGACACTAGAAGTGGTCAGAGGATGACAGAGCGAGCAAGAGCCTGGGGTACTCTAGTATATGACTGGGACCGACTGCGAGAAGCACCCCAGGATGAGACACTGCCCCCTTAATGAAGAGATATCTACTTTTCCTACAAGAGCCTAGCGACTCCCCATCACTCACTCACTTAATTACCATAGACACAGTGGTAAGAGCAGAGGGAGTAGAGGGTGACACCCGATTGGAGGATGCTCATCACAGCGACATACACTTTGAATCGAAGATTTCCAGAAATAGCCAGGCACACAAGAGGGAGGGGGGTGGGAGGAGCGGTTCACTGCCTACATGGGGAACCCACCCTTAAGAGATGAGCTTCTAGGAACCAGGCACCGCTTGACCATAAGCAGGAGTTGTGACCTATAGGCAACAAGAATGCTGTTGAGTATGACCCTAGACTGAGTGAGCTGTGACTATCATTATAGTGCGGTTATGGGTACAGCAATCTCTGACTGTGCAAATAATTGTTATGAAATGACAATGATGTAGTGGGGTGCACCACAAGTATGTAGATTTACTTGGTTATGTTACAAAAGCAATAAAATATGGTAAAAAAACTCCCTTTCAAGAAATTAAAAAACAGAGAAAGGTTTGGTGGGAGGAAGTATTCTCTAGGACATTAAAACAAAAACACAAAAATATGGGTACCTTCTCAACCATTATACAATAATTTGTTATTTCCAACTGTGTCACTAAAAGAAAATCACACACCTTTATTATAGTGTAAATCAAAAAAATGAAATCCAAGAAATAGGCGGCACTTTCTGATTGCTTAATTTAGCCTTCATGACTGAACCAATCTATGAGTATTCTCCATGTAGCTAGCCCCTGTCACCTACCTACCTAATAGTTCAACTTGGATATATTGCTTCCATTTTGTTTGTTTTGCCGAGTCATACCCACTATTCTTCAAAACTAGGAGGGTCTGGATCCATCCAATACCGTGAAATACATAAATGAGCTACCATATTAACATAAAAAAAAGCCCAACCTTGGTTTGATCCAAATAGCTTTGTTCTCTAACGTAAAATTAGAATGTGTTATTTCACTTAACATAGAGATCAATGTTTTGTAAAACTATCTAAGTCTGCCAGGTGAGTGACACCTACAAATCATCGCCATCTTCTAAGCTAAATCTATGATGATTTGAATCCATATGACATCCCTCATGAAACAATCTAGTGGCGTATAATACAACATATGTAAGAGTCAACAATGTTGCATTTAAAGGTTCACTGCCCTGAGATTTTCATTGGAAGAAATTCACCGGAAATCCCCTTTTCCTTCTTGGCCAATCGATCATTATCATAAGGGACATAGAGATTTTTCAATGGCTGCAGGAGATCCCACATTTAATAATTTTATGGTTAAATCCTTTTATGATTGCAAGTGACCACAAGTCTTTTCAATATATTCCCGAACATGTAAATATTCAAACAAGGTACTACTATAAACCTAATTCTTCTTGAAGGTAAGAAAATGATTCCATTGCTCCATTATGAAACAACTGGCACATTATAAACAACCCTGCTTTGATCACAAAAAATATTAAGAAGGGGATAGTCTCCTCACAAAAATGTAGAGCCAGCTGGTACTACAATTGACCCTCTGATGACCAGGTGTAGAAGGAATGGAAATCGCTGGGTTTGGCCAAATAAATGCCTACAGCCCAACTGTTTCAGCAAAGTTTAATCTTTCTAAACAATGCACATTTCTTATAAATATGTTATCATAAATCCCTACTGCATTATTTCCATCCAAATCCTCCCTCAATTTCAATCTTTATTGTGATCTCTAACATTCCAACTTAATATATGTAATGCAGAACTCAAGTCTTACTTGAATATATCTTGCAGTCAATAACTATTTCATTAAAAAAACATGTGTGACTTATTCTTTGTCTTTTTCAAATTGTTCCCTTTTTGCTGTTCCCAGCTAATCCTCTGCCACATACCCATCCCTAACTCCATGAGTGTATTCAACAATGGTTACTGTGGAATCATCCCCCCTTTCAATGAAGCATTTGATGGGGTCACTAGCAATCCATTACCAGTTACTTTGGAAATTACTTTCTATTATTTCATATTGCCCCTAGTCTGTCATTTCTATAATTTCATATTGACCCTAGTCTGATGACTAGTAGCACATTTTGGGTTTCTACTGCTTCATTCAGAATTTTAAGTTCACCTCTCCTCAACATTTTCAGTTTAGAATGTTGGATTATCAGGATTTATAACACAGTTCCTTAACTTCAACAATCATGATTATGATTGACTAGCATCTCTGTGAAATTAAAAAAAAAGTCTTAGATAAGTAGTCTCCAATAATGAATTAAATACTCAGGGCCTCATTATGAGGTTGCCGGGTGCCAGATGGATGATTGCAGTCTGGTTTGCGTCGCTGAATTCCGCCAACAAGCCTTGGCACACGCAAAGCTTGCGGCTAGCGGAAAATGGCGCTGCCCGGGACCATGAGAGACCTGGTGGACTCTACCCAGTGGGCAGAGTCAGGGGGGGCTCTCAGCAACTCAGAGATCCCTCAGAAGACCAGGCAGCATGCACACGAGTCCCACAGCACGAGGACAAAGAAGGTGCAAAAGGAGGTCCATGCAGCACTACACAAAGGGATCCCATGCCACATGAGAATCACGAAGGAAGCTGTGCGTCGCAGGAAGGAGTGCTGGGGGCTGGAGCTGCACGGTGCATGAAGAAGTTCATGGAAGGATGCCAACAACCTTGGCAACTGCAAAACATGTGGTTCATGGGAGTACTGTCTTGCGTGGGGAGGCAAGCACTTACCTCCAACAAAGTTGGACCGTTGGACGTCAGGACCATCGGGATTACTTCAGTCTACCACCCATGATGCAGGATCCATGCAGCTCATCTGGAGAGGGGTCCCACACAACTGGTCATTGTTGCAGAGAGGTGCCTGTTGAAGCAGGGGAGTGACTCCTTCACTCTAAGGGAGATTCCTTCGTTCTTCTGGTGCAGGCTGAAGACAGGCTGTCCTCTGAGGATGCACGACTGGGAAACAGTTGCAGTTGCTGAAGATACAATGTTGCAGAAGTCGTCTTTGCTTCTTTGTTGCAGTTGTAGTGTTCCTGGAGGGTCCAGATACAGTTTCTCCAGTAAGAAGGTGAAGTAAAGGATGCAGAGGATACCTGCTGGAGTCTTGCAATCCTAATCTGAAGTACTACCCAAAAGAGAGACCCTAAATAACCTTGAAAGGGGGATTGGTCAGCTACACAAGTAAGAACCTATCAGGAGAGAGCTCTGACATCATCTACTGGCACTGGCCACTCATTTACTCCCAGCAAATCCAAGCGAATCCAAGATGGCAAGACCCAGGGACCCTCTGGGGGAGCTCTGAGCACCACCCCTGGGATGGTGATGGAATGGGGAGTGGTCATTTCCCTTTCCTTTGTCCAGTTATGCACCAGAGCAGGTCCCTGAACCGGTGTAGACTGGATTATGCAAGAAGGGCACCATCTGTGAGTTTCAAACCATTTCTAGAGGCTCTGGGAGGCTAACCCTCCCATGCCTGTAACACCGATTTCCAAGGAGCGAGGGTGTAACACCCCTCTCCCAAAGGAAATCCTTTATTCTGCCTACCTGGGCAGGAGCTGCTCAAGCAACAGGAGGGCAGAAACCTGTCTTTGACGTAGCAGCAGCTGGGCCTGCCTGGAAAACCTCAGAAGGCTGTAATGGCATACAGGAGGGGTCCTCTAAGGAGCCCCCAGAGAGCATGGAATCATACAAACAATGCTTACAAAAGCCTCGGGGTATAATTCCAACATATTGAATACCAAAGATGGCCCTATTCAGAGTTACCATCGTGAAGCTGGACATAGGTGGAGACCTATGTCCAGTGCACGTGTAAAATGTCGTCCCTGCACTCACGAAGTCTGGGAAAATGGTCCTGGAAGTTGTGGGGACACTTCTGCTAGTGGAGGGGTGCTCTCACACACAGATACTCTGCACCCAGCCTTCAGGGCTGGAAGGCCTGCAATAAGAGTGACGCTAACCCTCCCATGCCTGTAACACCTATTTTCAAAGGGAGAGGGTGTAACACCCCTCTCCTAAAGGAAATGTGTTGTTCTGCCTTCCTGGGCTTGAGCTGCTCAAGCAACAGGAGGACATAAACCTGACTGTGAGGCGGCAGCAGCTGGGGCTGCCTGGAAAACCTCAGAAGGCTGGCTTGGCAGTACTGGGGGTCCACTGTGGAGCCCCCAGAGTGCATGGGCCAATTTCTGGATGTTAGACAACTTCTGTGGCCATATTCTGAGTTTCCATTGTGAAGCTGGACATAGGTATTGACCTATGTCCAGAGCACACATAAAATGGCATCTCTGCACTCACAAATTCTAGGAAAATGGTCCTGGACAATGGGTACTTTGCACCCAGTCTTCAGGTTTGGAAGGCCTGACATATAGGTGACTTATAGGTGACCTGGTGCAGTGTAAATGGCAGTGAAAGGGTGCATGCACCTTTTAACACAGGCTGCAATTGCAATCCTGTACAAGCCTTTGCATGGGCTCCCTATAGGTGGCAATAGAAATGCTGCAACCCATAGGCATCCCCTGCAACCTGAATGCCCTGGGTACCTAGGTACCATATATAAGGGACTTATAGGGGGGCACCAGTATACCAATTTTGGGTGAAATACTGGGTTACCAGTATGCAGTGACAAACTTTAGAGGAGAGAGAGCATAATCACTGGAGTCCTGGTTAGCAGGATACCAGTGACCACAGTCAAACACACTGACATCAGGCAGAAAATGGGGGTAACATGACAAAAAGAGGGTACTTTCCTACAGGGTGTGACAGCACATGTCATGCTTTTCAGTGCCTGTAATTCAGGCCGTGAAAAGCACAACGTGGCTGTCCATGGGGGCCCCTGCATTTCCCATGCCAAATGCATGGAGAATGCATGGGACCCCATGGGGCCCCCGGCACCCCATCTCCGCCAGCCTTTTCATGACAGTGGAACTAGCATGCAAAAGGTGGCGGGCAAGTAGGTCGTAATCCCCAAGGCTAGCAGCACTTCCCTGGCGGATTCAAGATGGCTGCCACTGCCAGACCTTCAGGTGGCCTAAAAGTGGCGGTGCCGGCAGTCCGACCATGGCACTTTCATCACGATTGTAATGTGGAGGTGGGACCGTGTAATAAGGGCCTCAGTTTATCCTTGCCACACTCACTATCTCACGCTTGATAATGCTAGTAAGATCAGCCAATTTAGGCTTGTAGGATGCAATTTGGTAGGCTCTAATTATGTTTAAGACACTATGGGGGTCATTCTGACCCTGGCGGCCGGTGACCGCCAGGGTCACCGACCACGGGAGCACCGCCAACAGGCTGGCGGTGCTCCCAAGGGCATTCTGACTGCGGCGGTTCAGCTGCGGTCAGAAAGGGTAAACCGGCGGTCTCCCGCCGGTTTACCGCTGCCCCATTGAATCCTCCATGGCGGCGGAGCGCGCTCCGCCGCCATGGGGATTCAGACACCCCCTACCGCCATCCTGTTCATGGCGGGAAACCCGCCATGAACAGGATGGCGGTAGGGGGTGCCGCGGGGCCCCTGGGGGCCCCTGCAGTGCCCATGCCAATGGCATGGGCACTGCAGGGGCCCCCGTAAGAGGGCCCCACAAAGTATTTCAGTGTCTGCTCTTTTGGAGAGCGCCCGCCGGCCCAGCGGAAATGTTTGAATGGCCGCCGGGGTCTTTTGACCGCGGTGCGGTCATTTGTCGGCTGTACCTTGGCGGATGGCCTCCGCCGTCCGCCAAGGTCTGAATGACCCCCTATAACTTTTTCCATTACCTTTGAGAAGAAAGGTCCTTATTCATAGGGTGGTGGATGAATGTTCCCCATCACAACTGAGACAGATACCCCATCTGCTGTGGAAGAAGAGTGTTACCTCGTTAAAACAAAGTATCCTGTACACCAAACTAGAAATCTGGTCTTGAATGAGCTGAATGAGGAACTGCTTCACTCGGACCTGACCTTCCAATGAACTGTAGATTCTGTCTCCAAGATCAGTTCTTAAGCTAATTTCTAATGGCCTTAGTGTTGTCTAATTCTTCTCATATTCTTTTGATGTTTGCAGGCTTCACCCATCAGACCCACTTTCAATTCTACTTCGCTTAATCAGTTAGAACAGGCAGCATTTTTTAGCCTATTTCCTCCAGCAAGTTTAAATATGTTGCACCAACTGTCTGTTGACTTTCAGACAGTGTCTAATATCTGATGAAGGGGTTTAATAATTTTATCAAGACAACAAAGGTTTATGGGCAGATCTGGTGGCTGTTTCCAAACTTTCCACGTCTGTTTGTTGTAGGGCAACTATCTCAGCTTTAATGTTGTTTTCTTTTTCATACCCGTTTTCTTCAGGCTCAATCTCCAAAGCCCATTTTTCTCCCAGATGAAAAGCCTGAGATAGGGCTACCTGACTCTGTAACTTTAGGTTCAACTTCAGAATTATTAATGAACTCCACAGAGTTTGCAGTTGCTTTATGCTGACCTATAAGATGAGGTTGATTCAACTGAGTCCAAGATTTACAGGTCCTTAATGTAACTTGCCCCCTCTTAAGGTTTCAGATATCTTGGATGTTTCATGTGTGAGGAGAAAGAAATAATTCTAAAAAGAGACTTCCAGGGCTATTTGAAAAGTTTATGAGCTCCTTCGGTTGGCATCAAGCACTGTAATAGCGTTCTTAAATTTCTCCTCCACTCATACTCCAAGACCCACCTTTGAATGGACAGCTTAATCTCATATATCAAGCCTCTTTTGGGTTAAGCATTGACAGTTCTACAAGCATTGCAGTTAAACTATGTTCCATCACAGGCCCTCACTAAGTAGGGATTGCTGCTTCTTTGGTCATCAGCTACACAAGAAATGCTATTTGGCCAGTTCCAACTTTACCCTAGCCTTCCTCTTCAAATGCAAATGCTGCCACACAATGTTGCATACATGCTTTTTATAGGTTATTTCTGAATCTGTGGGTACTGTAAGAAAGCACCCAATTTTTGGTCAGTGACTCCTTCCATAAAGCAAATATATACCTGTCTACCTCGTTTTGAACAGGATTTCTCTCAAACATGCATCTTGTATTCCTAGAATCCTACACTGCAAGTGCTAGCCTGATCCTGGCCTCATTTTACTTCTGTTCCATTGAATATCAACACCTGGTGGGCTAGCTGGACTGACTATTCAGCTTCAACTCTTTGCCCTGCCAAAGAAAAATCAGTATACTACTTTTTTGGGTTGAATTTGGTTTCATACATTATTCGAAGTTTAGATAATATTCAGGAATGGGGCTATTGATTTGGGAGGACTGTAGCCCTACAAACTTAAGAAATCCACTCTGATTAGGTAAAAACACAGTTCTTAGCCAATCTCTGCTCAACCACCGGTAGCTATGGCACAAGCATCAAGCAAACCTCAGAGATGTGCATGCTAATTTTAAGCAATACCAACTCTATGAAAGTAAAGAAGATGACACATCAAAATTCCCAAACCAATTTAGAAAAATAATGACAAAAATAATGTGTAAAAGGACACAGACACCAAAATCATAAATAAGTTAAGGGGAACTGGAGACATGAATTTTTAAGTTTTAGGATAATAACCACTACAAAAAAGTAAAACGTCAATCAAATGTTACTGTCCACAGTTGACCTGGGATATGCACAAACTTAGGCCCACCATAATGGAGCAGAGGTCGGATACAAGAAGCAAATAGTCCTGAACAAAGTTTTACTGTGGGACTTGGTCTCTCAAATGGAAGTCAAAGTCCTCCAGCGAGATAAGGCCCAAGGCTGTGAGCATCCCTCTTAGTTGGATACGTCATGTCAAGCTCCTGTTGAGGCCATTTGTTTTGGTATGGATGTTAACCCTTCCTCCATTTGTACTAAATCCGACTCTAACCTTTACACCTGAATCCTTTCTGATGACCAGGAACCTACTCTATTATCAAAGCTGTTAAAACAGTCAAAGGAGATCCCTGGAGGGAAGTACATATCTTTGACTGATGAGGAAGACTAGGCTTGCAGAAATGAAAATGACTGTTGTCATTATGCATCTTTTTTAAGTTCAGTGCAGCATACTTCAGAACAATTAAGAACTAATGGCTGGAGGAGATTCTTACAGTGAAAGATATGCATGTCTCTCTTTTTTTGATAAAGAAATAATTGTTGTGCCACAGAAGTGAAATGCACTTTCATCATCTTTACATTTATGAAGCAGAATAATCTTTCCATATCACAAACATAGAAACATGGCTGCTGGAATCATTGCTGCTTTTATATTTCTGAATGATGATTGCTTTTCAGCTGGATGCTAGGAGCGTACAGCAGAACTTGGAAACACACCAACCAGTCTGATTTAAGACCCACAGAGAGGAAGGAGTCGCTAGATTGATAGCATACATGGTCTCTTTTGGTTGAATCTTCTGTCCCACATCAAAGCACAAGCAATTGATAGCACAGTGGGCTATCAATCTCTCAGCAGTAAATGGGACTACTATTTTCCAGGAATAAGGGCTCATATTAAATCCTTTGACATTTAATGGATTAAGAACGGCACAGTAGCAACAGGGAAGTACATGTCTCTTGCCATAATGCTGAGCTGTTCCCTTCCCAGTAGTCTCTGAATTCTTAAGTGCATGAAACTGGTGAACAGATATTTATGTTGTGCCCCGATAGAAAATACATATATTTTAAAAAGTACTAAACCATTAAGCATGCTTATTCCTTTGTGTGAAAACAACGAATGTGTGTGAATACCACAGAGTTCCTGATGTGACAACGTCCCCTGCTCCTCGCCCTTGCCCACCCTCCCTTTTCAGGCAGTAAAAGTCAGTCTTTTTTCCACCAATCTTCTTGGGATTACAATGTTTAGATCAATCAAAAGATAGTTTACTTGTCAAGAAGTAAAAATGCAATTTACAGGTGCTTCAAAAGGAGATTTCTCTGGGATTTTAAAACTGTCCCTGGAAACTGTATAATTTCTCACATTGTTACATAATACTACCTGGTTCTTACTCAATTAAGTGACAGACTTGTTGATTCGTTTTTAATTTTAACAACGATTGACTGTGCTATAAATCTATCCTGACAGGTGGAACCGATTAGCTGTGGATGTCATATGTCAAAGAATGAAATACCATACATTTTGGATATTGAAATATACTTTTTCTCTTTTCAGTCTAAGATGTACAGGAGTTGCTAGACTAGCCTTAAAGTCTCTATTTTTCGTGAATTAATTTGGTTCGCCTAACGTAAAAAAGGCAAAGCGGTCAAATCTGTAATGTAAATATTCTTTCACTACACGCCATGACCAACTTTAGTAGGAAACTAGGACAGACACAGACGTAGTGATGCATTGCATCTCTGCCCTCTTGCAATTCTCAGGGAACCAAGAAATCTCTAAAAATAGCGCCATTACCTCATGTTTTGTGATTCCACATTAAAACAGTCAGGCCCTGATTTATACTTTTTGGTGCAAAACTGCACTAACGCAGTTTTGCACAAGAAGTTTAGCACCGTCTTGCCCCATTTCTGTGCACCAGCCAGACACCATGGGCCATATTTATACTCTGGTTGCGCCGAATTTGCGTTGTTTTTTTCGACGCAAATTCGACGCAGAACTAACGCCAACTAACGCCATATTTATACTGTGGCGTTAGACGCTTCGGGCGCCAAAGTGCCCGGAGTGTGCGTCATTTTTTAGTGTGAACCCCTTCCTTGCGTTAATGATATGCAAGGGAGGCGTTCCCGTCTTAAAAAATGACTCCCAGGCCTTTACGTGGTATTTATACTCCCGGGCAAAAGAGACGCCCGGGAGTGGGCGTGGCCAAAAACGGCGCATTTGCGCTGCTTTTTAACGCCTGGGTCAGGGATGGCGTTAAGGGACAAGTGGGCTCAAAATGAGCCCAGAGTGCCCTCCCCTGCCCCCAGGGACCCCCCCTGCCACCCTTGCCCACCCCAGGAGGACACCCAAGGACGGAGGGACCCATCCCATGGACATTAAGGTAAGTTCAGGTAAGTATTTTTTTTTTAATTTTTTGTGGCATAGGGGGGCCTGATTTGTGCCCCCCTACATGCCACTATGCCCAATGACCATGCCCAGGGGACAGAAGTCCCCTGGGCATGGCCATTGGGCAAGGGGGCATGACTCCTATCTTTACAATGATAGGAGTCATGTTGATGGGGGATGGGCGTCGAAAAAAAAATGGCGCAAGTCGGGTTACGACGATTTTTTCGACGTAACCTGACTTGCCCCATTTTAAGACGCCCATACGCCATTTTCCCCCTACGCCGGCGCTGTCTGGTGTACGTGGTTTTTTTCCACGCAAACCAGGCAGCGCCGGTCTGCTTGCGCCGGCTAACGCCATTCCATAAATACGGCGCCCGCATGGCGCTTCAGAATGGCGTTAGACGGCGCAAATTTTTTTGACGCTAAACTGCGTTAGCGCAGTTTAGCGTCAAAAAGTATAAATATGGGCCCATATTTATGGAATGGTGCAAGCTGGTGCAAATGTTAGGCTACTGTCAATACAAATGACGTTAGTTGGGTGGAGCTGACTGTATGGAAGGAGGAGATTTTGCACCAAAAAATGACGTTTGGCAGGTTAGAGTAAAAAAAATGACTGTAACCAGATTAGCGTCATTTTATGGCGCTAAACCTACCACCCCTCATGTCATGTCCACCACCCCAATGGCCAGCACAGGGGACAAGGGTCCCCTGGGCATGGCCATTGCACCCTGTGCCATGTATGGGGGCCCATTTCAGGGCCCTCTATTGTACTTTAAAAAATAAAATTAAAGATCTACCTGGTTAGAGAGTTTCTGTCTGCCCCTGAGTCTCAACCTACCCTCTGTTGTGACTCCATACTCCCAGAGCAGGTCTTCCTCCATGGGGGTAAAGCTTTCCCTGTCACTCCCCTTCTAGAGGGCCAAAAGGGCTCCATGCAATTCACCTTTTGCCCTACCTGTACTTACCTGGTATGGGGTCCCCCATCCTCCACAGTCCCTCTGGTGTGGGTGTCCCTGGGGCCTGGGGAGGGTACCTGTGGGCTTATTCCATGGTGTTACACCATGGAAATAGGCCCACACGTCCCCTAACCCCTGCCCTGACCAAGGCGTTAAAAAATGGGGCAAAGCAAGGTTTGAACCATTTTTTTACCCCTCCTCCCTCCCATGCACTATTTTTGCACTGCAGTATAAGGCCATAGAGTCATTTTTTGCACGAGAACGCCTAATTTGCATCTCATAAAGGCACACGTCCAAAAAGTGAATTGAACTCCATAAATTTGGCACTAGACAGGTCTAGCGCCAAAGTATAAATATGGAATTAGTTTTGCACCGAATTAGAGTGAAAAAATGGCGCTAATTCGATGCAAACAGAGTATAAATATGCCCCTCAGTAACTAAGGCAAAACTCTTTTTCTGATAATTTACTCTGTCAGTGCACTCCAACACACCTTGTAACCCTGACGTCTGATCCAATTCTTATGAACAACTGTATATTATCACAAATCAAAACAGACCTTTCATGTATTTATTGAATTTATGTCTTATAGTAGTTTGAACCTCTGCATATGTCTTGGACATCTTCAAGATTCTACAACATAACCCAACCTAAATCATTATAGAAGAGCTGATTTAATATGTATAAATCATGATACACTACTTGGGTAGCCCAGATACTTTTCCCTCTTCGGAGTTCTCCATAGCGGAGAAGTCCACACAGAGGGAATGGAGCCCACTGAGCAACACACTTTTTTTATTCCTGTAGGGAAAACATTTTCCCCTCAAGAAAGAAAACCCTTCACATACACCCAGCCAAATCTGATGGGAGAGATCTACCCCTTCCTATCCTTTTAGGGATCTACTCCTGCCCTGTGTTGCAGTAAATGTCTAGGCAGATGCAGGGCGGAATGTAAATGGAGAAATTTGGGGATTCTCACAGTCATACTTGTCTCCTGGCATTCCGAATCTTCCAAGACAAAATTTACTTTAGAATATATCTCGCTCAACCCCCTGAGCGTAATTTACAAGTGAACATCTTTCCATAATCGTGGCAGAGAAATCTGCACTCATAAAACCATTAACGCCTGCCCCGTATTTATTGTGACATCCTGGTAGGCTTATAGAAGGTATATGCAGTCACAAATATATACTTTTCCACCCCTGTCTTCTTTTAAGCTGAACAATGCTTTGAACTTTTGGCACTCTTTGCAAAATGGCTCCACTTCATCATGTTTACCATCACTAATGTGTTTCACAATCAGCAATCAGCAAGCATGCTCAAAATTGTTTGGGGAAATTCCACATATTAAATTCCTTAACATGTCCACAGGTTTACAGGTTGAGCCTTCATCTACTTGCACTAATAACCCAGTAACAAATTATTGAAATTTTGAACCATGACATATTGCTTATAACAAATGTATCATTAAAATCTGTGAAGTTTCTGAAGATAGCAGCCATAATGTGCTGCAGGAAGCAGCTCAATGCTTTAGCCCTGTAGCCTCCTAGACAGATAGATGCCAACTATTGCTGACGACATGGCTAATTTATGGCATAACGTTACAGATGATTCTCACTGAGGTATTGGTTCATACAATCAGTGCCCTACTATATGCATCCTTCAAAAGCCTTGGCTGTTTTATGGATGCAGATGTGGTGGTTCTGCCTTAGTCTCAGAAGGTAGTAATGCTGACTATGTTCCATGTGAATCTGCAGTTCTTCCTGCTGATCACCCTGCCTGACTGAGAGCACAAACACTGGTAATTGTATGTGTCATCATCATTTGTGGAAAAGGGACTGGAAGTAGGGGCAGAGGAGAAGTGGATGTAATGCGAACAGAAAACATGTTGAGTGCAGTGTGGTGGGGCAGAAGTCATAGTGCAGCAGGCCAGCATGTCAAGACAAGTGGAGAAGCCTGCTGAAAGCAGGAAATGCCTGGTAAAAATCAACTGCTCTATCCTGGCAGCAACAAAAGTAGAGAAGCAGAATATTCAAGGCATAATTCAAGGCAGATGATGGTCAATGGAAAACTTATAATTTGGCATACAATGAAATTGAACCCCTTCGCTGCCAGGCCTTTTCCTCCTCAGGTGCCAAGCCTTTTTTTGGCTATTTGGGGCAGTTCGCGCTTAGGCCCTCATAACTTTTTGTCCACATAAGCTACCCACACCAAATTTGCGTCCTTTTTATCCAAAATCCTAGGGATTCTAGAAGTACCCAGACTTTGTGGGTTCCCCTGAAGGAGACCAAGAAATCTGCCAAAATACAGCGAAAATGTTGTTTTAAAAAAAAAAAAGTGCAGCAGAAGAAGGCTTGTGGTTTTTTCCCTGGAAATGGCATCAACAAAGGGTTTGTGGTGCTAAAATTACTATCTTCCCAGCATTTTTCTCAATGTTTTACTCTATATCTTTTTCCTGCAATGTCAGATTTTTTAAAGCAATATACTGTTACGTCTACTGGACTCTTATGCTTGCGGGTATATTTAAGGCTTGTGGGTTCATCAAGAACCCTAGGTACCCAGAGCCAATAAATGAGCTGCACCGTGCAATGGGTTTACATTCTACACCGGGTATACAGCAATTTATTTGCTGAAATATAAAGAGTGAAAAGTAGGTATCAAGAAAACCTTTGTATTTCCAAAATAGGCACAAGATAAGGTGTTGAGAAGCAGTGGTTATTTGTCCATCTCTGAATTCGGGGGTGCCCATACTAGCATGTGAATTACAGGGGATTTCTCACTTACACATCTCTTTTACACACTGTCTTACATTTGGAATGAAAAAATGAAGAGAAAGACAAGAGGCAATAACACTTGTTTTGCTATTCTGTGTTCCCCAACGTTTCCCGATAAAAATGGTACCTCACTTGCATGGGTAGGCCTGATGCTCGTGACAGGAAACGCAACATGGACACATCACATTTTTACATTGAAATCTGTGTTTTTTGCAAACTGCTTGGCTGTAGATTTTGGCCTCAAGCTCAGCCGGCACCAAGGGAAACCTAGCAAACCTGTGCATTTTTTAAAACTAAACACCTAGGGGAATCCAGGATGGAGTGACTTGTGGGGCTCTGACCAGGTTCTGTTACCCAGAATCCTTTGCAAACCCCAAAATTTGCCCAATAAAATACTTTTTCTCTCATTTCGGTGACAGAAAGTTCTGGAATCTGAGAGGAGCCACAAATTTCCTTCCAACCAGCGTTCCCCCAAGTCTCCCAATAAAAATGGTACCTCACTTGTGTGGGAAGGCCTAGCGCCCTTGACAGGAAATGCCCCAAAACACAACGTGGACACATTACATTTTCCCAAAGAAAATAGAGCTGTTTTTTGCAAAGTGCCTAGCTATGGATTTTGGCCTCTAGATCAGCCAGCACCTAGGGAAACCTACCAAACCTGCAAATTTTTTTAAACTAACCTCTCATCAGGTTTTGTTACCCAGAATCCTTTGCAAACCTCAAAATTTAGCTAAAAAACACTTTCTCGTCACATTTCGGTGACAGAAAGTTGTGAAATCTGAGAGGAGCCACAAATTTCCTTCCACCCAGCGTTTCCCCAAGTCTCCCGATAAAAATGATACCTCACTTGTGTGCATAGGTCTAGTGCCCATGACAGGAAATGCCCTAAAACACAACATGGACACATCAAATTTTCCAAAAGAAAACAGAAGTGTTTTTTGCAAAGTGCCTACCTGTGGATTTTGGCCTCTGGCTCAGCAAGCAACTATGGAAACCTACCAAAGCTGCACACTTTTGAAAACTAGACATCTAGGGGAATCCATGATGAGGTGACTTGTGGGGCTCTGCCCAGGTTCTGTTACCCAGAATCCTTTGCAAACCTCACAATTTGGCCAAAAAAACACTTTTTCCTCACATTTCAGTGACAGAAAGTTTTGGAATCTGAGAGGAGCCACAAATTTCCTTCCACCCAGCATTCCCCCTAGTCTCCCGATAAAAATGATACCTCCCTTGTGTGGGTAGGCTTAGCGCCCTCAACAGGAAATGCCCCAAAACACAACATGGACATATCACATTTTCCCAAAAGAAAACAGAGCTGTTTTTTACAAAGTGCCTAGCTATGGATTTTGGCCTCTAGATCAGCCGGGACCTAGGGAAACCTACCAAACCTGCAATTTTTTTTAATCTAGACACCTAGGGGAATCCAATATAGGGTGAGTTGTGGGGCTCTCACCAGGTTTTGTTACCCAGAATCCTTTGCAAACCTCAGAATTTGTCAAAAAAAACACTTTCTCCTCACATTTCGGTGACAGAAAGTTCTAGAATACGAGAGGAGCCACAAATTTCCTTCCACCCAGCCTTTTCCCAAGTCTCCAGATGAAAATGATACCTCACTTGTGTGTGTAGGCCTAGTGCCCTCGTCAGGAAAATGCCCTAAAACACAACATGGACACATCAAATTTTCCCAAAGAAAGCAGAGGTGTTTTTTGCAAAGTGCATACCTGTGGATTATGGCCTCTAGCTCAGCCGGCACCAAGGGAAACCTACCCAACCTGCACATTTTTGAAAACTAGACACCTAGGGGAAATCCACAATGCAGTGACTTGTGGGGCTCTGACCAGGTTTTGTTACCCAGAATCCTTTGCAAACCTCAAAATTTGGCCAAAAAAAACTTTTTCCTCACAATTCGGTGACAGAAAGTTCTAGAATCTGAGAGGAGCCACAAATTTCCTTCCAACCAGCATTTCCCCCATCTCCCAATAACAATTATACCTCACTAGTATGGGTAGGCTTAGCGCCCGCAACAGGTAATGCCCCAAAACACAACATGGACACATCACATTTTCCCAAAGAAAACAGAGCTATTTTTTACAAAGTGCCTAGCTATGGGTTTTGGCCTCTAGATCAGCCGGCACCTAGGGAAACCTACCAAACCTGTGCATTTTTGAAAACTAAACACCTAGGGGAATCCAAGATGGGGTGACTTGTGGGGCTCTCATCAGGTTTTGTTACCCAGAATCCTTTGCAAACCTCAAAATTTAGCTAAAAAACACTTTCTCGTCACATTTCGGTGACAGAAAGTTCTGAAATCTGAGAGGGGCCACAAATTTCCTTCCACCCAGCGTTTCCCCAAGTCTCCAGATAAAAATGATACCTCACTTGTGTGCATAGGCCTAGTGCCCATGACAGGAAATGCCCTAAAACACAACATGGACACATCAAATTTTCCCAAAGAAAACAGAGGTGTTTTTTGCAAAGTGCCTACCTGTGGATTTTGGCCTCTAGCTCAGCATGCAACTATGGAAACCTACCAAAGCTGCACATTTTTTAAAACTAGACACCTAGGGGAATCCATTATGAGGTGACTTGTGGGGCCCTGACCAGGTTCTGTTACCCAGAATCCTTTGCAAACCTCAACATTTGGCCAGAAAAACACTTTTTCCTCACATTTCGGTGACAGAAAGTTCTGGAATCTGAGAGGAGCCACAAATTTCCTTCCACCCAGCGTTTCCCCAAGTCTCCCAATAAAAATGATACCTCACTTGTGTGCATAGGCCTAGTGCCCACAACAGGAAATGCCCTAAAACACAACATGGACACATCAAATTTTCCCAAAGAAAGCATAGGTGTTTTTTGCAAAGTGCCTACCTGTGGATTTTGGCCTCTAGCTCAGCATGCAACTATGGAAACCTACCAAAGCTGCACATTTTTGAAAACTAGACACCTAGGGGAATCCACGATGAGGTGACTTGTGGGGCTCTGACCAGGTTCTGTTACCCAGAATCCTTTGCAAACCTCAAAATTTGGCCCAAAAAACACTTTTCCTCTCATTTCGGTGACAGAAAGTTCTGGAATCTGAAAGGAGCCACACATTTCCTTCCACCCAGCATTTCCCCAAGTCTTCCGATAAAAATGATACCTCCCTTGTGTGGGTAGGCTTAGCGCATGTGACAGGAAATACCCCAAAACACAACATGGGCACATCACATTTTCCCAAAGAAAAAAGAGCTCTTTCTTTGCAAAGTGCCTACCTGTGGATTTTGGCCTCTAGCTCAGCCGGCACCTAGGGAAACCTACTAAATCTGTGCATTTTTAAAACCTAGACACCTAGGGAAATCCAAGATGGGGTTACTTGTTGGTCTCTCACTAGGTTTTGTTACCCAGAATCCTTTGCAAAGCTCAAAATTTGGCTAAAAAAAAACTTTCTCCTCACATTTCGGTGACAGATAGTTCTGGAATCTGAGAGGATCCACAAATTTCTTTCCACCCAGTGTTCCCCCAAGTCTCCCGATAAAAATGATTCCTCACTTGTGTGGGTAGGCCTAGGGCCCGCAACAGGAAATTTCCCAAAACCCAACATGGACACATAGCAATATTCGAAAGAAAACAGAGGAGTTTTTTGCAAAGTGCCTACCTGTGGATTTTGGCCTGCAACAGAGCCAGGACCTAGGGAAACCTACCAAACCTGCACATTTTTAATAACTAGACACCTAGGGGAATCCAAGTTGGGGTGACTTGTGGGGTTCTCACCAGGTTCTGTTACCCAGATCCTTTGCAAACCTCTAAATCTGGCTAAAAAAAGACTTTCTCCTCACATTTCGGTGACAGAAAGTTCTGGAATCTGAGAGGAGCCACAAATTTCCTTCCACCCAGCGTTCCCCCAAGTCTCCTGATAACAAATATACCTCACTTGTGTGGGTAGGCCTAGTGCCTGCGACACGAAATGCTCCTAAACACTATCTGGACACATCAAAATTATCAAATACAAAACTACCTGTTTTTTGGGGGGGCAACCTGCGTTTTTGGTCCTGGGCTCAGCAGCCATCTAGGGAAACCTACCAAATTCAGACATTTCTGAAAACTAAACACCCAAGGGAGTCCAGGGATCCCCCAATGATATCTTACCCAGAATCCTCAGCAAACCTCAAATTCAGCTAAAAAATCACTTTTTTCCAAAATTTCTGTGTAGGATCACCTCACCAGGACACATTTCCTACCACCCAGCATTCCCCTCAGTCTCCCAGTAAAAATGATACCTTACTTGTGTAGGTGGGCCAAGTGCCTGTGACAGAGAAGAGCCAAAAATATGTAGAAATTGAGGGGGAACCAAAGCGGATCCAAAAGGGCAGTTTAAAAAAAAACATTTTTAGGCTGACAAGTGCAGCAGACGTTTTATCGGTAGAGATGGGACAGTGTTGGGTGGTAGGAATTTAGTGGATTCTTGCAGATTCTGGAAGATTCCATCACAAAAATGGGGGAAAATGTTTTAATTTTCAGCAAAGTTGGAGGTTTGCAGGGCATTGTGGGAAAGAAAATGGTGCGGGGTGCATGTGAAGCCCACCACCTTGGAATCAACCAGATGTTTAGTTTGCAGATGTGTCTGGGTCTTGTGGATTTTTCTACATGGCAGCGTCCAAAGTCAAAAAAGTGCAGCCCTCACCATTCCAAGTGGGACGATTTTGATAGTTACCAAGCTCTCATGGCCCAAATGTAAAACCAAAACCCAAAATAATCAAATGACTTCTTGCTTGCCATGGGATAAAATGTTTTAGTGTATGGGGGGAGAGCTGAAATACTGTTACCCCCTTCAGTTGGGGTGGGGGCATACCCAGTCCTATACTGGTTGGTAGCCACCACCCCACTTTTTTTTTATTTTTAATTCCATGCCGTCTAGTAGACTTTCTGCCCCCCCCCCCCCGGGCTGTGGATCTGGGGTAATTGCCCCATCTGCCCACTGGTGGGCAGAACAACCTTGGCTCCATTTATTTGGGATCGGGTATGGCCATACCCCCACCCTCTTATTTTGAATAAAAATCTTCCCTGATCTCTGGTGGACTTTCTGTCCCCCTTGGGGGCAGATGGGCCTTCCAAAAATAGGCCGATCTGCCCCCAAAGGAGGCAGATATGGCCAACAGTAAGGTGCCCCCATTGGGAGCGACCCTTGCCCAAGGGGCAGCCCCCAAAAACAAAACATACACATACACACACACCAATCCCTGGTGTCTAGTGATTTCTGCACCCCTTGGGGGCAGATTGGCCTAACAAAAATAGGCTGATCTGCCCCCAGGGGGGGCAAAAATGGCCTAAATACAATTTGCCCCCAGGGGAGCGACCTATGCCTAGGGGATCGCTCCCCATACATAAAAACATAAAGTAAATAAAAAAATATGTATATATCCCTGGTGTCTAGAGGTTTCAGCCCCCCCAGAGGCAGATCGGCCTAATTATATTAGGCCGATCTGCCCCCGGGGGGGCAGAAATAGCCTAAAAATGATTTCCCCCCGATGGAGCGGCCCCTACCCAAGGGGCCGCTCCTCTTATACGTAAGTATAGGATAAAAAAAAATTCCCTGGTGTCTAGTGGTTTCTGCCCCCGCTGGGGGCAGATCGGCCTAATTATATTAGGCTGATATGCCTCCGGCGTGGCAGAAATGGCCTAAAAACTATTTGGCCCCCCAGGGAGCGACCCTTGCTGAAGGGGTCACTCCCTAAACATAAAAGAAAAAAAAATCCGTGGCATCTGGCCTAATTATATTAGGCCGATCTGCCCCCGGGGGCAGAAATGGCCTAAAATTATTTGCCCCCATGGGGAGCGGCCCTTGCACAAGGGGCCGCTCCCCTCATGTTAATTAAAAAAAAATAATCCCTGGTGTCTAGTGGTTTCTTCCCCCCTGAGGGCAGATCAGCCTAATTATATTAGGCCGATCTGCCCCCAGAGGGGGCAGAAATGGCCTAGAAACAATTTGGCCCCCCATGGAGCGAATCTTGCTGAAGGGGTCGTTCCCTAAACATAAATGAAAAAAAAAAAATATCCCTGGTGTCTAGGGGGTTGGGGCAGAAATGGCCTAAAAATTATGAGCCCCCCCGGGGAGCGGCCCTAGCCCAAGGGACAGCTCCCCTTATGTTCATTTAAAAAAAAAAAAAAAAAACTGGTGTCTAGTGGGCATTTCTGCTGCCCCATCGCATCGCGATGGGGCAGCAGAAATGCTTGCAGAGACATGAAAGGAAAGGAAAGGGCTTTCCTTTCCTGTCTTTGCTGGCCCCCTCCTCCAGAGCGGAAGAGAAATGCTGAGCATTTCTCTTCCGCAATCTCCAGCGCGATGGCAGGTGACCTCTGATGAGGTCGGAACGCTTTTGTGTGCTGACATCATCAGACGTCACTGGGGAGATCAGGGGGGTCGAGGGGTCGAGGGTGCAAGGGGAAGCAATTTCCCTTTGAGCCATGACCTGGGGGGGGCTGGGCGGGTGGCCATAGTGGGGAGCGCTATCGCTTACCCAGAGGGCCGGTACACGATGTAATGGTTACGTCCGTGGCGTGTGAGAGGCGCAGCCACGGACGTAACCATTACATCCGTGGCGGTAAAGGGGTTAAGAAGTGGACCTCAATCGTATGGGTGAGGAGCAGATTTTCTACCCCACTGTAGGAGGCTTGCCCTCTATGTAGTGTGCAAAGCTAGGCACACTGTGCAGAGAGTTCAGGCATGACACATTGGTTCACAGAGGTAAAAACTAGATCACCTAATGCTCTTATTTTTAAGGTAACTTGGTTGAGCAGTTATAACAATCTTGGAGAAGGCAAATCATTTGTTGTACTCAAAGTATCAATCTTGCAACTCACCCACTCAAAGGAATAACTCAAGATCAATTTATAAAAATACTTTAGATTTTAATCAAGATTATCAAAATTGGTTAAGTACTTTTCAAGATATGTTTTTTTGAAGTTTAATAAAAATAGTCTTTTTGTGTGTAATTACGCACCATAGGAATCATTTGAAAGTCACCTTTAAAAATACACATATAATCACACAGTTGCTTTACCAAGTTCTTCTTTTGCAGGTTGGTCGAGGTAATCGGTGGGCACACTGTGCCAGCTGGAGTAGTTTGGGTGACTCCCAGTTCCGACGGAAGCAGTGGTGAAAGGACTCTGGAGCTGGTGCAGGGCCACAGTGGGGGACATCTTGTAAAAGGTCTGTGCAGGTAAGTTTATAGGTGGTTCTTCGGGATCCCTTTGGAGAGTAAACTTTGGTTGCAACAGTTGAGGGGCCTTTAAGTGCCAGCAGGTTCTTCGTTACTGGGCATAGGGAGGGTGGGTGCAGAGCGAGTTGGTGAGCCAAGAGCTGGACACAAAGACGCCCTTTGGAGCTGGAGGTAAGTCAGTTCAAGGGTCATTTGCAGGACAAGGGGGGCACTCTGGCGGCAGGTCCGGGTGTTTCTGAAGTCCCTCAACTGGGGCTTCCTCCTGGTGTTTTTTCAGTAGCCTAGTTCTCCTAGTGTCTGATGTCAGCTGATCAATACCCAGGGTATTAGTACGGTTCGACCACTGGAGGGGGCAGTGCCACCAAACTTGACACACTTTCAGGGTATGTCATCACAGTTGTTGGTGTGTCATTGGGTCCAGCTGCAACTTCCAGTTCGAGAGTTAGTAGCTGGTCAGTGAAGTGACTCTCACTGTTTGCAGGTTTCTTCTTGTTGCAGAGTGGTACCTCCACTCTGGAGGGAGGTCTTAGGCAATTTTCAAATACTGGGGGTCCCCTGGGGTTCTCTAGAGTTTTTCCAGTTGTCCAGCAGCTCCTCAGCTGCAATTGTCAGGTCCTGGGTGCAAGAAGCTGGGTTTGGTGCCTTTTTTTGTGCAGCAGGTCCACAGTTCTTGTGCCTTGGATCTTCTTGGTGCTGATCTCCTTAAAGTCCGTCTAATCTGACTATCTGGCCAATGGATGCCCACAAAATACTGATTTTAGTGGGCTTTTTAGGAGGGAACCTGGTAGGGTCCAATTGTTCACCTACCTTTCTGTGGCTACACCCACTACAGTACCCTCTTCCTGCAGGAAGGGTCACTTACCTATCCTTGATGGAAGAAAATGAAATGGAGTGTCCAGCTTTCAGAAAACATCTTAGGAGTGGTGCATGCCAGTTGGGGTCCCTCCTTCTACCCTTTGTGTAGTTTTCCACCTTTGCTCCCACCA
This sequence comes from Pleurodeles waltl, assembly GCF_031143425.1. Classification (NCBI taxonomy): domain Eukaryota; kingdom Metazoa; phylum Chordata; class Amphibia; order Caudata; family Salamandridae; genus Pleurodeles; species Pleurodeles waltl. The sequence goes on from NC_090440.1 coordinate 1,481,052,074, forward strand.
AAAGTGGGGGTTTGCAAAGGGGTTGACCATCTGCTGCTGGCAGCAGGCCTGGGGATTGAGTTTCAAAGGTGGTGAGCCCCTTGAAGCTCGCCGCCAGAGTGGTGCACTTTCCTGAGGGAGGGGGTTTTAGCACCTCCACCCAGAACGGGAAGTGTTCTACAAACCAGATAGACAGACCTCTCCCCCAAGCTGTATATATTGCGTGTCTGGAGGTGGTAGGCTGGACAGAACCAGTCAGCAAACATGCCAGGGTAGTGAGCTTTTGCAGAGGTCACCTTTAAGTTGACTCCTGGGTACACTTATGGACAACTCCAATACTGGTACTGGTTTGGATTTATCATTCTGAGTTGTTTGATACCAAACAACCCAGAGTTCAGAATGGGCATCATGTAGCTAGGAAACTCATGTTGACCAGTGTCTAGCACATGTATTAAAATGGCTGCTCTGTTCACTCACTACGTCCCAGGTTTGGCAAAGGCACAGTGAGGGCATATTGCTCATGCAGTTATGCCCTCACATGCGATATGGTGCACCCAGCCTAAGGGCTGTGAGGCCTGCGAGAGGGGTGTCTTACACATAGTACATGCAGTGTATGGTGGGCAGGGCACACAGGCATTGTACCATGTCGAGTTTGTGTTTTAGGTTTGCACCACTACACCCAGTGTGAAATGGCAGTGCTGGGGGCATCTGGATGCGTGCCTTACAGAGTAGCATAATCCGTGCTGCTGCTCTCAGGGGCCTACCCATAGTACCCCATGTCCTGAGTACCTAATTACCTTTTACTAGGGACTTTTGGTGGTAGATGAAGGTGTATCCAATTGTGCCAATGCATCACAAAAGTTTTAGGGAAAGAACTCTGGCCCAAGGAACCTGGTTAGCAGGGGCCATGGGCACAATCAATTTCTAGGCTACATCATACATCAGGCAAAAAGTATGGTTAACCATGTCAAAAAGAGGTCATTTCTCACACCTACTTGTATGAGATCCAAGTGGGTGGCCATAAAAGATAGTCGATGATTAAAAGAAACGAGTCAAACCACATAAACACTCAAAAAATGAGGATCATCTTTGGCAAGACTGCCACATGCAGTGTCGGTAAAAGAGAGGCAGGTTGAGTATGGCATAGCCATCAATGGGTGAAAGAGCCATTGAGATGGAGTAGGGGCAATATGGGTTATTAGGGTAGAAATAATTCTTTAATTTGATTTGAAATGTATATAGCCCACCATTACCCAGAGACCTTATGTCCTAGATCTAGTGCTAAGCAGCCCACACCAACATTAGGTGGTCTTAAAGAAATGAGTTTTCAAACGTCTATGAAAAGAAGCATTTTCAGTAGTCAACATAAGCTGGAAAGGTACTCTATTTCATGTGCTGTACTCCTCAAATAACTGTATTAACATTTACCGTAAACATTAGTAAATATTCTCATTACATACGGATGTTATCTCTTACTACCAAGGAGGAGGATTAATATGAATGGATTTGTGTCTGGAAGTGGAGGTAAATGGATGTATGAGTGGTGCTGTGGGTGTGTGTGCATGTATTCGGGGGGGACACTGGGTGGTGTGGGGGCGCTGTGACTGTAGGGAGGTGGGGGGCACTGTGACTGTAGGAGGGTGGGGGTTAGGTGATTACAGGGGGGGTAGGTGAGCCATCTGCTGGTGAAAAGGAAGTAATTCCCTGTCACTGGTAGCCCTACCGCCATGGTTTTTGTGGTGGTGCTACTGTCGCAGAAACCATGGCGGTAGGCCAGCCCATAATGCCGCCGGCTGTCTTGTGGGGACCACCATGTTGGAGATGAACATCTCCAGCCCGGCGGTTCATACTGCCATGGCAGTATGAGTGGTGATGTGGTGGGTTGGCAGCAACCACCCCGTCACACTCATTACTTGGCGGTATTCACCGCCAGCCTCTTGGCGGTGATACCACCACATTAACCCTGGCGGTCAAATGACCGCCAGGGTCAAAATGAGGGCCTAAGTCTGTTTGGCCCTGAGACTTCAGAAAACAGGAGGCAAGCTCAATTCAAGCCGTTGGAGAGCACTTTTGGGAAGGCAGCATCCTCAGCAAATTCAGAGGCCAGCAGGGCAGCAGGGCAACAGCAGGTCAGCAGTCCTTCTCAGCAAAGCTGTCCAGATGAGTCCTTTGAGGAGCCAGTCAGCTCCTCCGACAGGGTGCAGGTGTAAATCCAGAAGTGTCTGAGTTGGTGGGGTCAGAGACACAGTTTGTATACCCAGAAATGCCTTTGAAGTGGACACTTCAAAGAGTGGTTTTGAAGTGCACAAGTTCCTTTTCAGTCCAGTCCTGTCTGCCAGGGTCCCTGTGGGGGGGTTTATCAGTCCATTGTTTGAGGACAGGCCACTGGCCTTGGAAATGTAAGTGTCAGGCCCTCCGCCCTCCCAGCTCAAGAAGAACCATTCAAAATGCAGATGAAGGCAGATGTGAATGAGTGCCCTGTATTTGTGGTTGTCTGGGTGAAATGCACAAGGGCGCTGTCAACCAGCTCAGACAGACATTAGTTGGAGACAGGCTGTAAGGCACAGATGGTTTTAAGTGCAGAGAAATACTCACTTTCTAAAAGTGGCATTTCTAAAACAGTAATATTAAATCCAACCTCATCAATAAGCAGGATTTTATTTACCATTCTGGCCATGCTAAATATGACCTGGTAACCCCTTCCAGATCAGAGTCTACCACTCAAAAAGTCTATGAGGGCAGTCCTAATGCTAGTTTGTGAAAGGAGCAGGCTTTGCAGTCGTGGAAATTCAGGAGTTTTTTCACTACCAGGACATATAAAACACATATTTACGCGTCCTACCTTTTACCTACATAGCACACCCCCTATGGTTACCTAGGGCCTACCCTAGGGGTGACCTATAAGCAGAAAAGGGGGAGTTCAAGGCTTGGCAAGTACTTTTCAATGCCAATGCACACACAGGCCTTGCAATGGCAGGCCTGAGACATAGTTAAGGGGCTACTTATGTGGTTGGCACAATCAGTGCTGCAGGCCCACTAGTAGCATTTAATTTGCAGGCTGTGTGTGCACATGTACTGCACCTTACTAGGGACTTGTGAGTAAATCAAATCTGCCATTTGGGGATGAACCAATGGTACCATGTTTAAGGGAGAGAGCATATACAGAGTCCTAAAGCCAACAAAAATGAGGTTAGAAAAATAAGAGGAAGAAGGCAAAAAGTTTGGGGTGACCCTTCAGAGAGGCCATTTTCCATCAATTATCAACATGGACAGATGCCAGTGGAGCCAACAAAATCGAAACCAGCAAGGAAAACCAAGCACCATCAAGGGTAAGGCAACCAAGGCACCAAGGCTGGGAAAAATGCTACGTGAAACCACAGAAGGTTCATTGATGAGACAGCGCTTCCAAACTGGTAAGAAGGAGGTGGAGGATTCACCTCACAGCTCTAACTTTGCAATTCACAAGAGTCACAAGGATAGATAGTACAATTCATTCCAATATACCGAACTGTGATACGTTTAGGAAAAGAGAGGGAATTTTGCTTAGTAGCTCAAGTACAGCACACTGAAGGAGGGACAATGGCTCACACTAAAGTTCACATAGTCCATCCACCATCGCCTAAGCTGCACCACATTTGCCCAAAGTACACCTCCAAATTCATCACAACCCATAGTCCTTCAGGCAACTGTCATTTCATCCAAACCATTCAGCAGGACCCTCCATTAACAATGAAGGGGTAGGCAGCAGCAAAAGGATTTTCTCAGTATGTCTTAGATGCAGCACATCACTGCAGGAGTGGGAAAATGGAATGTAGAACAGGAACTAATGGAGCTGTGTTTGTGTGCAGCTTACATTTCCACCTTTGGAAGATGAAAGAAGATGTAATGCAGTGTGTGGTTTTGTATGTGGCCTATATAAGAAGAGTTGTTGGTGTTGTGTGGGTGGCTAGGAGACTGTACTCATGTTGTTTTGTGCCTTTAAGCATAGTTTGTAGTGAAATATGTGAGAGGGAAAGCTGTGGTTTTGTGTACACCTTCCATAATTACCTCACCAAGTCAGGGGCAAACGACATCTAGTAAAATGTACCTAAGGAGAAGCTAAATGATTACTTTTCTATGTGGTCTACATAAAAGTGATTGTGGATTGTGTAGCTGTAAGGAACTGCCTCTTTTTTCATGTTCTTCCCCACATCTTTTGACTGATGCTTCTGTTTTTTTGTTTTACTCTGCGAGTACACTGGGCCTGATAACCAGACCTAAGTGCCAGTGTTCGTACCCCATTTAGGAGGCTGGCCTGGTTTGTATTGGGTACCTACGGAACGTACACCTTATACCAGGTCCAGTTATCCCTTATTAGTGTACTGTAGGCCGTTTCTAGAAGCCAGGCTCTCTAGAGGTAGCTGTGGATGAGCAGCCAAGGTTTAGCTAGGAGACATGCAAAGCTTATGCAATACCACTATAGTCACAGAGTACTCACACACATGAAAGAAAATGTGCAGTGTTACAAAAATAAAGGTACTTTATTTTGGTGACACAAATACCATAAATACCATAGAGAGAGCATGCTTCCTTAGGAGGTAAGTAAAACACAAATTATATACACTTGTATGCAAAAGCAGGTGTAAAAACAGAAAGAAAACAGTGCAGTTAGTGAAAATCACAATAGTTAGAAATGGGCCTAGGGGGACCACAAACCATATACTAAGAAAGTGGAATGCGAATGTCGGTTTCCCACCTAGGCAAGTGTGTGTAGAGGGGAGTTGGGAGTACTAGAAAACCACAAAGGCAAGTACCAGAGCCCACCCCAGAGCCCAGGAAAGCAGGAGTAAAACACAGTTACTTTCCCAGAACACATAGAAATGAAAAGAAGGATTATGGAAGAACCAGAAGAGACTGCAAGACACCAAAAGTGAATTCCTGGATCTGAGGACCAGTGGAAGAAGGGGACCAAGTCCAAGAAGCACAGAAGAGTCCAGGGAGAACAGGAGCCCCTGCTCACCCAGATGAATGTGCAAAAGAAGAACCACCGGTGAGGAAGAATAGTCAGTATTGCACCCAAGAAGACGGAGTTGAGTTCCTGGTTGGTGCAAGTTCGCCAAAAAGCCTTGGCACATGCAAAGCTCATGGTTAGCGGAAAATGGCACTACCCGAGACCAGGAAGGACCAGGTGGACTCTACCCAGGAGGAGGAGTCAAAGGAGGCGGTCAGCAACTTAGAAAGCCTACAGAAGACCAGGCAACGCGCACAGGAGTCCTACAGCATGAAGACAAAGAAAATGCAAAAGAGGCCCTTGCAGCATGACGACAAAGGCTCCCACGCTGCCGGAGAACCACTGAGGAAGCTGTGCATTGCAGGATAGTGTGCTGGGGGCCTGAGCTACAAGATGCATGAAGAACTTTGTGGAAGGATGCCAACAAGCCTTGGCAACGGCAAAACATGTGGTGCATGGGGGTACTGTCTTGCGTGGGAAGGCAAAGTCTTACCTTCACCAGTGAGACGTCAGGACTGTCGGGCCATTTCAGTCTACCACCCGTGATGCAGGATCCACGCAGCTCACCAGGAGAAGGAATCCACGCAGCCGGTCGTTGTTGCAGTAGGTGCCTGTTGAAGCAGGGGAGTGACTTCTTCACCCCAAAGGAGATTCCTTTGCTGTTCTGGTGCAGGCTGAAGATGGGCTGTCTTCAGGGGATGCACAACTGGGAAACAGTTGCACTTGCTGGCAGGAGCTTAAGATAGAATGTTGCAGAAAGCATCTTGCTTCTTTGTTGCAGTTTGTAGAGTTCCTGGAGGGTCTGGATGCAGTTTCTAAAGTGAGAAGCTGAAGTACAGGATGCAGAGGATTCCTGCTAGAGTCTTGCAATCCGAATCTGAAGAACCACCCAAAGGAGAGACCCTAAATAGCCCTGAAAGGGAGATTGGTCAGCTAATCAGGTACGCACCTCCCGGGAGGATCTCTATCTTCACCTGCTGGTTCTGGCCACTAAGATGCTCCCAGAGTTCCCTGCCAACTTGGAATCCTCTGGAGGAGCGCTGAGCATCACCCCTGGGGTGGTGATGGATAGGGAGTTGTCACTCCCCTTTCCTTTGTCCAGTTTGGCACCAGAGCAGGGACTGTGGGTCCCTGAATGGGTGTAGACTGGATTATGCAAGGAGGCCACCAAACGTGCCCTTCAAAGCATTTCCAGTGGCTTGGGGAGGCTACCCCTCCCAAGCCTGTAACACCTATTTCCAAAGGGAAAGGGTGTAACACGCCTTTACCAAAGGAAATCATTTGTTCTGCCTTCCTGGGCTTGAGCTTTTCAAGCAACAGGAGGGCAGAAACCTGGCTGTGAGGTGGCAGCAGCTGGGGACGCCTGGAAAACCTCAGAAGGATATAATAGCAGTACTAGGGGTCCTCTAAGGATCCCACAGAGTGCATTGGATCAGACAACCAATGCTTGCAAACGCATGGGGGTATGATTCCTACATGTTTGATACCAAACATGCCTATGTTCTGAGTTACAATTATGTAGCTGGACATAGGTAGTGACCTATGTCCATTACATGTGTAAAATGGCTTCCCCGCACTTACGAAGTCTGGGGAAATGATCTTGGAGGTTGTGGGGGCACCGCTAGTGCAGGGGTGCCCTCACACACAGATACTTTGCACCTTGCCCTCAGGTCTAAAGGGCCTGCTATAGGGGTGACTTATAAGTGATCTGGTGCAGTGTAAATGGCAGTGAAAGGGTGCTTGCACCTTTTCACGCAGGCTGGAATGGCAGTCCTGCAGAAGCCTTTGCATGGGCTCCCGGTGGGTGGCAAAATATATGCTGCAGCCAATAGGTATCCCTGGAACCCCAATGGCCTGGGTACCTAGGTACCATATACTAGGGACTTAGAAGGGGGCACCAGTGTGACAATTGTGAATGAAATACTGTGTTAACAGTATCCAACAACCATTTTGAAGGGAGAGAGCATAACTACTAGGGTCCTGATTAACAGGATCCCAGTAGACACAGTTAAGCACAATGACATCAGGAAGAAAATGGGGGTAACCATGCCAAGAAAGAGGGTACTTTCCTACACCGCACGCAAACTATATGTCAAATTGTATAAACCCAATTGGCAAACCTGACTTACTTATAAGTCAATAGTATATGGTACCCTGGGCATGTAAGGCAGAGTGTCCACTCAGAGCTGCAGCACTGTTTGTGCCACCCTTCCAGTGACAAGACACAAAATAAATCCTAGCCTGCCACTGCAGACTGAAAGGAGAGTGTTCTCACTGTCAGTTCACCTTCAACATTTAAACTAATGGCAAAACCACCATGCCCCTTAACATTATATGTACGTCTTCCCTAAAGAACCCTATGGCAGGGAAAGAGAGCCCTATGGCAGGGAGCTATATTTTCCTAAGTGAGACATATACTCTTCAATACGCCTCGACAGCAGCACTTTCAAATTGTTATTTTGCTGTGGGTAAAGTTGGTAGCCCTATTGGCTAACACAAGGTTACCGGATGGTACCCCCACCTGGTAAAGTTTTGACTAGAACTACCAAACTGGTTCATGTGAGGTATCAAATTGATCATTTGGATTTTCAGGTAAAAATGAATGCCACTAATAATAGTTGAAAAGAACAGGCAATGGACGGAATGCTGAAAAATGCAGACATTCACCCCCAGTCGCAAAAATCTGGGTTTAATCCATCCTTTTTTGCTCACCACACCACCCCAGTTTAGACCCCGCCATATGCAAATCAGTCTTGACCCTTTTCCCCATGGGAACAGTCCAGCCTGAACTGCCAAGCCAGGTCCTCCCTGCACAAGAAACAAGCATCCTAGGACCGGTTTCAGGGTATCATCCTTCATCAGCCAGGCTAGCTTGAATCTAGTGGTGCAGTGAGCACTGGACCCACGTCTGGGCATACCCTTCCCACTTGGGGGGACAAATGCAAAAAAGAACAGATGACGGATGGAATGCTGAACAATGCAGACATTCACCCCCAGTCTATCAAGGAAACCAGATCCTTGAGGCTTGCGCATGTTCCCAACTTGTCCACCTCTTGGTAGCTCCAAACTCCACTAGTTATTATAGCACAGAGTTAAAGAATGGCCAAGTGGGGGAATTGGTTTTGGGTTGGGAACAGCGGGGAAGGAATATCTGTGGAAGCAAGAGATAAACAACACAATTGCAAGATTAATCACAGTGACTTTCAATAAGCTTAGTTTCAAATAACACTTGTACTGAAAACATGAATGGCCTAAAGCTTTACTCTAACTAGGCCTCAGGAATCTAGGTACCTGGAAATCAAGAAAGGTTATGCAAAGTTTCATTTGAACATTCCAGAATTAACAAATCATATTTTGAGCAATGAACGCGCTCCAAATAGTTCTTAGAATAATCACTGCATTACAACAAAAATCAAAGAGCACCTGGTTTTCTCTGCATGAATGAACTGTACTAGAATCATGAATAACACTGCTACGTCACACTCTGATTAAGAGTTCCAAGACTCAAATGTTCAGGAATTATTATGCACATTAATCAAACTGCACATCAAGATTTCAATGCCTAGAAATTATTGCGTACTCTGCAGATGTGTATTTCAAAAGTTAAAACACTAGGAATGAATCGCGCACACTGTTGGCAATTCGCACATCTAGATTCAAATGCAATTAAAAGATCGGGCGCACTGCCAATCTATAATTCAAGAGTTAAATGCCTAGAATGAATCGTGCACACAGTTGCCGATTGGAACATCAAGAACCAAAGGCCATGAAATGATCGCGCACACTGCCGATCTGAATGCCAAGAGTTAAATGCCAGGAATGAATCACGTACACTGTTGTCGATTCGAACTTCACGATGCAAATGCCATGAAATAATCGTGCACACTGGCGATCTGAATGCCAAGAATTTACTGCCAGGAATGAATCGCGCACACTGTTGCCGATTCGAAAATCACAATGCAATTGCCATGAAATGATCACGCACACTGCCAACCTGAATGCCAAGAGCCAAATGCCAGGAATGAATTGCGCACAATGTTTCCCATTCAAACATCAAGATGCAATTGACATGAAATGATCGCGCACATTGCCGACCTGAATGGCAAGAGCTAAATGCCAGGAATGAATCGCGCACACTGTTGCCGATTCGAACATCACAATGCAATTGCCATGAAATGATCGCGCACACTGCCGACCTGAATGCCAAGAGCCAAATGCCAGGAATGAATTATGCACACTGTTGCGGATTCGAGCATCACGATGCAATTGCCATGAAATGATCGCGCACACTGCCGACCTGAATGCCATGGAAACAATCGCACACGCGGTTTTATATTTAGGCCCAAAACTCGAATGTCACTGGAAACCGCCCTGCTTGAAGATCATCAAATAAATGGGGGCAGGCCTGGAAATGACTTGCTAGGCCTGTGGGACAGGAACTCAGGAAAATGCTGCTGCTCTGCACCGGGACCTCTGAATAGTGAGCACGTGGAGCTGGACTGGCTCCCTCAAATAGAGCCAAGCCCTGCCCACAAGCCACACCCAACCATGCTGCAGGAAAGGCTTCTAGAATGTCTTAGAATAAGGACCACACCCTGTAATCCTGCAAACAAGCCTTGCAAATGAACAATGTATTACAAACAGCATTAATGACTTTTCAAGGTAATAGCTCTGCAATGCAAAAGGTTAACATACTGCATAGAAACACAATGCATGAAATATGCCCTTGCATAATGACTGGGTTTTTGCATTTATGTCTCCCGTAGAGCGTGCACTGTCCTGATGTTGACAGTACTCCCCCCTCCCAAATGCGCTCTAGGGCCCGGGATGTCTGGATTGAGTCGATGAAAATGCCTCACTAGCTGTGGAGCATGCATGTCAGATGCGGAGACCCATGAGTTGCTCTCAGGACTGTAACCTTTCCAAGATATTAGACACCAGGGATTACGACCTCTAAATTTTGAATCCAGCACCTGTTTAACTTCGTATTCCAATTCTCCTTGTACTAGAATTGGAGCTGGTTGGGAGCGGACGTTTTGGACAGCTCTTTTCAGGAGAGAAGTATGAAACACCTGATGAATACGTAGTGACCTTGGTAACTGCGGTTTATAGGTGTACGAAAGTACTCTCTTGTCTGGCATGTTACCCCCATTTTTACTTGTGTGTATGTTTGTTTTTGCCTGTGTCACTGGGATCCTGCTAGACAGGACCCCGGTGCTCACATAGTATGCCTTGTATGTGTTCCCTGTGTGGTACCTAACTGTATCACTGAGGCTCTGCTAACCAGAATCTCAGTGTTTATGCTCTCTCTGCTTTTAAAATTGTCACTGCAGGCTAGTGACTAATTTTACCAATTCTGATTGGCACACTGGAACACCCTTATAATTCCCTAGTATATGGTACCTAGGTACCCAGGATATTGGGGTTCCAGGAGATCCCTATGGGCTGCAGCATTTCTTTTGCCACCCATAGGGAGCTCAGACAACTCTTACACAGGACTGCCACTGCAGCCTGAGTGAAATAACGTCCACGTTATTTCACAGCCATTTTACACTGCACTTAAGTATCTTATAAGTCACCTATATGTCTAACCCTCACTTGGTGAAGGTTAGGTGCAAAGTTACTCTGTGTGTTTAGGCACCCTGGCACTAGCCAAGGTGCCCCCACATTGTTCAGGGTCACTTTGTGAGTACGGGGACACCATTAAACACGTGCACTACATATAGGTCAATACCTATATGTAGCGTCACAATGGTAACTCCGAACATGGCCATGTAACATGTCTATGTTCATGGAATTGTCACCCCAAAATCATTCTGGTATTAGGGGGACAATTCCATGCATCCCCGGGTCTCCAGCATAGAGCCCAGGTAGTGCCAAACTAACTTTCCGGGGTCTCCTCTGCAGCTACCACTGCTGACAACCCCTCAGACAGGTTTCTGCCCCCTGGGGCCCGGGCAGCCTGGTCCCAGGAAGGCATAATAAAAGGATTTCCTCTGAGAGAGGGTGTTACACCCTCTCCCTTTGGAAATAGGTGTGAAGGGCCTGGGAGGAGTAGCCTCTCCTGGCCTCTTGAAATGCTTTGAAGGGCACAGATGGTGCCCTCCTTGCATAAGCCAGTCTACACCGGTTCAGGGATCCCCCAGCCCTGCTCTGGCGCGAAACTGGACAAAGTAAAGGGGAGTGACTACTCCCCTGACCAGCACCTCCCAGGGGGGGTGCCCAGAACTCCTCCAGTGTGTCCCAGACCTCTGCCATCTTGGAGGCAGAGGTGTGAGGGCACAATGGACAGCTCTGAGTGGCCAGTGCCAGCAGGTGACGTCAGAGACCCCTTCTGATAGGTGCTTACCTTTCTCTGTGGCCAATCCTCCTCTGTGGGCTATTTAGGGTCTCTCCTGTGGGGATCTCACCAGATAACGAATGCAAGAGCTCACCAGAGTTCCTATGCACTCCCCTCTTCGACTTCTGCCAAGGATCGACCGCTGACTGCTCCAGGACGCCTGCATAACTGCAACAAAGTAGCAAGAAGACTACCAGCAACATTGTAGCACCTCATCCTGTCGGCTTTCTCAACTGTTTCCTGGTGGTGCATGCTCTGAGGGCTGTCTGCCTTCACCCTGCACTGGAAGCAAAGAAGAAATCACCCGTAGGTCGATGGAATCTTCCCCCTGCTAACGCAGGCACCAAACATCTGCATCACCGGTCCTCTGGGTCCCCTCCTACCATGACGAGCGTGGTCCCTGGACACAGGAGCTGGGTCCAAGTGTCTTCAACAGTCCAGTGGCCCTTCTGTCCAAATTTGGTGGAGGTAAGTCCTTGCCTCCCCAAGCCAGGCAGTAATCCTGTGTACTGTGTGAACTGCAGCTGCTTGGGCTTCTGTGCACTCTTGCAAGACTTCCTTTGTGCACAGCCTAGCCCAGGTCCCCAGCACTCCGTCCTGCATTGCCCAACTCACTGAGTTGGACTCTGACATCGTGGGACCCTCTTTTGTTGCTGAGTTGACTGTTGTACTCAGATCTTCTAAGTGCCGGTTCAGGTGCTTCTGTGGGCGCTGCCTGCTTCTGTGTGGGCTCTATGTGTTGCTGAGCACCTCCTCTGTCTCCTCCTCCAAGGGGTGACCTCCTGGTCCTTCTTGGGCCCTAGCAGCACCCACAATCCTCAACTTTGACTCTTGCAGCTAACAAGGCTTGTTTGCAGTCCTTCTGCGTGGAAACAACTCTGCTTGCTCCAGCACGCCGTGGGACATCTTCTGACTAAAGGAGAAGTTCTTGGCACCTTCCGTTGTTGCAGAATCTTTGGCTTCTTCCACCCAGAGGCAGCCCTTTTGCACCTTCATCCGGAGTTTGGTGGGCTCCTGCCCCCGTCACTTACGTGACTCTTGGACTTGGTCCTCTTCCGTTGTAGGTCCTCAGGTCCAGGAATCCGTCTTCAGTGCTTTGCAGTCAGTTGTTGTCCTTGCAGAATCCCCTATCTCAACTTTACTGTCTTTCTGGGATAGGAGGGTAACTTTACTCCTACTTTTCAGAGTCTTGGAATGGGGTATCTTGGACACCTTTAGTGTTTTCGTACACTCCCAGCGACCCTCTACATACTACACTAGCCCTGGGGTCCATTCGTGGTTCGCATTCCACTTTTGGAGTATAAGGTCTGTGTTGACCCTAGGCCTATTTCTCCCTATTGCATTCTATTGTGTTGTACAGTGTTTGCACTACTTTCCTAACTGTTACTTACCTGATTTCAGTTTGTGTGTATATTTTGTGTATTTACTTACCTCCTAAGGGAGTATATCCTCTGAGATACTTTTGGCATATTGTCACTAAAATAAAGTACCTTTGTTTTTAGTAACTCTGAGTATTGTGTTTTCGTATGATATAGTGCTAAGTGATATAAGTGATATAGTAGGAGCTTTGCATGTCTCCTACTTCAGCCTAAGCTGCTCTGCTATGGCTACCTCTATCAGCCTGAGCTGCTAGAACACCTCTAACCTACTAATAAGGGATAAGTGGCCTGGCACAAGGTATAAGTACCACTAGGTACCCACTATAAGCCAGGCCAGCCTCCTACAATAGGTCGCTGGATTGATTTGCTGAAGGACTGTGTAAGAACCTATGAATTTGGGATTAAACATATGCTTTTTCTTGAAGTCAATATGATGTGTGGAAAGCCACACTCTATCACCTGGCTTATATTGGGGTCCTTCACAATGTTTCTTGTCATAGTGCTTTTTATACGTTTGTTTAGCTTTATCTAGATGTACCTGGATTTGTTTCTGAGTTTGATGGAGTTGTTGAATCGTCTCTGACACGGCTGGTGTAAGTGAACTTTCTTGTGGAATCGTGATTGGCAGGGTATCAGGATGATAGCCAAACAGACCAAAAAAAGGGGCGACACCAGTGGAAGTATGAAATGAGTTATTGTAGGCTAGTTCAGCTAACCAAAGCTTCAATGTCCAAGAATGAAGTGCTTTCTCAGCATAAGCATGCAGATATTGTTTCAATGTCTGATTTAGTCTCTCAGTTTGGCCATCCGTTTGAGGATGATGACTGGTAGACAGTGTAGAAGTGATTTGAAGCATTTTGCACCACGTTTTCCAGAAGTTAGAGGCAAATTGTGATCCTCGATCGGAGAGAATCATTTTTGGTAATCCATGATATAGGACCACTCGATTTAAAAGGATTTTTGCCAGTTCACTGGAGGTGGACAATTTTTTGCAAGCAATGAAATGTGCATATTTTGTGAGACTATCTACCACCACAAGGATTACTGAGTGAAGTTGAACAATGGGTAGACCAGTAATAAAGTCTAATGAGATGTGCTCCCAAGGTCGAAGTAGAGTTGGGAGAGGATGTAACAATCCTTTTGGTTTTGAATGACTTGACTTGATGTGAGCACAAACTTCGCAGTTAGCTACCATCTGCTCGGCGTCAAAGTAGGCCACAAAAAGTAGCGTTGGACTAATTCAAGAGTTTTAGGAATACCTGGATGACCTACCGTAGGTATAACATGCAACCAATGAAATACCAACTTGCGCAACTTGGTAGTTGGAACAAATAAACGGACATCATGGAAAGGTAGTCCTTGTTTGATTGACCTTTTGGGATCTGCTTGAGCCCATGTCTGCCATTTCTCAATGGTGAAGAAATTACGGATTTCTTAAAAAAAGTCTTTGGTTTTTATGATGCAAAGAACCTTGTCTGGAGCAATGATAGACCTAGGAGATTGGATCGCGGGTAACATAGTAGAGTCTTGACGGGACAAAGCATCCGCTTTACGATTATCTTTTCCAGGATGGAAGGTTACCACAAAATCAAATTCGGCAAAAAACAGCATCCATCGTAATTGCAGAGGAGTCAAAAGTCTAGCTGAACTCATGAACTGGAGATTGCGGTGATCTGTATATACTGTGATAGTATATTTGGCGCCTAACAAATGGTGTCTCCATTCTTTTAAGGCATCACGGATTGCCAGAAGCTCTTTCTCAGCAATGACATAATTTCGTTCAGCTTCGTTCAGTTTTCGAGTCATGTAGACTACAGGATGTAGCTGACCAGTATCTTTACTGCGTTGTGATAACATTGCACCAATTGCCACATCTGAAGCATCTGCTTTCACTAAGAACAACTTGGTGATTGGTGCCACTGCCTGAGAGAAATGATCTATGAACCTGCAATAGAAATTTGCAAAACCTAGGAAGCACTGAACATCTCAAACAGTCTTTGGAGTGGGCCAATCAGCTACCGCTTGTACTTATCTTTCTGCCATGATCATACCTTGAGGGGTAAGGATGACTCATAAGAACTCGACGGTGGTAACGTGGAATTCAAATTTGGTTAATTTGCAATACAGATGATGTTTTCGAAGGGCTGTGAGAATCTTCTTGACATGTTGTACATGTTCAACTTCATTGTCTGAATAGATTAAAATATCTTCGATATAGACTATTGCAAATAGATCTAGATACTCTCTAAGGACGTCATTCAGAAAGAATTGAAATGCTGCTGGAGCGTTACAAAGTCCAAAGGGCATGACTGTGTATTCAAATAGACCTTGTTGGGTTTTAAAGGCAGTTTTCCATTCATTGCCTTCTCTCATTCTGACTAAATGGTAAGCACCTCTTAAGTCTAATTAGTGTAGATCTTTGCTTTTTTAACTTGATCCAACAAGACAGGAATCAGAGGTAATGGGTATTTGTTCTTGACTGTGATTTTGTTCAATCCTCTATAGTCTATGCAGGTTAGAAGATCTCCATTAGCCTTGGGAACAAAAAAAAGAGGAGACGCTGCAGGAGACTTTGAAGGACGAATAAAGCCATTAGCTAGAAACTGATCTAAGTATTTTCTTAGGTTTGATTTTCGTGTTCTAACAAGGCGTACACACGAAAACTAGGGAGTATAGCACGAGGAGTTAGATCAATTTTTCAGTCATAAGGTCTGTAAGGTAGCAAAGTTTCTGCTTCTCTTTCATCAAATACATCTAGATAGGATGAGTACTGCCAGGACAGACTTACATCTTTTTCAGCAGCTGTTGCTACGTGAGATTTGCAAGGTTTTGTGACTCTTGATGCCTGGAGACATTTTTCATTACACAAGATGGAGGAGAACATGATTTTCCGTTCTGACCAGTTGATTTCAGGGTTATGATAACTTAACCACAGCAGTCCAAGAATGATTCCATACTGAGGAGCATGGATGACATCAAAGATAATTCTCTCTTCATGTTTGATATTCTGATTTCCCCCATTACAGGTCACCGACAAGGGGATGGTCTGCAGATTCAATGGACCTCCAGTTAAGAGTTTTCCATCTACGGCTTGTATTATTTATTGTGTTTTCTTCTTGGTGCATGGGATCCCCCATGTTCGAACCAATTGTGCATCCACAAAATTACCAGTAGCCCCAGAATCAACTAATGCTTTCTTAAGATATTTCTTCTTCTTTACTTGCACGTCGATGTCTAACTTAAGATGCCTTGACTGTGAAGAGTCTATGGTGACACCCAAGAGCAACCCTTCTTTACATCTTGGGTGATCTAGTTTTCCTGATCGGTTTGTACATTTCCTGCAATTTTCTTGATAGGACCTTGTTTGCTCTTTGGTTTTATTGGACACTCTTTGGCGATGTGGCCCTTGCGCCACAGTAAAGACATTGGCCCTCATTATGACCTTGGCGGGCGGCTTCAGCTGCCCGCCAAGATCTGACCGCCGGGTGGCCGCCAATGCGGTAGCACTCCCGCCGCGGTCATTTTGAGATCCCCGCTGGGTGGCGGGTGGAAACCTGGTTTCCGCCCGCCGGCCCAGCGGGGATCTCGGCCACAACACAGGAGCCGGCTCCAAACGGCTACGCAGACAGTGAAAAGCTGCACTGGGCCCTGTCAGGGGGCCTCTGCACTGCCCATGCCAGTGGCCTGGGCAGTGCAGGGGCCCCTAGGTGCCCCAAGACTCCCCGTACTGACAGCCTTTTCCTGGCGGTTCAAACCACCAGGAAAAGGCTGGCGGTACGGGGACTCGTAATCCCCTGGGCAGCGCTGCAAGCCAATGCAGTCGCACTCCCACCGCAGTCATTTTGAGATCCCCGCTGGGCCGGGGGGTCACCCGCGCCCAGTGGGGATCTCACCCGCAACACAGGAGCTGGCTCCAAATGGAGCCGGCGGTGTTACGGCCGTGTGACGGGTCCAATTGCACCCGTCGCGCTTTTCATTGTCTGCTACGCAGACAGTGAAAAGCTGCATGGGGCCCCCAAGGGCCCAGCGACTCCCCATACCGCCAGCCTTTTCCTGGCGGTTCAAACCGCCAGGAAAAGGCTGGCGGTACAGAGACCCGTAATCCCCTGGGCAGCGTGGGGCAAATGTGGCATGAAACTGCCGTCCCCGGCGTTGCGACCGCGATGTAATGACCTTGGAAGCACCGCCAGCCTGTTGGCGGTGCTTCCGTCAAAACAGCCCTGGCGGTCTTGGACCGCCAGGGTTGTAATGACCCCCATTGTCCGTTCTTTCTACATAGGTCTTTTTCGGCTTTTGTCAAAGGCGGCCTGATAGTTCCAATTTCCATTGGTTCGTGATTACTCTCTTTCTGAGTTCTTGATTCTCTACGTTTGTGAACACACCAGGGATATTTCTCAGTCTTTTTCTTGTTCTCTGTCGTTCTGCAAGACGATGGTCTATTCTCAAAACAAGGTTTATCAGATCTTGACAATCTGTAGGTTGAGGATTGATCTGGGCAAGAATGTCTTTTAGCTCTTCTTTGAGTCCTTGGTAGAACAGGGCTGCTTGCTTTTCTTCAGGCCAGGATGTCTCTGCTATTAGCCAATTACAACTAGCCAAGTAGGAAACTAAGGGGGTCATTACAACATTGGTGGTAAAAGGCGCTTACCGCCGTGCAGAAGACCGCCAATACACCGCAGCGGCCGCGGAATACCGCCACAGCTATTATGACCCACATCTCGGAATCCGCCGAAATTCAGACACCCACACAAGTCCGCCACACCAAAGGTCAGTGATAAACTGGCGAAAACGAAACCGACACCGTCACGCCAACAGAAACACGCCCATGCTATCACGACACACGAATCCACGTGGCGGTCTTTCAACCGCGGTATTCCATTGGCAGTACACACCGCCACGCTCAAAATTCACACACATCTCCAAAACACTGCCACATTGGACAATTCAAAATACACATACAAACACCACTCCCACACACCCAACACAATATAAAACACACACCCACATCACCCACAAACCCCTAAGACCAAAAAATCTGAAAGAAGGCCAGAGAGAGACTACAGCAATAGACAACCCCACCACACACAGGCACACAACACCATCACCCATACAACATCCACGCTCAAAACACCCCACACCACCACACATCACCACACTCATCAACACATGCACCACCCCACAGATCACCTACACCACCCCATGTCACGCCAAAGACACCCCAGGTTTTCGGAGGAGGAGCTCAGGGTTATGGTGGAGGAAATTCTATGGCTAGAGCCACAGCTATTTGGAGCACAGGTGCAGCACACGTCCATAGTCAGGAAGATGGAGCTATGGCGTAGAATCGTCAACAGGGTCAACGGTGTGGGACAGCATCCAAGAAATCGGGAGGACATCCGGAAGAGGTGGAACGACCTACGGGGGAAGGTGCGTTCAGTGGTCTCCAGGCACAACATCGCGATTCAGCGGACTGGCAGAGGACCCCCACCTCCTACCCCACAACTAACAACATGGGAGGAACAGGTCTTGACCATGATGCATCCATAGGGCCTCGGAGGAGTCGGTGGAGGAATGGACACTGGTAAGTCAAATCTTAACTATCATATCCCCCACCCTACCTGCATGCTATCACACACCCCCACCCTCACCCCCTCCCCTATCACTACAACTCCTCACTAATGTACTAATAACACAAACCACACATCCCAACACCAAGACCTGCATGACACAACTAAGCATGGACACCCAGCACTAAAGCATGCTCACTGCACATACCCATAACAACCCCCCAACCATCATCATACAAGCCCCCACACAGGAATGCTTGCATTGGGGTACACGCACACCCACCCATTGCACACCATGACACACACACATGCAATAATCATGCTCTTATACCCCTGCAGGACCACTACGTAACGTCACCACACAGGAGGGTCCAGACATCTCCACTCCACCCACAGAAGAGGCCCAAAGTGACGACTGCAGCTCTGGACAACTGGATCCAGATGACCAGCCCGGACCATCGTGCACAGCCCAACACTGACCTTCCACCCTCTGGTAACACCAGCACAGCACCCACCCAGCGGGCCCATACCTCCGTACCCAGGACATGTCAATCAGCGGTGTGTCCACCACTACAGGGAACCCAGGGTAACCCACCACCCCAACAACAACAGGGACCTGGGGGCAGTGGTAGTGAGCACACGGTCCAGGGGACGGAGGCACAGGAACACAGGGGAACTGTGAGGGCTGCTGTGCGACAGGGGGCGGACAGGCCAAGGGAACCCACCCTCCACGAGGCCCTCTCCTCCATCATGGGAGCATAAAACCACTCCCAGGAGACGATGGCGACGGTCCTGGCCAAGTTTCAGGAGACCCAGCGCATGCAGGACGAACAGTATTTGGGGTTCAGGGAAGAGCTCAGAACCATCAGCTCCACCCTGGGCACCATCGTAGAGGTGCTGAAGGACATACAAAAGACCATGAGGGACACCCTGGCACTCCAAGGGGCCCCTGACACTAGCATGGACCATGAACTGCCCACCACCTCTGCCGGTGCAAGTGGACAGGACGCCCCGCCACAGGACCACCACACCAGCACCCCACCCCCTGCAGACGGACAACCACCCCGCAAACTGTCCCTGAGATCCAGGAACAGGACAGAGCAAGATGGCAAGACCCCCGCCAGGAAATGAGACCACCCTGATTGTCCTCCCACTGTCTCACTTTGTCACCCTGTCCAGATTGGAACTGCCCCAGCTCCACTTCCTATGCCTATATGGGCAGTGCACCTGTGAGACTTATAGACTGGTCTCTGCCATGGACATTCCTCCACCATCACCCATCACCATTTTGCCAGCCCCTCCAATAATTAGCACTTCAATAAACACCCTTGAACCACAAAACAATCTGGAGTCAGTCTGTGATTTGGAAAATGTGTATTAGCAATGACAGTGACAAAATGTGCTTTCAAATGTAATGCCAACATACCTATGTCACACATCACAAGTCCATGAAGGATGCAAGCAGATGACACACATTGGTAACCACACATATGAAACCGTAAGGGAAATGTACAACTCAGTTACCAAATACTGCTACTAATTGACAGACAGGATAGAGGTAGAAGTGTGAAAGTGAATGTAATAGTAAAATAATTGTTCTCACCTGTGTGTCACTGGAAATATTGCTGTATGAATGATTACCTGTTGTCTATGTCTTCTTTCTCAGCTTCCTCCTCATCACTGTCCACAGGCTCCACAGCTGCCACAACACCGTCATCTGGACCATCCTCCTGCAGAAAAGGCACCTGGCGTCGCAAAGCAAGATTGTGAAGCATAGAGCAGGCGATGATGATCTGGCACACCTTCCTTGGTGAGTAGAATAGGGAACCACCTGTCATATGGAGGCACCTGAACCTGGCCTTCAGGAGGCCGAAGGTGCGTTCGATCACCCTGCTAGTCCGCCCAGGGGCCTCATTGTAGCTTTCCTCTGCCCTAGTCCTGGGATTCTTCACTGGGGTCAATAGCCATGACAGGTTGGTGTAACCAGAGTCCCCTAATAGCCACACACGGTGCCTCTGGAGTTGACCCATCACATACGGGATGCTGCTATTCCGCAGGATGTAGGCGTCATGCACTGAGCCAGGGAAAATAGCATTTACCTGGGAGATGTACTGGTCTGCCAAACATACCATCTGTACATTCATGGAATGATAACTCTTCCGGTTCCTGTACACCTGTTCACTCCTGCGTGGGGGGACCAGAGCTACATGGGTGCCATCAATAGCACCTATGATGTTGGGGATATGTCCCAGGGCATAGAAGTCACCTTTCACTGTAGCCAAATCCTCCACCTGAGGGAAAACGATGTAGCTCCTTACGTGTTTCAGCAGGGCAGACAACACTCTGGACAACACGTTGGAAAACATAGGCTGGGACATCCCTGATGCCATGGCCACTGTTGTTTGAAATGATCCACTTGAAAGGAAATGGAGCACTGATAGCACCTGCACTTCAGGGGGTATTCCTGTGGGATGGTGGATTGGTGAGATCAGGTCTGGCTCCAACTGGGTACACAGTTCCTGGATTGTGGCACGGTCAAACCTGTAGGTGATGATCAAATGTCGCTCCTCCATTGTTAACAGGTCCACCAAACGTCCTCAAACGTCCCAGCTGACGGTGCCTAAGAAGGACAACAGCGACCCCAGAGTCAACAAATTCCCAGGTATGTACCCACAGCTACACAGAACACAACACCAAATACAAAACTCTTCCTGTATGTGTGTTGAGTGTAGGCCTAGGTATGTGTGACGCAGTAGTAAATGAAGCCATGTGGGCCCCTGAAATGGCGGCTGCCTGACCTCTAAAGTGGGACAATGGGATGTGAGGTATTTGCGCTGGCGTTGTACACCGTTGAGGTAGGCGGTCGTAGACCGCGGAGCAATGCTGCATTGGTTAACATTGGACCCTATGGGTCCCAGGAGCCAATGATGAAGTGCGCCGGCGGGGATGATACGCACCGCCGCGGACGTCACCGCCGCGGACGTGACCGCCATTTTCTATCTGTTGAATCACTCGATACCTGATCTTCGACAGGAGAGGACCTACACTGCAAGTGCTGCTGTGACCTCGGTTTGGAAGAGACAATGGCTGCTGCGTCTGGGGAAAGGGCCCCTGCCTTCACTGCTCAGGAGTTGGAGAAGCTCGTCGACGGGGTCCTCCCCCAGTACACGCTACTCTACGGTCCTCCAGACCAACAGGTAAGTACACAGGGAGCACGTTGTATGGGCTATGCCTGTGTGGAGAGGGCTGGTTGTGAGAAGGAAGGGGGCAGAGTTCAGCGAGCATGAAGCAGTGTGAATGCATGTGCCACATGGCAAGGGTAGGGATGTGGGCCACTCACTTCGAAGGGTGCAGTTGGTAATGACTTCTCTTCTTCCCTTGTACATGTCATGTAGGTCAGCGCCCACCAGAAGAATGACATTTGGCGTGCCATCGCCAAGGACGTCCGGACCCTGGTGTCCACCAGAGAAGGGGCACCCACTGCCATAAAAGATGGGAGGACATTCGCCGCTGGAGCAAGAAGACGGCGGAGGCTCAGCTGGGGATGGCCTCCCAACGTGGGAGGGGTGCCCGTCGCACCATGACCCCCCTGATGTTCCGGATCCTGGCGGTGGCCTACCCTGAGTTGGATAGGCGTTTGAGGGCATCACAGCAGACACAAGGGGGTGAGTACAACATTATTCAGCGGACTTTGCGTGCAGTGGAGGGGTCTGGGTGGGGGAGGAGGGCTGTGGTTTCCCTAGGCCAGGGCGAGTTCCGTAGGCTGGGCCCCTCCGGAATGCAGGCCATTTGGCACTCCACCCCACCTCTGTAGAGTGCCAATTACAGGTATACATGCCCCTGTGTCATCTATGTGTGCAGATGTCCACCATAGCCATGCAGGCCAGATCCCAGGAATTGCATCTGTAGAGGCCAAGAGCACGGCGTAGTGCAGGGGGCTGCTGTGTCTGTATTGTCCGCCAACGGTAGCGGTAAGCCATGCACTCAACCTGTCTTTCTTCTGTCGTCCCCCCCTCTTTTTGTGCTCTCCCTGTTGTTTTGTGCATCAGCATCATCAGGCGGAGGTACAGTGACACCGGAGCACGAGGGAGCTGCATCCCACATGGCCGTGGAGGGCCACACAATGGACTCTGAATACACCAGTGGGACGAAGGGCGAGGGGAGCTTCACGTCAGTCACCGGATCACCAAACAGCGACACAGACTCATCCGACGATGGGAGCTCCCTTGTGGTGGCAGCACCATCTGTGCCCCCCCACTTCTACAGGTACAGCCGCCACCCCCCCTACCAGCACCGTCCTCCCAGCAGCCCCTCAGCCTTCGCTCCGTGCCCGCTCACCCAGGAGGGTGGGCATCACCTTCGCCCCAGGCACCTCAGCCCCTGCCCCAGTCACCCCTGCTGCCCTCAGTGAGGAGGCCATTGACCTCCTTAGGTCACTCACTGTTGGGCAGTCTACCATTGTGAATGCCATCCAGGGTGTAGAAAGGGAGTTGCAACACAGTAATGCATTCCTGGAGGGCATTCATTCTGGTCACGCTGCCCTTCATCGAACCCTGCAATCTCTGGCCTCAGCACTAATGGCAGCCATTGTCCCTGTGTCTATCCTCCCCCCTCCAACTTCCACCACCCAGAACCAGTCCCCTGTACCCCAGCCTATCCCAAGCACACCATCAGACAAGCATGCACACACCTCGAAACACAAAAGTTGCTCAGGCAAACATAAGCTCCACACAACCCACAGGCACTCACACAAGCATCACCCACATAGAGACACAGCAACATCCACTGCCTCCACTGTGTCCCCCTTCCTTGTCGTATCCCTCCTCCCTCCCAGTGTCGTCTACACTCTCAGCTGCATGCACTACATCTACAGGCACTAGGACTCGCACCACAACACCCAGCACCACACCCCGCTCACTTGCACTCACCACCCCACTACCATTTACACGTCCCCCGTGTCCACTCCCAGTGTGTCTGTGACACCCCCTCCCAAAGTACACAAACGCGGGCACCCACAAACCCAACAACCATCCACCTCACGACAGCCTCCAGTACCTGCACCTGCACCCAAATCACCTAACGTTACACCTCCTACAACCACCTCCTCTACCTCCACTCCCAGACCCCCTCCAGCTACCCATCCCAGTGTTCGTCAGAAACTCTTCCTCAGCAACGTTGACCTCTTTCCCACCATCCCCACCCCTCCAATTCATAGGTCCCGTAGTAGCACCTCAGCCAAAAAAAGTCCGGTACCAGTGGTGCGTGTTAAATGTGTGTGGAGTGCACCGGCCACCAGGGCAGCCAGTGTGACACGGAGCCAAAGCACTGCCAGTCCACCCCCTGTAAAGCACCTTAAGTTGGAAAGTGGCCGACGGGAGAGGGTGAAGACTCCTGCCGGCAAAACAGCTCACAAGGGTCCCGGGGGGAGTGCCGAATCAGCTGTGACTCCTCCCAAGGTGGTGAAGGGGCAGAAGAAGTCTCCAAAGTCTGGGAAGAGCAGCACGGTGGAGAAGACCGCCATCCTCCCCGCCGTCCGGGACGCCACTGCCAGCACTGTCGTCACTGGTCAGGAGACCACCGCCAGAGTCAGTGCCCTGGAGGGCAGCAGTATCGTCACTGGTCCGGAGACCACCGCCAGAGTCAGACCACCGCCAGAGTCAGTGCCCTGGAGGGCAGCAGTATTGTCACTAGTCCGGAGATCACCACCAGAGTCAGTGCCCTGGAGGGCAGCAGTATTGTCACTGGTCAGTAGACCACCGCCAGAGTCAGTGCCCTGGAGGGCAGCAGTATCGTCACTGGTCCGGAGACCACCGCCAGAGTCAGTGCCCTGGAGGGCAGCAGTATGGTCACTGGTCACGAGACCACCGCCAGAGTCAGTGCCCTGGAGGGCAGCAGTATCGTCACTGGTCCGGAGACCACCGCCAGAGTCAGTGCCCTGGAGGGCAGCATTATCGTCACTGGTCAGGAGACCACCGCCAGAGTCAATGCCCTGGAGGGCAGCAGTATCGTCACTGGTCCGGAGACCACCACCAGTGTCAGTGACCTGGAGGGCCCCGGCAGCCACAGCCCCGCTGGGCACTGAGGGACCGTAATGCCACACACCGCTGAACAGGGCAAAGACCGCCATTGTGAAGACCGCTGAACAGGGCAAAGCACCGCTGAACAGGTCAAAGACAGCAGAGGCAAGCACTGTTGAACAGGGCAAAGACCGCCATGGTGAAGACCGCTGAACAGGGCAAAGCACCGCTGAACAGGTCAGAGACAGCAGAGGCATAGGTCCTATAGTAGCACCTCAGCCAAAAAAAGTCTGGTACCAGTGGTGCGTGTTAAAGGTGTGTGGAGTGCACCGGCCACCAGGGCAGCCAGTGTGACACGGAGCCAAAGCACTGCCAGTCCACCCCCTGTAAAGCACCTTAAGTTGGAAAGTGGCTGACGGGAGAGGGTGAAGACTCCTGCCGGCAAAACAGCTCACAAGGGTCCCGGGGGGAGTGCCGAGTCAGCTGTGACTCCTCCCAAGGTGGTGAAGGGGCAGAAGAAGTCTCCAAAGTCTGGGAAGAGCAGCACGGCGGAGAAGACCGCCATCCTCCCCGCCGGCTGGGATGCCACTGCCAGCATTGTCGTCACTGGTCAGGAGACCACTGACAGAGTCAGTGTCCTGGAGGGCAGCAGTATCGTCACTGGTCCGGAGACCACCGCCAGAGTCAGTGCCCTAGAGGGCAGCAGTATCGTCACTGGTCACGAGACCACCGCCAGAGTCAGTGCCCTGGAGGGCAGCAGTATCGTCACTGGTCCGGAGACCACCGCCAGAGTCAATACCCTGGAGGGCAGCAGTATCGTCACTGGTCCGGAGACCACCACCAGTGTCAGTGACCTGGAGGGCAGCAGTATTGTCACTGGTCCGGAGACCACCACCAGTGTCAGTGACCTGGAGGGCCCCAGCAGCCACAGCCCCGCTGGGCACTGAGGGACCGTAATGCCACACACCGCTGAACAGGGCAAAGACCGCCATGGTGAAGACCGCTGAACAGGGCAAAGCACCGCTGAACAGGTCAGAGACAGCAGAGGCAAACACCGCTGAACAGGGCAAAGACCGCCATGGTGAAGACCGCTGAACAGGGCAAAGCACCGCCAAATCAAGCATCGTTAGCCCATGTGCAGCTGGGACAGTGATGGAACTGGGACCGTCACGGGGAGCGTGATGCACTCTGGGCACCATTCCCCCTCCAGAACCAGTGGAGACCTGCATCCACTCTGTCTGTCCTTCACAGGATGAAGCACTCTGGGCACCAGTCCCCCTCCAGAACCAGTGGAGACCTGCATCCACTTGAGAGACTGTGGCTTTGCACTCCCCAGGATGGTACAGTGGGCAAGCCACCCACTGTAGAGACTTGAGAGACTGTGGCTTTGCACTCCCCAGGATTTAACAGTGGGCAAGCCACCCACTGTAGAGACTTGAGAGACTGTGGCTTTGTACTCCCCAGGATGGTACAGTGGGCAACCCACCCACTGTAGAGATTTGAGAGACTGTGGCTTTGCACTCCCCAGGATGGTACAGTGGGCAACCCACCCACTGTAGAGACTTGAGAGACTGTGGCTTTGCACTCCCCAGGATGGTACAGTGGGCAACCCACCCACTGTAGAGACTTGAGAGACTGTGGCTTTGCACTCCCCAGGATACATCAATGGGCATGGAGCCCCGTCGTGGATCTGGTGTGGTGCTGTCATCCGGTTGAGGTGCCCCACCTTCCCTTCCCCCTGAGGTGCCTGTTGTATTTCTATCTGATGCCCCTGCAGTGTTCTCTCCGTTCCAGGACAGGTATTGTGTGTGGGCCTCGTCCATGCATTTTGGGCCCAGTGGGCCACGGACATTGAAATGTGCATACCTGTACTACTAATCGTGAGGTATATATTTGGAATGTGTATATATTGATGTATCTATGTGCTTACTGATTTTTGATACATTACAATGGTTGAACTCATTTCCTTTTGTCTTAGCATTTATCTGGGGGGGTTGGGGGTTGTTACTGTGATGTTCGGAAATGCATTGGTGTGTGTGTTATAGTGGGTGAGGGTCGGGTTGGGGGTGGGGGTGTTGCGTGAGTGTCCTCCTGACTTTTGCCTCCCCTATGTCGTAGGTGCAGTACTCACCGCTGTTCTTGGCGCCTACGTTGCTGGTGATCATAGAGGAGCAGGAAAACAAGCGAAGGGAGTATTTGTAGTTCGGGCTCCATGGTGGGCTCCTTTCTCGTGGAGTGTGTTAAGGTGAGCGTTTTCCCATTGCAAAAGCTGTTTCCGCTGTGTTTTTATCCACGGTGAATCCGCCCCGGAAAAGGTGGTGGATTGGCGGGTTGTAATACTGTGGGCGGTACATTGTCTCCCGCCTGTCTATTGGCGGTGACCGCCGCGCTGCTTGTCTGTACCGCAGTGGCGGTCGGCGTGTTAAAGTGGCTGTCTATGTTGGCGGTTTCCGCCACAATCATAATTCCCTTTTTTGTCCGCTGGCCTGTTTGGGGTATTACCGCAGCTTTAACACCGACCGCCAGGGTTGTAATGACCACCTAAATCTTTATTGCCTTGTCGCAATTCTAACAGTTCTTGGTCTGCTGATAGAGTCACTGTTCTCCGATCAAACACTCTTTCAAATTCACGGACAACATTTCTCCAATTATAAAGCAGGGAACTGTCTTTACGCACAAGAGGAATTGCCCAGGTGGCTGCATCGCCAGTCAGATAAGATAACACAAAGGCCACCCTGGATTGGGCATCAGGGAAAATGCTTGGTTGACAGGTAAAATGCAATTCTACTTGAATCAAAAAGGATTGCGCTTTCAGAGGATCACCTGAAAACCGCTCTGGATGAGCCAGAAGAATGTCTGAAGGAACGTTGAGGGAAATGTTAGTTGGAGGATTACCTCCTGAACCTTGAGAAGGAGGACCAAGCCAACCCGCACCCAAAGAACCTCGCTCCTTCTTTCCTACTTGGTCTTGTAACTGACTCACTCTCTCAGCTAAGCTGGTAGCTATGTCTTTGGATGCTACTACATCCGATTGGAGCTGCGTGATAACTTTAACTAACTCATCCAATGTGGCCATATTGAGAACCTAGCGCAAACCAGGAGGATTAACAATTTGTGGGCTCACTATTCTGTCAAGGAGACCAGATCCTCAGGGCTTGTGCATGTTCCCAACATGTCTACCTCTTGGCAGATCCAAACTCCACTAGTTATTATAGCATGGAGTTAAAGAATGGCCAAGTGGGGGAATGGGTTTTGGGTTGGGAACAGCGAGGAAGGAGACCTGTGGAAGCAAGAGTTAAACAACACAATTGCAAGATTAATCACAAGGACTTTCAATAAGCTTTGTTTCAAATAACACTTATACTGAAAACATGAATGGCCTAAAGCTTCACTATAACTAGGCCTCAGGAATCTAGGTACCTGGAAATCATGAAAGGTTATGCAAAGTTTCATATGAATATTCCAGAATTAACGTATCATATGTTGAACAATGAACGCTCTCCAAATAGTTCTTAGAATAATCACTGCATTACAACAAAAATCAAAGAGCACCTTGTTTTCTCTGCATGAATGAACTGTACTAGAATCATGAATAACACTGCTCCGTCACACACTGATTAAGAGTTCCAAGACTAAAATATTCAGGAATTACTATGCACTTTAATCAAACTGCACATCAAGATTTCAATGTCTAGAAATAAGCGCGCACTCTGACGATCTGTATTTCAAAAGTTAAAATGGCAGGAATGAATCGTGCACACTGTTGCCAATTCGCACATCTAGGTTCAAATGCAATGAAACGATTGTGTGCACTGCCGATCTGTAATTCAAGAGTTAAATGCCTGGAATAAATCGCGCACACTGTTGCCGATTTGAACATCAAGAACCAAATGCCATGAAATGATCGCGCACACTGCCGATCTCAATGCCAAGAGTTAAATGCCAGGAATGAATTGCGCACACTATTGTCGATTCGAACTTCACGACGCAAATGCCATGAAATGATCGTGCACACTGCCGATCTGAATGCCAAGAATTAACTGCCAGGAATGAATCGCGCACACTGTTGCCGATTCGAATTTCACGATGCAAATGCCATGAAATGATCGCGCACACTGCCGATCTAAATGCCAAGAATTAAATGCCAGGAATGAATTGCGTACACTGTTGCCCATTCGAACATCACAATGCAATTGCCATGAAATGATCGCACACACTGCTGACCTGAATGCCAAGAGCAAAATGCCAGGAATGAATCGCGCACACTGTTGCCCATTCGAACATCACAATGCAATTGCCATGAAATGATCGCGCACACTGCCGACCTGAATGGCAAGTGCCAATTGCCAGGAATGAATTGCGCACACTGTTGCCGATTCGAACATCACAATGCAATTGCCATGAAATGATCACGCACACTGCCAACCTGAATGCCAAGAGCCAAATGCCAGGAATGAATCGCGCACACTGTTGCTGATTCGAACATCATGATGCAATTGCCATGAAATGATTGCGCACACTGCTGACCTGAATGCCATGAAAACAATCGCACAAGCGGTTTTATGTTTAGGCCCAAAACACGAATGTCACTGGAAATGGAGTCGGGGGCCCAACCCGACCTCCGCCTTACCGCCCTGTTTGAAGATCACCAAATAAATGAGGGCAGGCCTGGAAATGACTTGCTAGGCCTCCGGGACAGGAACTCAGGAAAATGCTGCTGCTCTGCACCGGGACCTCTGAATAGTGAGCACGTGGAGCTGGGCTGGCTCCCTTATATAGAGCCAAGCCCCGCCCATGAGCCACACCCAACCATACTGCAGGAAAGGCTTCTAGAATGTCTTAGAACAAGTACCACACCCTGTAATCCTGCAAACAAGCCTTGCAAATGAACAATGTATTACAAGCAGCATTAATTACTTTTCAAGGTAAAAGCTCTGCATTGCAAAAGGTTAACATACTGCATAGAAACACAATGCATGAAATATGCCCTTGCATAAGGACTGGATTGTTGCATTTACATCGCCTGTAGAGCACGCACTGTCCTGATGTTGACACAGTCGCAAAGATCTGGGTTTAATCCATCGTTTAAGAATAATAGTCAGCCACCTTTAGAAAAGTGACCACCCTGTGCTCTGCTTGTCCAGCGGGCTCACAAAGACGCACATATGCAGAGAAGATTTCTGACCACCTAAGGAGATATGTGAATGACTCGCAGGCTCAAGGACAAAGGCAGTGGAGCAGGCAGCGAGGTAACACATCCGATGCCAGCATGGCCATTCAGGTGATTAGCCCGGAGGTGTGCTTCAAAGAAGAAACTGCCTTAGATGGGGCGCCTGACACGACACCCTTGAGCACGATCCTTGCAGACAGTATGGAGGCAGGGCTAGAAGGCGAAAACTTGCCCTCGAACCGGTTCTATCATGGGCTTGTTACCACCAGGTAGCCACACCTCTAGGGTGGGCTACCTTGCTCTACTTGACTAAGGAAGGGTTGTCCCATTTTGAAGGGGGCAATAATGTTGCATTCTCGGATAGTCAGATGTCACACATCACAGGAATTTCTTTATTAGGTAGGAGGGGACAACATAGCCCATTAGCTAGTGACTGCATCATCCCCTCAGGGCACTTTACTGGGATAAATATGGTACGCCTAGCTTGTTTACCTTCAGTACTCGCTGCTTCTGGAAAGTGAGAAGAAGACTATTCTGCACCTGCTGGAAGCCCACAAGAAGCAGCAGCAACATCAGGGTGACTGCAACTTCTGCAGTTTGGGCTTTGGATTTTAGACCCTGTTCTGCATGCCTAGCTCAGAGAAACAATGATCGCTGGCTGCAGACAGAAACAGAGACTCCAAGTGTCATTTGGCTGACCCCCTAGAACAGCAATGGGTACAATAAAGCTGCAGTAGCCCAATTTGCCTCTCTTGTAGTCACTGCAGAACTCTTGCTACTACCCGATGCTGGACACCACAATGACAGTTCAGAGATATCAAAAAGGTGCAGCCATGTCTGCTGGACTCATGAGTGTTGGTTGTGACTGGACTCCTCACCCTAAGAGGGAGTCCATCTTCCATGAAAGATTTGCACTGCGACCACTGTGTTGTAAAAGTAGAAGGTGTGCATCAGCTGCCCTCAGAACCCTACAAAGTTTAGTTCGTGGCACCCCAAACTCTGTGACCAGAGTCAGCTCACTCACCTATAGACTGAGAACTCAACTGGACCTTACGCCGGTGGACCGCTCAGCATCCGGAGCAACCTTGAGCATCTTTGAGCATGCATCCCTCAGCATCTGGACCACTCTATTATCGTCTATAGAGGTCATCCTGTAAAGTTTGGATCTTGCTCTAAAAACAGGTAACTGTCCAAAGTATGCTTTCTGGTCCCTTGGACCTCCGTCCTGCCAGATGTGGTCACCCCACTCAGGCCAGAGTTGCCTATTTTTTCAAAACTTTCAAAAGTTTTTGATGACCAAAGCTGGTTTGTGATTGATGCTAAAGTTATTTATTCATTTAAAAATCTATATCTCTGGAACCATTTGGTGGATTTTGATGATCAAGGTCTCTAAAGATACATACAAATCTAACCTAATTTTCTAACCTGGTGTCTTGTTTCTTTCATGTCATGTAATTTTTGTTGTTTGGTGTTGTTAAATGCTTTACACATTGTTCCTTTCCTAAGCCATATTGCTCACAGCCACAGCTACTCAGGGTTGAGCTTCAGGTTGAGTAAACATACCTGGCTGGACCCAAGATGGCATTTGTGAGTGCACTGCAAAGTGGGGCTACCCAGCCATACCATATAACACACCCCAAAGCCTCACAATGGTGTCAGGCAGTGAGATCTAGAACTTGTGTTTGGCTAAACCAGACAACTAATAATTTGGTAACTGACCAAAAGTGCTTTTGTGCCAAGTTGAGAAGTAAAGGTTTGACCAAGCTCTGTCATTTAAAGCTCCTGGTTCTGTGGAAAAAAAGTCAAAGGAGTTGCAATCATTTTCTTCTTCCTACTAAAAGTCTTCAGGAATGTAGGGCAAATAAGTGCACTCAGCCACCTTGCTTACTCTGAAAATCAATGACCTGTGGACTTTATGCACAGAGAAAAACCCTACTAGGGATTTCAGCTAAAAAGGAGGACCTGAAGAAAGCCCTCAAAGCCAGGGAAGAGGCAAGAAGAGCACAGTCCGTCTTAGGGGATACGATTAGCCCCGGGCATGGGGATGAGGAGGGTAACAGTGACCCATTCACAGAGAGGGGCCAGGATGGAGTCATCCCCTCAATTCGTAAAAGGAATAACTATCTCTGTGTGTGGGAGTGAGAGGAGTTTCACATCTGTGAGGAGGAATAAGGATATAGAGACCCAACTTATCTTCTTAAAGCTACAGGAGAGGAGTCAGGCCTTCATGGAAAAGAGAATGGTCCTGGAAGAAAAGGAGTTCCAAGCTGGATACACCAGGAGAATGGTGGCAACAACACAGTGACAGAGGTAACTACTGAGGATGCCTATGATCCAAGATTGTGAAAAGGAATTGTGCCCAAGTATACTGAGGGGGTGACATAAAAACAAATGGCTGGCATTCTATGAGAGAGCTTTTATGATGAAAAGGGTGGATGTACAACACTGCGGGTCATTACTGTGGGAACTCCTTCGAACTGTAGGAAGAGATGGATTGCTGGTAATAGAAGATGAGGTGGCAGAATCTTATACTTGCACAAATGGTGCACTCATTTAGCTCTTTGGTCTCACTCTTGAAGAGAATAGGCAAATGTTTAGGAGCACACAAAAGGCAGCACATTTTAGCAATTTGTCCCTCAGAGAAATTACACCGAATATCCCATCTGCCAAAATCTAAATCCCATTATAATCTATGGGATATAGATTTTGGCAGATGGAATATCCATCACCGTTGTTACTGAGCAAACTATCCACCAAGTTCTAAATCAGGCCCTAAGTTATCTAGTGGTAGAGAGCTGGGGAAGACAGCCGATGAGTGGGTATGCACTAGAGTATCCAGGAAGTCATCTGGTGGTGAACACCAGAAGGGAAGACAGGCCTCCCTCTAGGGTAAAGATGGGGGAAGTTTAAAAAGTCAGAAAAGCCCAAAGATTCTCCAAATGAAGCTCAAGGGAGAACCCAGAGCTACATCCCAAAGTAAGGGGAGGATATATCAGTGAAAGAACCCTTTAAAGTCTGAGGTGTGCTTTGACTCGTGCCAGGGAACAAGAGGGGTGATGCAGCATGCACCAGTCACCCTCTGGTGACCATCCCTAGAGTATTGCCAGTGTGAAGAGGGTAGTTGAATTGTCCCTGGGGGATTGTGAGGGGTTTATTGAAGCCACATTATTTTCCCTGGATGGTGAGGATATTGAACCTGTGGCCCACTGGCCTGCCATCATAGTGAAGTACAGGCAGCAGCCAAAAATCAATGGCATGCAAGTTCAGGCCTTGAGGTATACAGGTGCCAGCATGATCATGGTGACGGTCAAGCTGTTTTCCTCAAGCCAGATCTTACTGACTGGTCCTCAGAAGGCAGCAGTGTCCCCTGCCACCCCACTGGAGTGTCTGCTTGGCAATGGCATGACATTTCTAAATGGACAGAAATGGAGAGAAGGACCCATGTAGCAATGTTGGATATCCCTGAGTGGGTTTGTGTCTCCACTAAAGCAACAAGAGCCTTAGGGGTAAGTGCAGGGGCAGTGGAGCCTGACGCTATGGACCCAGTCCCTAGCAACAGAAAAAAAGTCAGAAAACCTGGGAAGGTTTCTGCAAAAGGTTCACAGAGCCAGAACAAACCCAACCTTCAGGGGGAAGGTCAGAGCTCTGAGGCGGAGAGTACCACCTTGTAGGACATACCTGACTTGGAGGAGCTTCAAGGAGTATGTGGACCCTCCAGTGAGGCCTTGAGCCAGGAACAAAAGACTTGTCCCACTCTTGAAGGCCTAAAACAGTTAGTGCAAGATGCACAAAAGCGCAGGTTTGCAATTTTCTAATAGTGAATTTTAGTGATTCACTATTAGGAAATCGCAAAATGCAATGTACAACAGTGTGTTTAACACTGTTAGTGATTTACAAACCACCATGTCTGTGACTGATTTTTAAATGAATCATTTGTTTTGGTAATACAGCCCCTTTTTTTTAAAGGAAAACAGGATGCACTACAAAAAGAAAACTGAAAAGTTTTATTTTTCTAAGAGTAGGCAGTGATACATGGAACCACTGTCTGCTCTTAAAAAATGTTTGCACCCCCATTCACAAAGGGGAAGTGGTACATTGGGGACCTTTTCCCATTTGCAAGTGGGTTACCACCAACTTGAAGTTGACAGTAGCTGCCAATGTTTTGCAACCGCAATCCTGGTCGCAAACATTCTTTTATCACCCTGCGACTCGCTATTAGGAAGGGACGTCCTTGACATGCTCCTTCCTAATAGCAACTCGCAAACCTATTTTGCTATTCCGTTACAGATTACTGAATTGCAAAATAGCATTTGTACATCCCAAAATGCTTTTTTCTGTTCACAAACGGCCCGATTTTGCAAATAAGGCTGTTTGTACAAAGATAAAAGTTTGGTACATTTTGCCCTTAGCTGTAAGACAGGAGAATGGAGATGTCAGCGGTACCCATAAGGTGTACTGGGAGGAGAGAATCCTGTATAGTGAGGCAAGGGTCCCCAAACCAGGGACAACCAGGAGAGTTTTAGTCCCCCAACAATACTGACCATATCTCCTTAACCTAACCCATGACATCCCCTTGGTTGGATATCTGGGGTAGACTAAAACCTGGGAAAGGTTAGTCAGTTATTTATATGGCCCACATATGTCAACATGTAAGAAAAAGTAAAGGAGTTCTTTCAATCCTGTGTGACCTGCCAGGCCAGTGGCAAGGCAGGTGGAAAGTCAAAGCCCCCCTGATACTACTACCTGTAGTGAGGGTCCCAATTGAGAGGGTCAGGATTGACATTGGTGGTCCCCTAGACCCACCTACTGCTTTAGGATATTGGTTTATTCTGTTGGTCGTGGACCATGCCACTAGATATCCAGAAGCCATTCCCATTATGACTGCTACAACCCCCTGCATTTACTAGAGCATTACTTTGTATCTTTACCAGCCTAGGCTTCCATAAGAAGGTCATCTCAGATAGGGACTCTAATTTTATATCTGCCTACCTGAAGACAAAGTGGTATGAATGTGGTGTGACTTTCAAGTTCACCACCCCCTATCACCCACAAAGCAATAATCTTGTTGAGAGGTCCAACAAGACCCTGAAAGGCATGACCATGGGTTTACCAGATAAACTCAGGATAAGATGGTATGCTCTTCTCCCATTCCTACTGTTTGACTACAGGGAGGTTCCCCAGAAAGGAGTAGCCTTCAGCTCATTTGAACTGCTCTAAGTTTGGTCAGAGAGTGTTGAGAGAGACCCCTCAAGGAGCCCAAAGAGGACATCCTAGATTATGTACTAAACCTTCGCTTCAGGATGGCTGATGACATAAAAAAGGCAAACAAGAACTTGTAGGCCAGCCAGGAGCTTATCAAGCACTGACGTGACCAACAGGCCGCAATGCCTGAGTACCAAAGTGGATAATTAGTTTGTGTATCGGATCCAGTAGCACCCAAAGTCCTCCAATACAAATGGACAGGGCCTTACCATATATTTGAAAATATGTCACATACTTTGTGGTTTTGGGTACTCAATGAAAGTATCATAGGAATATTCCTGTGAACGTGCTCATGTTGACTCATGACAGAGCGCATATGACAATGCTCATGGTGACTGATGGTGGAGAGGAAGATAATTTTGACCCTCTCCCAGACCTCATGACTACCAATGTCAATGATGGGTCAGTGGAAGGAGTAGCACTCTCTCCCATTTTGACAGTTCAGCAAAGCAAGATTATCTTAACTTACTTAGACAGTTCCCTGGATTGTTTTCCTTGACCCCAGGTCTGACAACATGGTGTTTACATGAAGTGGACAGAGATGACAGTTTGCCTGTCAAGAGTAAAATTTACAGACTGTCAGACAAAGTAAAGTCTATCACAAAAGCACAAGTTGCTAAAATTCTATAGTTGGGGGTTATTAAGCCCTCTAATAGTTCCCTGGCCAGCCCTGTTGTTCTGGTGCCCAAAGCTAACCCCAAAGGGGCTAAACCTGAGCTAAGGTTTTGTGTGGTCTACAGAGCAGAGGACTGAATGCAGTCACTAAAACTGATGCTCACCCCAAACCAAGAGCTGATGAGCTCATTGACAGGTTGGAGGCTGCAGAATATCTCAGTACTTTTGACCTGACTTCAGTTTATTGGCAGATAACCCTTGCCCCAGAAACTAAGATGAGGCCTGACTTTTCAACTGTAGAAGGCCACTTCCAGCTCAGAGTGATGTCCTTTGGTTTGAAAATGAACATGTCACCTTCCAGAGGTTGGTAAACAGAGTTCTTTCATGCCTGGAAAGTTTCAGTGCAGCATAGCTGAATGACATTGCTGTATTCAGTTCTACCTGGGAGAATCACCTGGTCTACTTAAGGAAGTGCTTCAAGCTCTTCAACGGGCAGGGCTGACTATCAAGGCAAGCGAGTGCCAGACAGAACAGAGTTCTGTGGTGTACCTGGGCCACCAAGTGGTTGTAGGTCAGATACAACCTCTCCAATCCAAGATCCAGACAATTCTGGCCTGAAAAGCTCCAAAGACACAGAACCAAGTCAGAGCCTTCTTAGTCCTGACTGGGTATTAAAGGAGATTTGTGAAAGGCCATGGTCCCATAGTGGCATCAGTAACAGAACTAATATCAAAGAAACAGCCAAGGAAAGTCATATGGACTGACTACTGTCAAAAGGCCTTTGAAACCCTAAAGGAAGCTCTGTGGTCAGCAAATGTCTTTAAGGCACCTGACTTCACCAAAGACTCTTTCTCCAGACTGGTGCTTCAGACGAGGGATTAGGGCAGTTCTGTCACAGTTTAATTACCAGGGTCGGGATCAACCGGTTGCCTTTATTAGCAGGCCACTCCTCCTCCGAGGACAGCTTTGGAGTGCCAATGAGAGGGAAGCCTTTGCTGTGGTTTGGGCCATGAAAAGCTAAGATCCTGCTTGTTTGGGACTCACTTCAAAATGCAGACTGACCCTAGACATCTCAGGTGGCTTATGCAGAAGGAGAGAATCCCAAACTTAAGATTTGCTCCATGTCCCTACAGGGTATGGACTTTTCGGTGAAACACAGACCTGCGACTGACCATGCCATTACAGATGGCCTTACCAGGTTCTTCCATGTAGATGATGAGAACCACTAGGGAAAGGTTTAGGTTCCTCGTCACCTTTCATCTGGAGGGGTGCCATGCAAGGAAATGCCTCTTTTGTATGTTCATCGCCACATTCTTTGACTGAAGCTGCTGGTTTTTCGACTCTGAGAGTGCACTGAGGCCTACCAACCAGACCTCAGTGCTAGTGCTCTGACTCAATGGAAAGTTGAATTGGATGCACATAATTGGCTAGGCCTGACTTACTTATAATTCCCTAGTCTTTCGTAGCCAGTGTTCACTTAGGGCTGCAGCACTGTTTGTGCCACCCTTAGTGGGACAAGACGCAAAATGGCAACATTCCACTGCAGACATTTAAGCTAATGGCTAAGCCACCCTGCAACTCAACCTTATATGTAAGTCTCCCCGAAGGAGGGCCTAGAGTCCTATTGCGTGGAGCTATATTTTGTTAAGTGAGACATATATACTTATATATACCTTGACAGCAACACTTCTAAATTGTTGTTTTGCTGTGGGTAAAGTTGATACCCCCATTCGTTAACACAAGGTTACCAGATGGCATTCCCACCCGGCTAACTTTTGAATGGGACTACCAAACTGGGTAATGCCAGGTATCAAATTAATCATGACATTAACTGAAGTCGGATGCTCAGATTGAAATTAAAGTCATTGTTAATAGATGGCCACTTTTAGAAAAGTGACCACATATTAGAAATGGGGTCTCTGGTTGGCAGTCAGTGTGCACTCTGTCCAAGCAGGGATCCTCACTCTAGTCAGGGCAACAAGGATACACACTTAGATAGCCCCTGCTCACCCCCTTGGTAGCTTAGCGCAAGCAGTCAGTCTCAAAGGCAATGTGTAAAGTACTTGCACCAAAACACACAGTAATACAGTGAAAACACAAAGAAATGGGCACCACAGCAGTTTAGAAAATGAGGTAATATCTATCTAAATCAAACAAGACCAAAATGACAAAAATCAAAAATAAACAAGTCATAATATGACTTTTCAAAAGAATATGATCCTCTTTACGACCCTTGCGGTGGGTGATAAAGTGGTGGTAATACCGCCAACAGGCTGGCGGTAAGTACTGCCAAATTATAACCATGGCGAAGATTAATCCCATAGACAGCCAATGTACCACACCAACTGCCACGGCGGAAACAACAGTCCCAACGGCAGTAGCCGCCAACAGCCAGACGTGGGACAAGGTACCGCCCACCATATTTTGACCCTGCAATCCGTCACCTTTTCCGGGGCAGTACCAATGCCAACAAAAACCTGGTGAAAACAGAGCTCAGAAGTGAAAGTACACACTATTGGAGACACAGGGAAGAACCATACCGCCATGGAACCCAAACTGCAAGTTTTCCCAATGATCTTCTACGTTATGCTCCACCTGGAACACCAACGCAGACGAAGACGATGCCGGTGAGTACAGCCCCCTAGCACACAAGGGAGGGAGGGAGAAAAACAAGAGTGACACACACGCACAACACACCCGACACACACCAACACACAACCAGCTGCATACGAAAAACAATTTGTCCCCGAAAAACTACAGAATAATGCAAGGACAACAGGAATTGACTTAAGTGATTGTAATCAGATCAAATTCATAATAAATAATTTGATTTGTCAATGGAACAGATATGTACACATGTACTCAAAGGGACACTGCCCAGTCCAATGCCCAAAATGGCCCATATGGTCACAGGGCACAGTTTAATGCCCAACTCGAATCCTGACCACTTCTGGATAGTACACTGCAGGAGCATCAGTTTGCAAATAGGCAGGCACCTCGGGGGGGGCACCACAGCCAGATGCGGGCACAAGCCCACTGGTTCTGGAGGGGGCAACATGCCCATTGCTTTGTCCTGGGGAGTGCAAGGCCACAGTATCTCAAGTGGGTGACTTGCCCACTGGTTCTGGAGGGGGCAACATGTCCATTGCTTTGTCCTGGGAAGTGCAAGGCCACAGTCTCTCTAGTGGGTGACTTGCCCACTGGTTCTGGAGGGGACAACATGCCCATTGCTTTGTCCTGGGGAGTGCAAGGCCACAGTCTTTGGAGTGGGTGACTTGCCCACTGGTTCTGGAGGGGGAAGGCCATACAGTAGCCCCTGGAGGGTGGACTACCTGGTGTCCTCAGGCAGTGATGGCTGTATTGTGGTGATGGTTGGAGGAGGCTCCTGGGTAGCCCCTGCACTCACTGATGGCTGCATGGTGGTAGTTGTTGGAGGAGGCTCCTGGGTAGCCCCTGCACTCACTGATGGTTGCATAGTGGTGGTGGTTGGAGGAGGCTCCTGGGCAGCCCCTGCACTCACTGATGGCTTCACATCCACAGCTGGCTGTGGGGACCCCGGGACAGCTGGTGATGGTGGCAGTGTTCTGCTGGTGTAGAGAGCCTCGTCCACTCCTATTCATGGGTGGGGATCCCTTACCCTTCCTGGCAGGGGTGGATAGGTTCTCCCTCTCTCTGCTTGGTGGTGCAGGCTCCTTCCCCTTCTTCACAGCTGGCGCAGGCTCTTTCCCCTTCTTCACAGCTGCTGCAGGCTCCTTTCCCTTCCTCACAGCTGATGCAGACACCTTCCCCTTCCTCACAGCTCATGCAGGTCTCTTCCCTGTCATCCCTGGTGGTGCTGACTCTTTCCCCTTCAGTGTTGTAGGTCTGGTATCCTTACCACCATGAGTAGGTAGTGCTACCACTATCACCGTAGACTGTTTGTCTGATGTGCTGGGCTCTGTACTTGGTACCCTGCCCATACATGCAGGACGGGAAGAGGGGTAGACAAGAGGTCAATTTGGGAAAGGAAAAGCTTTTTGGGGACGTTGGGGAGGGAGGAGTAATTGGAGTGGAGGATGAGGGAGTGGTTATTGGTGGTGTATGTCTGTTGGATGTGGGTGCAGGTGTATGGGCTGTATGTTGATGTGAGGTGGATGGCTGTTTGGTGTCTGTGAGTGCTTGCGTTTGTGTCCTTTAGGAGGGGGGGGCAGACACAGTGGGAGAGGACACAGGGGATGCGTGCATGGCTGTTGTGGAGGTGTCTTCTAGTGAGGTGTGTGTTCTGCTTGGTGTGGTGATGCTGATAGTGAATGTAGATGTGGTGCATGCAGGTGTGAGTGTGGACGTGACTGGGAGAGAGGTGGAGGAGGAGGAGGGGGAAACAGTGGAGGCTGTGGATTTTGGCGTGTCTGCAACGGTATGGTGTTTGTGTGAGGATGAAGTGTGGTGCTTGTGTTTGCCTGTGCCACTCTTGTGTGTTGGCTTGTCTGTCTGTGTGATTGGGAGTGGTTGGGGTTGAGGAGAATGGAACTGGGAAGTGGAAGTTGGAGGGGGGACAGTAGAGGCAGGGACAATGGCCTCCATCAGAGAGGATGCCAGTGCCTGAATCGAACTCTGTTGGGCTGCCAATCCACCGTGAATGCCCTCCAGGAATGTATTGCATTGCTGTATCAGAGGTGTCCACCACCACCAGGGAGTTCCCATCGAGGAGGTATCAGAGTCTATGTTGTCCTCTCCTGTCTCCGCCTTGGTGCTCCCCTCGCCCTCCATCCCACTAGTTCCCTCAGCATCGGTGGACTCTGCCTCCAGGGTCCTGCGGGATGCAGCTTCCTCTGTCGCCAGTGGCCATGCTCCTCTGCCAGATGATGCTAATGCACACAACAACAGGATGACAAAACAAGAAAAGGGGAGAGAGACAAAGGATACACTGGGTCAATGACTGCAGCAACACCACCGTTGGCGTACACAGCACCCTCACACACCAGGAACAGGCCTATGCACTATGCATTGCACTACCAGTGAAATGGCTAGTCACCAAGGCATGAGGAGGAGCACACCACCAACTGCATCACACCTGGGACCCACGCAGCCTTGCCTAGAAGTGAATACTAACAAGCTAGGTTACCTGTTTTTGCCATGCAACCATTACCCTTCAGAGGACCCACGCTGCAATGTCTGGCCTGGCCTTAGGGGCACCCACTAACACACCGCCCGGATACCACCCCACCAGCCATAAGTTGTAATGATATCCAGTGTACTCACCCCCTTGTGGCTGCTGTGATTCCCTCAAGTGCCCATCCTGCTCAGGGTAGGCCACCGCCAGTATGCGGGCCATCAGGGGGGTCAGGGTCCAACGTGCAACCCTTCCTCGTTGGGAGGCCATCCCCAACTGGGCCTCCACGGTCTTCCGTGCCCAGCGTCTCAGGTCCTCCCACTATTCCCGACAGTGGGTGCTCCACCTCCATAGACCCACAGGGTCCGTATGTCCTTGGCACACCATAATCCCTTCTTTTGATGGGCACTGACCAGCAGAGGTAATACATAGAGCAAAATTCCACTAAACAAACAGTCCAGCCTGTCACACACAAGGCCCACCATACCCGATCCCATCACCATTGGCACACACATACGCCAGCTTACAACATGTACACCGCCAACAGGCAATACCCCCACCCACCCTTATACGATGCCTTCACACACATCTCCATGCTGGGGACCCATACAGCTGTCCTTACTGGGGTAGGACCCCATCCACCAGTCGCTCCAACTCCTCCGAAGTGAAGGCTGGGGCCCTTTCCCCGGTCACACAGGCCATGGTAGGTTCTAGACACAGGTCACAGAAGCACACGCATTGTAGGTCTTCTCCTGTGGAAGGTCAAGAATCAAGTGATGAATCAGATAGAAAATGGTGGTCAGGTCCACAGCGGTGTACACTGTCACCACTGGTGTACATCTCCATTGACCACCGTACCCCATAGGCCACCAATATTATCCAATGAGGAATTGCATGGCAGTTCAAGACTGCCTACCGCCACGGCGCACAACGCTGGTGGAATTACCTCACTTCCACCTGTCTCTTCACACAGGACAGGCGGTCACCATTTCAGGGGGGATGAACAGGCCTATCTCTAATTGCTGTGTCATGGGATAAATAGGCACATACTTTGATAATTTGACAATTACATTGTCCCAACACATATATGCACGATGTGGACTGCTGTTGTGGTATAGTTTTTAAAATTGTGACAGCCTACTTACTCTTGTGTCCCTTAAATACCTACTGCTGTGGATGAATAGGCGATGGAGACATACAACCGTGTACAGACCCCAGGTGGACTTAGCTACACTGGAGGACAGACACATAATACTCACCTACAGACTGGACAGGGCCACAATCACAGAGCTATGTGCCCAGTTGGAGCCTAACCTGATCTCAGCTATCCGTCATCCAACTGTGATCCCCCATCTTGTGCAGGTTATATCAGTACTCCATTTCCTGGCAACAGGTTCTTTCCAAGTGACAGTGGGCTTGGCAGCAGGAATGTCACAGCCAATGTTCTCAATCGTGCTGGCAAGAGTTTTGTCTGCCCTGGTAAAACACATGTGCAGCTACATAGCTTTCCCCGAGGTGGAAGATTTGGCCACTGTGAAGGCCGGATTCTATGCAATGGGACATATCCCCAATATTATTGGGGCGTTTGACAGGACACATATTGTGTTTGTCCCCCCGCCAGAATGAACAGGTGTACAGGAATCTTAAGAGTTTCCACTCCATGAATGTGCAGATGGTATGCCTGGCGGACCAGTACATCTCCCACATCAATGCTAAATATCCTGGGTCAGTGCATGATGACTTTGCGCTAAGTAATAGCAGCATCCCAAATGTGATGGCCCAACTACAGAAGCACAGGGTGGGGCTTATAGATGAGCCTTGGTCCCCACCCAGTGTATGTTGGTGTATGCCTCTGCTGTTAGCCAAATAGGATAGTGTGTGGCTAAATGTCGTGCCTCGATAGTTGCAGGTGATTCTGGTAACCCAAACCTATTGTGGCTGCTGACCCCTGTGAGGAATGCCAGGACAAGGGCTGAAGAAGTTATAATGAGGCACATGGGCAAACCAGAAGGGTAATTGACAGGACCTTTGGCCTCCTGAAGGCCATGTTCAGGTGCCTCCATCTGACAGGTGGATCCCTGTGCTACTCACCCGAGAAGGTCTGCCAGATAGTAGTAGATGCTGCATGTTGTACAACCTGGCCCTCAGACATCATGTACCTTTAATGCAGGAGGAGGATACTGGAGATGTCCCTGTGGCAGCAGTGGACCCGGAGAACAGTGAGGATGAGGAGGCAGAGGATGTGGATGTGAACAGAACTTTAGTGATCCTTCAGTACTTCTAATGACACACAGGTGAGACAGTGCAACTTCTAATTTCTATGACTATTGTTGTATTCTGTGTGACAGTGGCATGCTGGCATTACCCACTTGTTACCTGTACTTTCTGTCACCTATGGATCATCATTTTACAGATGTTGGTTATATGACAACAACGATGTGATCACTACAGCCAGCAACAGGTCATTCATTCTATGCTCTCACTATGTACTGTTCATTTGTAATGGATGTAGCTGTTTCAATTAATACAAATTTGCAGTACATGAAAGGGAAAGTGCAATGGAAGGGGGTGATGGTGGAGGAAAGTCTAGGTTATTGTTCCAGTTTTTTGTAGCACAGGTGCAGTGTCCAAGGGGACAAGGAAGGGGAGCAATGGCAGTTCAAGGTGAACAAGGAGACAAAGTGGGGACACAAAGGGGACAATCAGGATAGTCTAATTTCCTCGCAGTGGTCTTGGCAAGTGTCTCTGGCTTCTCTCTGGGTCGCAGGGAACGTTTGCGGCGTGGTTCATCTTCTGCAGGGGGAGGGATGCTGGTGGCCTGTGGGTCTTGTGGTGGGGCCTCCTGGCCACTAGCGGCAGCGGAAGTGGAGGGCTGTTCAGTTGACTGGCTAGTGGTAGGGGCCCACTGATGTGCTGTTGCCTCCCTCATGATGTTGGCCATGTCTGCCAGCACCCCTGCTATGGAGATCAGGGTGTTGTTAATGGCCTGCAAGTCCTCCCTTATCCCCTGACACTGTCCCTCCCTCCTGCAGCCGCCTGTTCTCCTGCACGTTGTCAAGGATCTGGCCCATTGTGTCCTGGGAATGTTGGTAGGCTCCCAGGATCTCAGAGAATGCCGCCTGAAGAGTTGGTTCCCTGGTCCTGTCCTCCCCCTGAAGCACAGCAGTCCTCCCAGTGTCTCTGTTGGCCTGTGCCTCTGTCCCCTGAACGGTGTGCCCACTGCCACTGACTCCAGGTACCTGATTGTCTTGTGGGCGAGGTGTGGCCTGGGGTCCCTGTGCAGGTGGGAACACTGCTGATTGACTTTTCATGGAGGTGTGGGTACACTGGGTGGGTGCTGTGGTGTTGGTTCCTGATGGGGGATACTCTGTGGTGGTCTGTGAGTGAGCTTGGGTGACCGGCTGTCCAGTGGTCCAGTGGTCCTCCAGATCCAGAAGTCCAGAGTTACTTTCATCACTGGGGGCCTCTTCTGTTGGGGGGCTGGATAGTGGTGGCAACTCCTCTCCACTGACATTGGCTTAAGTACGTGTGGGGATGTAAATGATGTATTAAGCTTCAAGTTTATGACATTTGTACTTCCCCTCTTTGGTGGGTGTTGCCCTGCCAGCTTTTGCTTGTGTATGGTGATGTATTGTGGTTATGTTAGTTTCCCTATACTGTGCATGCTTTAGTGATGGGTGTCCATGCAGGGCTGGGAGGGGTGTCCATGATTTGGTATGGCATGCAGGGCTTGGCATTGAGATTAGTGAGATGTGTAGGTGCAGTGTGTGGGATGTAGTGGAGTGATGGGAGTGAGGGCGTGGGGGTGAGATGGCATGCAAGTATGGGGGTGATAGGTAGTAAATGTTGACTTACCAGTGTCCAGTCCTTCGGCTACTCCAGCGAGTCCCTCAGGATGCAGTAATGACAGTACTTGCTCCTCCCATGCTGTGAGCTGTGGGGAAGAAGGTGGCGGTCCACTGCCAGTCCTCTCTTTGGCGAGTTGGTGTCTTGCTGCCATAAAACACACCTTCCCCCGTAGGTCGTTCCACCTCTTCCTGATGTCGTCCCTTGTTCTTGTGTGCTGTCCCGTGGCATTGACCCTGTCCACAATTCTCTGCCATAGGTCCATCTTCCTTTCTATACATATCTGCTGTACCTGTGCTCCAAACGGCTGTGGCTCTACCCTGACAATTTCCTCCACCATGACCCTTAACTCTTCTTCAGTGAAACAGGGGTGCCTTTGTGGTGCCACGGGTGTTGTGTGATGTGTGTTGGTAAGGGTATGTTGGGTGATGTGGTGAGGTGTGTGATGTGGAGTGAGTGAGGGGTGTATGGGTGTAAGTGGTGTGTGTGTCTAGTTGTCTCTTCTTCTCAGTCTCCTGGCGGCACTTGTTGTTTGTAAAGGGTTGTGGGTGATGTCAGTGTTTGTTTTATTGTGGTGTGGGTGTGGTGTG
This sequence comes from Pleurodeles waltl, assembly GCF_031143425.1. Taxonomy (NCBI): domain Eukaryota; kingdom Metazoa; phylum Chordata; class Amphibia; order Caudata; family Salamandridae; genus Pleurodeles; species Pleurodeles waltl. The sequence goes on from NC_090440.1 coordinate 1,481,096,918, forward strand.
TGTATGTATGTCAGGTGTGTGTTTTTGGTATTGGCCAATGTGGTGTTGTTTTGTATGTGGGATGTCCATCCAGAGCGCAGCAGTATGTACCGCCAAAGGTTTCCCTCCATTGAATGTCAGCTGTGGTGATTCGTATGTCATAATGTGGCGGGACTTGTTTTTTTGGCATAACGGTATGGGTTTTGGGACCACCAGTTTATCACTGACCTTTGGTCAGGCGGATTTGTGTATGTGGCTTTATTCTGTTGGATTGGTGTGTGTGTCATAATATGGTGAATTGATATCTGCCGCCACGGCGGTAAGTTGACGGCCATAAGCGTGGCAGTAAGCAGGATTTACCTCCAGTGTCATAATGAGGGCCTACGAGTCTTACTCTACAAAAACTATTGAAATGTTGATTTTACACAAAGTACCTGGTTTGCGTCAAAAATAAATACGCACAGGCGAGCGTGTGTCAGAAAAGTCAGCAGTGCGTCAATTCCTTACTCGTAAGTGAGCCCGTGCCTCTTTTTATTCTCCGATCGGGTCGGCAATGTGTAATTTTTCTCCCTCACAACAGAGAGATGTGTCAATTTCCGGACAGGGCACCTTGGATCTGCGCAGGTTCACTTTGACTCTGATGCCCAGTGACAATGCGTGAGAAATCCGGTTGCACGGTGTTGGTAGACCACGCTGCGTGGGGTTTGCCCCATTATCAGCACCCGCAAGCAGGTGCTGTGTCATTTCTCCAGCCATGATGCGTCAATCTCCCAGCTACAATGTAGGTGGAACATTGATTTTAGCCGCAAAGCGGGTGGCACATCATTTTTCAGTTGCGTTGCAGGTGATGGGTCAAACGTTTCCCAGTACTGTATTCTGTGTCTGGATTTCAGTCCTTGTTGTGCCAACTTCACCTCTCGAGGGCCCAGACACTGAACAGAGCACCACTTGGCAGGGCAGGAGTCTCAGTAGAGAGTCCAGGCCCTGGCAGAGGAAGTATTTGATGGCCCTGGGGCTTTAAAACAGGAGGCAAGCTCAATTCAAACCCTTGAAAATTCTTCACAAGAAGGAATATATCACAAAGTCCAGTCTTTGTCCTCTTTCAGGCAGAAGCAGCAACTGCAGGTCACCCAGCAAAGCACAGTCACAGGTAAAGGGGCAGTACTCCTCCTTCAGCTCTTCTCCTTGGCAGAGGTTCCTCTTAATTCCAGAAGAAATCTGAAAATCTGGGGTTTTGGGTCCACTACTTATACCCCTTTCTGCTTTTGAAGTACGCAAATTTCAAAGGAAAGTCTCTGTTGTTTACAAGATTCTGCCTTGCCCAGTCCTGGCTCCAGACTCACACCAGGGGGTGGGAGGATGCACTGTGTGATTTCAGGCACAGCCCATTCAGGTGTAAGTGACCACTCCTCCCTCCACTCTAGCTCAGATGGCCCATCAGAATATGCAAGCTATACCCCAGCTCCCATTGTGTCACTGTCTAGAGAAGATTCACAAACAGCCCAAATGTCATTCTGATCTAGACAGGGAATACCCAAGCAGGCAGAGTCACAGAATTGTTTAAGCAAGAAAATGCCTACTTTCTAAAAGTGGTATTTTCACACTGACAATTTAAAAAACAACTTTACCAAAAGATGTATTTTTAAATTGGGAGTTCAGAGACACCAAATTCCATATGTCTATCTGTTCCCAAAGGGAAATTCCTCGTAAAATATATTTAAAGGCAGCCCCCATGTGAGAGATAGGCCTTGAAACAGTGAAAAATTACCTTGGCAGTATTTCACTGTTGGGATATGTAAAACACATCAGTGGATGTCCCACCTTTAACATACATTGCACCCTGCCCATTGGGCTACCTAGGGCCTACCTTAGGGGTGCCTTACATGATAAAAAGGGAAGGTTGGACCTGGCAAGTGAGTACACTTGCCAGGTCAAATTAGTAGGCTAGAACTGCACACACAGCCACTGCAGTGGCAGGTCTGAGCCATGTTTACAGGGTTACTCATGTGGGTGGCACAACCAGTACTGCAGGCTGTTAGAAATGGGTTTTTTGGTGATGAGGGTATGCACCTAGGCCACGCAGAACCCACACACTCTAGTCAGGACAAGAGAGTTACACATCCAAGATAAACCCTGCTCTCCCCCTTGGTAGCTTGGCAAGAACAGTCAGGCCTAACCTGGAGGCAATGTGTAAAGCGGTTGCACAACACACACAATACATGTGATGCAATAAATACACCATGAAGGGAACACAACACCAAGTTATATAACAATAATCTGGATTGTACACAACATCATTAGACCAAACATAACATGTCAGTAATACCCTGCTACTCAAGCCGTTGTCAGAACGTTACATAATACTGTTACTCTGCAGAGATCAGCAGTAGTCACACATAACACACAGGTTACTTATTATTCTGCAACATAAGCAGTAGTCAGGAGCTCATTACTAAAGGAATGCACTAATCATGTTAAATACACATACCATCAGAAATGCATCAGGTAAAAACAAATCACCATAAATGTTCATAAGAGGAACATCTGACACCTTATGGCCAGGCATAAACAATAAAGAAGGAACATGCATGTAGGAGGCTGGCCTGGTTTGTAGTGGGTATCAACGGTACTTACACCTTATACCAGACCCACTTATCCCGTATAAGTGAAATGCAGTCAGTGTCTAGAAGCCAGACTGTCTAGAGGTAGCTGTAGGCAGAGCAGCCAAGGCTGAACTAGGAGACATGCAAAACTCTTGCAATACCACTGTAGTCACACAGTACTCACACATATGAAAGACAATACCCAGTGTTACAAAAATAAAGGTACTTTATTTTAGTCACACAATGGCAAAAATACTTTGTAGGCTATACTCCCTTAGGAGGTAAGTAAATCACACAATATATACACTAGTAACCAGAAACAGGTAAGTACACCGTAGGAACATAGTGCAAATAGCGAAAAACACCATAGGCTGCAATGGGCCTTGGAGAAGACAAACAATATGCTAAAACAGTGGAATGCAAAAGTCGATTTCCCACATAGGCAAGTGTAGTGTGTAAAGGGGTGCTGGGAATGTAAGAACACACCAAAGATAAGTAAAATACCCCACCTCAGAGCCCAGGAAAGCAGAAGTAAAACATAGCAAGTTTCCTAAAACACTCTATAAGTTGTGATAGAAGATAATGCAAGAACCAGAAGAGACTGCAAGATACCAACATTGGATTCCTGTACCTGAAAACCTGTGGAAGAAGGACACCAAGTTCAAGAAGCACTGAAGAGTCCAGGGAGAATAGGAGCCACTGCCATCCCAGATGAAGGTGCAAAAATGGAACCACAGGTGAGAAGACAAAGTCAGAATTGCACCAAAGATGCAGGTTCCTGGTTGGTGCAGAAGATGTCCCACACCGGAAAAATGAACGTAGTCTGGTTTGCGTTGCTGGATTCTGCCAAAAATCCTTGGTAAACGCAAAGCTTGCGGTTAGCGGAAAATGGCGCTGACCGGGACCTGGTGGCCTCTACCCAGGAGGTGGAGACTGAGGGGGCTTTCAGCAAGCCAGAGAGCCCTCAGAAGACCAGGCAGCATGTACAGGAGTCCCACAGCATGGGGAGACAGGGAGAAAATGAAGGTCCATGCAGCATGACACAAAGGATTCCCATGCCACTGGAGAACTACTCAGGAAGCTGTGCGTCGCAGGAAGGAGTGCTGGGGGCCTAAGCTGTGCTGTGCACAAAGAACTTTTGGGAAGGTCGCACACAATCCTTGGCAACTGCAAGTCATGCGGTGCAAGGGGGTACTGTCTTGCGTGGGAAGGCAAGCTCTTACCTCCACCAAAATTGGACAGCTGGACGTTGGGACTGCCGAAGTCACTTTAATCCGCCATCTGTGTCGCTGGAGCCAGGTCTGTCATCTGGGGAGGGGACCCAAGCCACCGATCATCGCTGCAGGAGGTGCCTGCTGAAGCAGGGAAGTGACTCCGTCACTCCACATGAGATTCCTTTGGTTCGTCTGGTTCAGGCTGAAGACAGGCAGTCCTAGGAGGATGCACAACCTGGAAACTGTTGCAGCTGCTGACAGGACCTGACGATACAATGTTGCAGAAGTTGTCTTACCTTCTTTAGTAGAGTTCCTGGAGCAGTCAGTGGTTGATCCGTCAGTAGAAGATGAAGTAAATGATGCAGAGGATTCCCGCTGGAGTCTTGCAATCTGAATCTGAAGAAACACCCAGAGAGACCCTGAATAGCCCTGAGAGGGGAATTGGTCATCTAACCAGGTAAGCACCTATCAGGAGGTGTCTCTGATGTCACCTGCTGGCACTGACCACTCAAATGCTCCCAGAGTTCCCTGACTATCCTTAAAACAAGATGGCCGAACCAGAGGACACTCTGGAGGAGCTCTGGGCACTTTCCCTGAGGTGGTGATGGACTGGGGAGTGGTCACTCCCCTTTCCTATGTCTAGTTTCATGCCAGAGCAGGGACTGGGGGGTCCCTGAACCAGTGTACATTGGATTATGCAAGGAGGGCACCATCTGTGCCCTTCAAAGCATTTCCAGAGGCTCTGGGAGGATACCCTCTTCCATGCCTGTCACACCTATTTCCAAAGGAAGAGGATGTAACACCCTTCTCCTAAAGGAAATGCATTGTTCTGCCTTCCTAGGATTGAGCTGCTCAAGCCCCATGAGGGCAGAAGCCTGTCTGTGAGGTGGCAGCAGCTGGGGCTGCAGTGGAAACCTCAGAAGACTGGTATGGCAGTCCTTGTGCTCCATGGTGGAGCCCCCAGGGCGCCTGGATTTGGACCACCAATACTAGAATCAGTATTGGGGTACAATTCCCAGTTGTTAGACGCCTTACATGGCCATCTTCGGAGTTACCATTGTGAAGCTACATATATGTATTGACCAATATGTAGTGCACAATTATAATGGTGTCCCCACACTCACGAAGTCCGGTAAGTTGGACCTGGATGACGTGGGGGCACCTCTGCTAGTGCATGGGTGCCCTCATACATAGGTCCTATGCACCTAGCCTTTAGGGTATGAAGGTCAGACATAAAGGTGACTGATAAGTGACCTGGTGCAGTGAAAATTGTTGTGAGGGGGCGTGGCCGGGCCACGAAACAAGATGGGCGCTTAGAGCGAGAGCTCCGTGCCGAGGCGATCCCGGAGGGGCGACGGGGGCGAGAAGACAGCCGGACAACACACCGGGTCCGGTGCCCCTCCACCCCTACAACAGCGGCGACACGGAATCATGTCCGGGGACCCCGTAGGAGCGGGACGCAAGGCAGGAAACTCGCGACTTGCCCCAGGCCGATAAGGCCTGGCAAAAGGGGCGGAGTCGCGTCTTCGGAAGACCGGGGACGGCGTGCCCGCAGCGGCAAGGAGCAAGCTGCACAGGCCGCAGGGACTGCGGGAGCCGTGACGACCTGCATCCATCTCCTTACAACGCCAACAAACACCCGCGGACCTTCAACCCGCCACAGAGAGACGGGGAGACGCAGCAAAGGGGTGCGGCCCCTTCGACAGCCGGGAGAGAAACCCGGCCAGAGAGGTAGGATCGAGTCTCTTCAAAATAAGAACGGCATCACCGGAGGCAGAGGCACGACTTCTCCCCTCTTTTCCATCACAGAGGGACAACAAAACCCTCCCGCTGGGATAATAAACCCTCGCCCCTCCTCCAGACAGCTAATACTGAGGAGGGCAGAGGGGCACGACGGGAGGCACGTGGAGGCGAAGAGACGAGAGGGGTGAGTGACTGGAGGAGCATCGGAGATGAGGAGATCCAGAGGGAGCCAAGAGAACAAAGATACAGGAGAAGGGAGAGGACTGGCACCAGTGTAAGAAATCAAAGCCTTCATCGCCCCTTATACTTATACTTAACGCGGGCTACTGACGGGGACAGCCGAAGAGCCACACATACCCCTGCTCAGAAAGACCTGGAGGAAAGTAAATCAGCCCCTTCCGCTCCCCCTCAGCTATTCAACGTCAACCACTGAAGAATCAACCTTGGCAGACACAAGTCACAGCTCTCCAACAATAAGTGCCAATGTAGGCTCTACAACGACCCCATGGCAACTCCTTGAATATAACCTTCTCTGCCCCATAGACATTGACATTGACAGGCCTCTGCCATTTACAAAAAACGCTAGGAGGATACACTAAAGAGAATGAGGGCAAAAAAGATATACGGAGAACAATAAATAAGTGGACGCGGAGACAGGAGGAGGGAAAGAAAGAGAGGGAAGTCAAGTCTATCACCAGCAACCAAAGACCCAGAAAAATGAGAAGAGACAATATAAATTCGAGACCAGGCTGGCACAGAACATCTATATCCTTATCGGAATCCACGGAGGGAGACTCGGGCCCCACGTGGCCAGACTCTGCAGACAATTGAGGCGATGCCCGGCAACAAACCGAACCATAAACCTGTCAGCAAGCCTGCACGACAACTATTATTCTCAGAAGCGCTACAACACAAACACCTAACCTGCACAAAGATAAACCCTCAAACATCGCCACCTTTAAACGAGTCCACCACGATGTCTGATAAAGATCAACCCACAACTATGGACAGGATACTACAAGAGATCACCACCGTCAGCCGCCGCATAGAGGGGATGAACGCCTCTATAACTTCATTGACACTAGAAACCAAATCCATGCGATCTGACATTGCAGGCTTTCAATCTAGAGTGACAGGGCTAGAGCAACGCATGGGATCACTAGAGACGCAGATCAACACGTCTCAGGAGCGAGAACAAGACTTCCTCTACCTCAGGAGCAAACTAACGGACATGGAGGACAGGAGCCGGAGAGACAATATCCGCGTACTTGGGATCCCGGAAAACGAAGAAGGCTCGGATATGCAGGCTTTTCTGATCTCCACTCTTCCAAAAATGATTTCATTGGACTTTGACCCGCCGCTAGAATTCCAACGGGCACACAGGATAGGCCCAAAACGCTCTGACAACTCCTCAAGGCCCCGCCCAATCATCGCATGCTTGCTGCGGCATAATCAAACCCGACAAATACTCCAAGTAGCACGCAACCACTGCCCTTTCCGAATAGACCAGCACGAGATCCGAATAACCGCCAATTACTCCAAGGAAACCAACGAACGTAGAAAGGCTTTCCTAGCCCTACGACCCCGGCTTCACAAAATAGAGATGAAATACGGTCTCTTTGACCCTGCAAGAATGTGGGTTACCAAAAATGGAGTATCCAAACACTTTTATAACCCCGACGAATTGAGACTCTTCCTTGACTCTTTCCAATCCCAGCCTCTGGACTCTCTCAACACAGACAGTGAGTATGACATTGTAGGAGGCAGTGATAGGGCCGAAACCCCCCACTCGGGAATGGAAAAGGCGAAGACGGCTCTACACGACACCGGAGCCAGTCATAGAGGTAGAGACATGGAGAGACTAACCAGATCATATGATGACAGTGGTCAGATTTTACACGCAGTAGTAACCCACACCCAACTATCGGAGAGAGACAAATCCCGCTCCCCTTTAAAGCCTACAACTGAATCTTCTTGAGAAGGTAACGCGACAAGATGACTTGTGGGACTATCGCTAGAGAGTCGAAAATAACAACTATGGACTCCGCGGAAGGATGAGTACCTTTTCAGATCATATGTGTATTACTATTGTAATTGTCTAAGACTGCTAGTATCAATGTTAAAACCAGATACATGAAAAATCTATGTTTTTTATGACTAGAGCCGAGGCCCTATAATGGAAAACTACCAGTAAATCGTTATTTGCCCTCAGTACACGACAGATGATGATTACTAGAACAGGGATCAGACCCCACCAACTCCCTGTATGTTGAATAAGGGCCCGGTCCCGACCCTATAACTCTATAACAAGGTAACAAGGTAACAGGGGCATTAAACAGATAACAAAAAATAAACACTAACTAACTATCATGGAACTTACCTTATATTCCACACACTACAAAATATCTCACGGTAGTAAACAACAAAGTATGTGAAATCTTCCTAATACACACCACACTCGACCAGCGCTGACATTAGAACCGTTTAGCCCCCATTATCACCCCAAGGGATGGGACTAGACCACGTAAAGATAAATTAATTCCAATACAGGGACACACAATACGATATAACCTGAGACATATCAAAGCTCCCATTACTTGACTTTATTTTATTCTACAATAAGAAAATGGGACAAAAAATAAAAAATAGAACACAAGGACATAATACAACATAATACCACATAACAAAGCGAAATAATATGACATCCTACACTGCCACACCACACCACATTATAACATCACAATGTAAATTATAAACTATTAGCTATTCCTTTCCCCGGATGTTCGTACCTACCCCCATCCTAATCATTGTTACTATCTTAAACTATCATCTACAACAGAACGACTATGATGGTGGCACATACCAATTAAGACCTTAGTAGGTCAGTATTATAATGTAATAATACACGGCAAGGAGTTTGTAATAGGATGAGATACGCATTATCCTCGCGTAACCCGGGGCTCAGCTACACTCATTACCTACCCTACGATTAATAGAGAGACGCTTGGCATAATGGCTCCTAACATGATAATGTGATAAGATACCAGGATATGTTATGTTGATCAACCTAATATGTCATTGAAACGTTGTAAGGAGAGACGAGATGAGGCAGTGTTATAGTTGAAAAGAAATGCTCAGGAAGTATTATATTATATTGTATATTGGTATCTTTATGTACCCTTACATACGCGAGAACTGTAATACTCTGTTTGAGCTCTTTCCCCCCTCCTTCGCCCTGCCCCCCCCCCTCGCCAGCCGGTCTCCGTCTTTCTGTCTGCCCAGTCCCTACTTTAATTTACGACCCTATCTTATGAACTCCTAAACACCCTACGATACCATACAACATCAAGTACTAGGCACAACATCCTAAACACCATACCCCATCAACACCCGACAACCCCCCCCCTCTCCAGCGCCGCCCAGGTACTATAGTTATTAACCGACCATAACTTCTGCCAATATACACTTTAGTTATATAACTAATACACTAGCCACTAACCACCGATGAACAGACCCACTTCTCGATACATAAACATAAGCACTGCTGTGTACCCCCTTCCGCCCCTCCTTATCACCGACATATCGATAACTGGCTGTCTGCTGTTTCCCCCCTCGCCCGCCCCGATCGAGATCGCCCGACTGCACTAGAGCTCCGAGAGAAATCGGTCCCGCCGTTTACAGACCTAACGAACGAAGGAGGTTGGACTCCTAACCTCCCTCATCCATATCTTTCTCCACTTCTTCCCCCCAATTGCACGCTCTCTTGCTATACTCTCAATTTCAACTTCAGCACACGCATCCATCCCTTCCCCCTCCTTCTCCCTCTTTTCTTCTCCCTCTCATTTCTCCTTGTCTTCTTTTCCCCTCATATTTCCCCTCCATCTGGCACTCGTCCTACTTATATTGCCTCTCTTCCTTCACCATCTCCTCTCTCTTCTCTTTCTTCTCCAGAGAACTCCCTTGGCCTCCACCAGCTGCTAACCCCCATATAAAATAAAACACCGTATCATATCGAAACACAACTCCCACTCCAACAACTAAGTCAATATCTCCCCCCTACCCCCCCCCCACCAACACCAACCCCGGAACGAGGGTGCTTACTCACAATTATCCAAGATGTCGAAGTCCCACCCTCAAGCGACGCGACCATTACGTATACTATCTTGGAATGTACACGGCATGACGAGCTATGTTAAGCAGAAAAAGATATTGTCCTATCTTCAATCCAAAAAAACAGATATAGCTCTGATTCAAGAGACTCACCTTGACACCCTGGAATCCAGTAAACTTAAACGGGATTGGGTAGGGAGGGTTGCCTTCAGCTGCCGTCCAACTAGTCAGGAATCTGGAAGTAACGGGCCCCGCAAATGTGGAGTGGCGATACTAGTGCGTAAATCCCTCCCGGTCACTATCATTAAAACCTGGAATGATACGGAAGGAAGGTATATATTTGCTAAACTAAAACTAGGGGACACTGTTTTATGCGTGGGATCCATTTACGCACCAACCGGCCCAAAACGCCCATTCCTTCTACAGCTAAATCACCTCCTGACAGAAATCGGAACTACTCGATACATAATCGGGGGAAACTGGATTCTCGTCCAAGACGCCATAATGGATAGGACAGGCCCTGTTGATATATGTAACAATCACGACAGAGCGCTTCTGACAGACCTGACACCTGGACTGCTGGAGAATACAACACCCGAAAGATAAGGAATATACTTTCCTATCCACCGTCCATGGCACCCAATCGCGTCTGGATTATTTCTTAGTATCACACACTGTAATCCCTCATATACAAGCCACCTGCATCCTAGACAGCGGGCTCTCAGATCACTCCCCAATACTAATCCGGATCCAGGTGGGACTCTCCTTCTCTGGTCGTAAACCATGGCGATTGGCTGTACACAGATACCGCTCTCCCCAAAGGAAGGAACAATTAAAAGCTCATGTAGCTACATACATGGCCGAGAATACAGGCACTGTATCCTCAAAAAGGATCCTATGGGCGCAAAATATGATGCGAGACGCAGCACTGGCCAACAAAGACAGAATAGCCCGCCAAACCACCTTAGAGACCACGATACAGGACCTCACTAAACAATATACCGCCTAACCATCCCCTAGGCTGCGACACACCTTAGAACAGGCCCGCATGGCACACAACGAACTCTATACATCTCAGGCGGAATACGCACTGCAAAAATTGCGAGGCCGCCATTACGAACAAGGGGAAAAAGCAGGTCGCCTCCTAGCGGCGCAGCTCCAACAAAGAGAGGCAGCCTCTGCCATTGCGGCCATAACATCTTCTTCAGGAGCAGTGCTAACTCGTCCACAAGACATTGTAAACAAGTTCGCCAAGTACTACCGACATTTGTACACTCCTGAAACAACTACAGATCAAACACAAATGGAGATATTCCTTACCGCGGCCAATCTACCCCGTCTGTCTGAGGCAGGCAGGGCCCTCTTGGACGGTAACATAAGCAAAGAAGAGATAACCCAAGTTATAACAAGCCTTCCCTACCATAAATCTCCAGGAGAGGACGGATTCCCTGTGGAATTCTATAAATGGGCTGGGGAGGAGGCAATAACCGCAGTACAAGAAGCATTGACGGAAGCATGTCAAGAAGGCTCCCTGGGCGCTCTATCCAATAAAGCCACGATTGTCATCTTGCCTAAGCCAGGGAGAGACCCCCTTCTCTGCTGCAGTTACCGTCCTATCTCCCTTTTGAATGGGGATGTCAAACTCCTAGCCAGTGTTCTAGCAGCGCGGCTCCGCAAGGTGATACCATCATTGATTCACAATACCCAAGTAGGATTTGTACCAGGCCGAACCTCCAAAAATCATATGCAAACTCTTTGCCATACACTTTTAGAATCCATACAATTACCTGACGAAGCCCTAGCCCTGTCCCTAGACGCGGAGAAAGCATTCGACCGCATTGAGTGGTCCTACCTATTCACAACTATGAAGCATTTTGGCCTGGGGGAACAATTTATCTCTAAAGTACGTTTATTATATGACCACCCCACAGCACAGGTTAACTGTGGGGGCATCATGTCAGACCCATTCCCTATTGGAAGGGGCACACGCCAGGGATGCCCCTTGTCGCCACTTTTATTTCTATTGGCCATGGAACCCCTAGCTGCCACCATACGAAATTCTCACCAAATAAAAGGGATCCATATCACCGGGGGCATATCCAAAATCTATCTCTACGCAGACGACATTCTGTTAACAATGTCCGATCTAGAAACCTCGCTCCCAGCACTACTTTCCACTATAGAAGACTTCGCATCCCTATCCGGATATCGGGTAAACTGGGATAAAAGTGAGGCACTACCATTATCCCGCATAACGACGAGGGCAGCGATACATGGCCTCCAATTCAAATGGACCCCGACCCGCCTTAAATATTTAGGAACGTTCATTAACCGAGGTCTAGAACATATGGTCAGGGACAACATAGACCCCCTTATATCTAAAATGAACGAAGACTTTGCCAAATGGTCCCTACTAGGCCTGTCCATGTGGGGCAGGACACAGGCGGTCAGAATGGTCACCTTACCACGCTTCACATACGTGCTAGGCATGCTCCCCCTACAGATACCTCTTTCCTCACTCCGATTAATAGACGCATCCATAAGGGCCTTCGTCTGGGGCTCCTCACGCCCAAGACTGAAACCTGCAACAACACTGGCACGACGGCCCTACGGAGGATTAGGACTACCCTCGGTAGAACAATACTCTCTGGCCCTACAACTCTCACAGCTAATATATACACTTCCGGATACAGCCGATCCACCGCAATGGGTGATCACAGAGAAACTCCTATATGGACAGTATACGGAGATGGGAGGAACATACGCCGACCATGTTCCTTTAGCTAACCCCATCCTCAAGGCTACAAACACAGCGTGGTGCAGAGCCCACCGACTACTAGGAGTACACCCCTCCCTGCATACTCAGGCTCCCATGGCAGGGAATAAAAGCATTAAAATAGGAGGGAATATTCTCAGATGGCCCCAATGGTCCGAGGCAGGTATCCACAATATATCTCACATAAGATGGAGATAGCTTCCGCACATTCGCCTCCCTCCAGGAAGTATTTGGTATCCAAAGTAACCAGGAGTGGCGATATCTACAGCTCAAACACTGTATGCTGAGAACATTAGGAACCACCCGTGGATGCTCAAAACCTCACCCATCGTCACCTATCTTCAGAAATGGGGCCGACAAAAAGGCGTCTTGGCTGGCCTCTATGCCGAATTAACTAACCACCTTTACTCTCAGCCTTTACTTGAACGACTACGCTTAAAGTGGCAGGATATACTAGAGATAACCTACACGGACGAAGAATGGCCAGACATACTAGAAGCCCTCGACAGGGGCGTACGTGAAGCACGCCTGAAATTTTGCCTATTTAAAATCCTTCAGGGGTGGTACTGGACCCCCGTTAAACTCTTCAGGGCAGGGTTAATACAGCATGCGAACTGTTGGAGATGCACAGAGCCATATTGTGACCAACTCCATATTCTATGCCACTGCCCAACGGTACAGTCACTATGGGACGCGGTACGCCTCGCCTTATCGGACTTCATACAGATACCAAAACCGACCCCACCAGCATTTATCATTCTACATGACATTCGCCCGTATCCCTCCCTATCGCGGGCACATAAACGATTAATCCACACGGCGCTTGCCACGGCCAAAATATGCATACTCCGGCACTGGAGATCTAGCATTGCCCCCACACCGATAGAATGGATGACGGCCATGTATCAAACGGCTACCCATGAACGAGTGATTTATAACCTACAGGACCAAGCAGAACAATTTGCGGAGGTCTGGCGCCCATTCTTGAAGAGACCATGAAGCGGCTGGTGGATGACCAACGGATGACCAATGTTCAATGATCAATGATTAGGGAATATCAATTACCAATCACCCTCTGAGAATCCTAGACCCCGGAAACACATTTTGGCGGTCATTCCAACCCTGGCGGTCCGAGACCGCCAGGGTTGGGGACCGCGGGAGCACCGCCAACAGGCGGGCGGTGCTCCCATGGTCATTCTGACCGCCGCGGTACAGCCGCTATCAGAAACGGAAAACCGGCGGTGAACCGCCGGTTTTCCGCTGCCCTGGGGAATCCTCCATGGCGGCGCAGCTTGCTGCGCCACCATGGGGATTCCGACCCCCATACCGCCATCCTGTTCCTGGAGGTTTCGGCCGCCAGGAAAAGGATGGCGGTATGGGGTGTCGTGGGGCCCCTGGGGGCCCCTTCAGTGCCCATGCCAATGGGGGCCCCACAGGGCCCCAAAAAGATTTTCAGTGTCTGCCATACAGACACTGAAAATCGCGACGGGTGCAACTGCACCCGTCGCACCCCTTCCACTCAGCCGGCTCCATTTGGAGCCGGCATCCTCGTGGAAGGGTGTTTCCCTTCTTCTGACCGCGCAGCGGTATTCTGGCGGCTCCCGCCGGCCCTGCGGTTACCGCGGCCGGCGGGAGTCAGAATGACCCCATTAATCTCCTACTGTCCCTTCTCTCTCTCCCTAGCTACGCTCTTCTCTCCCCTTTCTCTCTTTTTTCTCTCTCTCTATCAATCCACAGGCCTCTAATTTTGACATATGCCCGAGACCCTGAACTACCTAACATAGTAATACAAGCCGCTTCCTAACACAAACAAGGACGGAGAAATCAACTCATATAAGACGTAGACACTCTCTAATCGACCTCACCATATCTAACATACATACTATCTACCCCTAGATAATAACTTGCTACAGACGGAGAAGTACAGAACGATTTACTCTTCGGCCTGAACAAGCTATTCTCAGGATACAAAGACCCCCTGCCTACCCCGAGTCTCTTCATCTTACATCCCCCCGCGATTACCCTTCCTCTTTCCCCCTCCCCATTTCTTCCCCTTCTTTCCCTCTCCCCATTTCATATGACTATTTCGTCTCTCCCCTATACCAAGATCAACCCCCCCACACAACCCTATCCTCGCTCCTCCTCCCCTTACCACCCCCCCACCTGTTTTCCTTTTTTCTTCAAAATAAGGGTACAAAAATCAACTATGCAACTGGGAATTTTTACTTGCCTGAGAGTACATGCATATATGCTCACAATGGAAATAATTGTGGTAAAAGAACAAAAACAATGTTTTGAAAGCTAAACAGTTTGTTTATATGCTGTATGTACCGCCTTATATATTCTTAATAAAACTTTTGAAACTTAAAAAAAAGAAAAAAAAAAAAAAGAAAATAGTTGTGAAATATTTCATATAGTATTCCACTCAGGCTGCAATGGTATGAGCTCCTTATGGGTGGCAAAGGAAATGCTGCAGCCCATAAGGATCTCCTGGAACCCCAATGCCCTGGGTGCCTAGGTACCATAAACTAGCGACTTATAATGGGGTGCAGTATACCAATTTGGAGTGGAATACTGGGTTGCCAGCATCTAAGTAAAAATTTGGAATCAGAGAGAACAGAAGCACTTGAGTTCTGGTCAGCAGGACTCCAGTGACACAGATAAGTATTCTGACAAAAACAGTGAAACAGACTGATAAGTAGGCCACAACCTATGAGCACTGTGGTCTGGACTAGCAGGATCCGAGTGACACACTAAAGACACACTGACAAACACTGACAAACAGGCCAAAAATGGGGGTAACCATTCTAGAAAGAGGCTACTTTCTCACATAACCCCCCCCAAACGAATGACAATAAGACTAACCTTGCCCAGGTGAGACTTTATTGCCTAAGTGGTGATAAGGGGAGAGTAGATCTGCAATAGAGTGGTTACTCCCTTTATCATCCACTGTATGGTTACTTCCCTGTGGGGATGTAAACCACCTTGTTTGGAGATTTTTACCTAGAAAACAGTGCAAGTGCATACTTTTAGATTCTTTATTTGTAAGTTTGAAGTGATTTAAATTGGGGTAGTGTGACTATCCCTTTGATCCTATGTCAAGACAGGGCTGCTGTCCTAAGGTTTGGAATGCTAGACAGGGATGCTGTCTGGGCAAAGCAAGAGCTGGGCCAAAAGTTTGTCCATATGGCTCTAAGAGAAAACAGGGTTACTGTTTCTCCTGGGTTGGAGAAGGACAGAGCTGCTGTCCCAAAGGTTCCACATAAGGACATGGCTGCTGTCCTATGTGTTTAAAGGTAGTGCAGGGCTGTTGCATTAAAGTTTCTCTGGGAGGGATGGAGGTTTGTTCCAAATTAACTAAAACAGTGCAGTGCTGCTTATCTGGTTTAGTGTTGTCACAGAGAGGGACTTTTACCTCTGGGAGTTCAGCTTGGTACAGGTTCCAACCAAGGAGGGGTCTCCCCCACCACAGGAATGGTATCCTTAGTGGCAGGGTGGGGAAGGGATCCATTGATACCCTTTTTACCTGTTGGGTGAGGAGGATCCTGAGGCTTCAGGGCTCCTTCTCTTCTTTGCTTTTTCATTTCACTTGAAATGAGAGGAAGTGATTCCTCAGGGATACCCAGCATGGATGCATGGGTTCTAAACTCTACCTCAGCCCAACCTGATCCCTCTAGGTCATTACCTAAGAGACAGACTACAGGTAATGTGGGTGATACCACCACCTGCTTTGGGCCAGTAACTCCTCCCCAACTAAGTTGCACTACAGCTAAGGGGAGAGACTGTGTGGAGTTATTGACATCAGTAGCCTGGTACTTCTGTCCAAGGAGGTGTTGTACAGATGACACCAGGCTTTCAGTCACCTAAGTGATACTGGCACCCGTGTCCCTGAAGGCCTTGGCCTCAACACCATTTATTAGAATTGGCTGCTTGTACTTGTCCATGTTAAGGGGACAAGCAGCCACGGTGCAAGCCCAATGCCACCAGGTGAGAGAGAAACTGTCTTGGGAGGTTCTACCCTTACCCTAGTTTATATAATGGACCCAAAAGTGAACCCAACTACACCATTTGTTTGACTATTACCAGTATCCCAACAACTATTACTACTACTGCTAGGGCATTAGAGTTTGAAGTTGATGTATTAGTGGTGGTAGGCTCAGGGGCTTTACCTGGGCAGGACTTGTCCCCTAGCCTATGGCCTTTACCTCTGCACACATAGCACCAAGGCTTTTTATTGTGTGTAGAGTGTGAGGACGAGCAAGATGATTTATCCCCACCCCCAGAGGGGTGTTGTGGACTTGAAGAAGGATCTTTATGCCTATTTTATCCCCATGCTTATCCTGAGATTTCTTCTTTTCTTTGTCACCCACTAAATTAGCTTTTCTGCTCACCCTTGTTCTCATCATTTGCCTGCCTTCTTACCCAATTCTTGGGGAAAGGTCAGATCTGAGTCCACTAGGTACTGGTGTAACAAATCAGACACACAACTATTCAGTATATGTTCTCCCAAAATCAGATCACACAGACCCTGCTAATCAGACACTGTACTGCCATGTAACCGATCTTCTAAAGCTTTTAGAGAACAGTCCACAAAGTCAACCCAATCTTGTGAAGATTCTTTCCTGGTTTCCCTGAACTTGATTCTGTATTGCTCTGTGGTGAGCCCAAAACCATCAATGAGTGTATTTTTGAGAATGTTGTAATTGTCGGAGTCCTCCTCAGTGAGGAGTCTGTCCCTCTCTTTGTCAGAGAAGGGCAATCAAAATATAGCAGCCCACTGCTTCTGAGGAACCCTTTGAACCTTACAGGCCCTCTCAAGTGCAGCAATCCACTTTTGGATATCATCCCCACCTTGTATGGGGGAACCATCTTATGTAAGTTTCTGGAGTTAATATTGTCCTCTCTGACCTCATAACTTTTGAAACTATCAATGCTGCCGCCATGGGGAAGTAACCCCAACCCCTCTCGTTCCTTTTCTACAGCTAAGGCTTCCCTATCTAGGGCCAACTGTTGCTGTTTCAAACTCAGTCTAGCCTCTTCCAATCTCAGCTTTCTGAGGTCCCTATCTAGGGAGTTGTCCTCAGGATTGGATGTGTGGGACCCTTCAGAGACTGAGGTGATATGGGAATGAGCAGAAGTGGATTTTTCCCTAACTTGTTTAACCCTAGTGCCATGGCCTCTAGGTGTGGAGGGAGCTCTACTTGGGTGTGACCCCCTCCCACTACCAGCTACAATAGAAGGTCTGTTAGTGGAAAGATTGTGGGCAGGAACCTACCCTGCATCTTCAGTACCCTCTCCTGATTCTACCTGGTCAGAATCCTCCTCTACCTCCCCTACCTGGTGACCAGAATGTTCTTGGTCATCCTGGAGAAGGAGATTTAAAAGGAAATTGTTGTTAGAGTTCTTTCAAATCCCTCGGCTTCGCTTCAAGCAAAGCCCACTCAAGCTTTTAAACAGTGGTTTTGATAACCCTGTGGGTGGCCTCAGAGGAAGATATAGGCCCTCATTACAACCCTGGCGGTAAATGCCATGCAGACGGCCGCCAACATACCGTGACTGCGGCGGTATACTTCTATGGGTATTATGACCCACACAGAGAAGTCCGCCACTATACAGACATCCACACAAGTCTGCCAGACCAAAGGTCAGTGATAAATTGGCGGTACCAAAACCCACACCGTTACGCCAACATGAATATGCCCACAGTATCAGGCCCAACAAATCAATGTGGCGGTCTTTCAACCGCAGTAAACCACTGGCGATAAACACCGCCTCGCTGAAAATACACACACACTTACAAAACACCACCACATTGGACAATTCAAACTACAAACACCTGACACACATACATACACCACACCCACACACCCAATCCAATATAAAAGACACAACCACATTACCCGCAACCCTTTCAATGAAAAAAAAAGATTGCCAACAGAGAGAGACACAAGCCAGGAGCACCCCCTCAATCTGAGCCACAAAACACCATCACCCATACACCATCCACGCACCTCACAGCATACACCCCAACACATCACCCCACTCGCCCCACACATCCTCACACATATCACTCACACCACATCCTTGGCACCCCAAAGACATCCCAGGTTTTCAGAGGATGAGCTAAGGGTGGAGGAAATCATCCATGTAGAGCCACAGCTATTCGGATCACAGGTGTGGCAGACGTCCATTGCTAGGAAGATGGAGCTATGGCGGAGAATCGTGGACAGGGTCAACGCTGTGGGACAGCACCCTAGAACAAGGGATCACATCAGGAAGAGGTGGAACGACCTACGGGGGAAGGTGTGTTCCACGGTTGAAATACACCAGGTAGCAGTACAGAGGACTGGCGGTGGACCCCCACCTCCTCCCCCACAACTAACAACATAGGAGGAGTAAGTCTTGGCAATTATGCATCCGGAGGGCCTTACAGGAGTAGCAGGAGGACGGGACTCTGGTAAGTCAAATCTTTACTACTTTATCCCCCCCACCGTACCTGCATTCCATCACAAACTCCTACCCCTACTCTCACCCCATCACTCCACCACCTCACATATACCCCACTATAACTACCCACCCATCCTAACACCAAGCCCTGCATGCAACACCAAAAGCATGGATACCCAACACAGACTTGCATGAACACCCATCACCACAGCATGCCCAGTAGAGAGACTCACCCAGCCCACAAAATCACCACTCACACAAGGCCAAGCTGACAGGGAAATCACAATCATACAGGGAAACACACCCATGCACAAGATGGCACAAGCAGATACATTAACACTGCATTTGCATCCCCACAGGACCCATACTCAATGTCACCGGAGAGGAGGTGCCAGCAACATCCAGTCCCCATCCCCCGAAGAGGCCCACAATGACGACAGCAGCTCTGCACACCTGGATCAGGATGACCAACCTGGTCCATCCGTGACCTCTGGACAGTCGGTACCCCTGCCACAGTTCCAACCCACCAGAGATCCTCCCCTCTCAGGAAACACCAGGACAGCACCCACCCAGCGGGCCCATGCCACTGTCCCCAGGACACGTCAATCAGCAGTGTGTCCACCACTACAGGGACCCCAGGCAACCCCACAAACACAGGACGATCAGGGACCTGGGGTCTGTGTCAGGGGGCACACGGTTCAGGGGACAGAGGCACAGGACAACAGGGAAGCTAGGAGGACTGCTGTGAGACAGGGGGAGGACAGGCCTAGGGAACCCACTCTCCACGAGGCACTCTCCAACATCCTGGGAGCATACCACCATTCCCAGGAGACGATGGACCAGATACTGGCCAAGTTGCAGGAGACCCAGCGGCTGCAGGAGGGACAGTACCTGGGGATCAGGGATGACCTAACAAACATCTACACCACCCTGGTCACCACTGCAGGGGTTCTGGCTGACATGGGCAAGACTATGAGGGAGGCAGTGGCACAACAACAGGCGCCTGACACTAGCCAATCCGATGAACAGCCTTCCACCTCTGCCGGCACTAGTGGACAGGAGGCCATGCCACAGGAACAACAGGCCACCAGCACCCCATCCCTGCAGAAGGAGAACCACCCCACAAACGGTCCCTGCGATCCAAGCAGAAGCCAGAGAACATTGCCAAGACCCCTGCCAGGAACGAAGACTCTCCTGATTGTCACCCTTCTGTCTCACACTGTCACCCTGTCCACCTTGAACTGCCATTACTCCCCTTCCTATGCCCCATTGGACATTGCCCCTGTGATACCAATAGACTGTACTCTACCCTGGACTTTCCTCCACCATCAGCCCAGCCCATTGCACATCCCTCTCTACTTATGAGCACCTAAATAAACACCCTTGGAACAAATACTAATCTGGAGTCTGTCAAATGATTCACAAATGTATTGGTACAACATTATTCAAGCATTGCAACTCAAATGTACAGTGAAATATACTTTGGAATGACCTTGGTGGGAAGCAGCACACATAGCAGGAGCTAGAGTGGAGCACAGAGATCTGAAAATAGAGATGCCAAAGGGTACAGTCAGTGGCCATAGACATAGGGAAAGAGGCTGCCTTGTACAATGTCCAACAGACAACTGAAATGTAAAGTGAAGTTACAGTGTCTTACCTGTGTGTCACTGGAAGTACTGTTGAATTATGTGCATTAGCATCATCTGGCAGAGGAGCAGAGGCACCAGCGACAGAGGGAGCTGCATCCTACATGGGCCTGGAGGCCGAATCCACCGACGGTGAGGTCACCAGTGGGATGGAGGGCGAGGGGAGCACCACGATGGGGACAGGAGGGGAGACCACAGACAGCGACTCCTCCTCCGATAGAAGCTCCCTGGCAGTGGCGGACACCTCTGTGCCCACCCCAACAACAGGTACAGCCGCCACCTCCCCTACCAGCACCGCCCTCCCAGCAGCCCCTCAGCGTGTTTCCCGTGACCGCTCACCCAGGAGGGTAGGCATCTCCTTCGCCCCAGGCACCTCAGGCCCTGCCCCAGTGAGCCCTGCTGCACTCAGTGAGGAGGCTAGTGATCTCCTGAGATCCCTCACTGTCAACCATTCTGAATGCCGACCAGGGTTCTAGAGGCATTTGCAACAAACAAATGCATACCTGGAGGGCATTCACTCTGGCTTAGCAGCCCAACAGACAGCATTTCAGGCTCTGGCCAACTCCCTGATGGCAGCCATTGTCCCTATGTCTAGCCTCCCCCCTCCAACCTCCTCTATCCAGTCCCAATCCCCTCAACCCCAGCCTATCCCAACCACACCTTCAGACCAGCATTCACCCAAATCAACACCCAGAAATGGCTCAGGCAAACACAAGCACAACACATCATCCCAAAGGCACTCACACAAGCACCATCCCCATGCAGACACACCAACATCCACTGCCTCCACTGTGTCCCCCTCCTCCTCGTCGTCCACCTCCCTCCCAGTTTCGTCTCCACTCACACCTGCATGCACTACATCCTCATCCACTACCTCCATCAAAAGCACGGCCATCACTACTCACCCCTCACTGGCAGTCACCACCCCCACATCCATGCACTCGTCCCCTGTGTCCTCTCCCAGTGTGCCTGTGACCCCTCCTCCCAAAGTACACCATACAAGCACCCACCACCCAACAGCCATCCACCTCACAACAGCATCCAGCACATGCACCTTTACCCAAACTCAGCAGACACCTCCTACAACCACTCCCTCTTCCTTCACTCCCAAACCCTCTCCCTCTTCCCACCCCAGTGTGTCTAAAATGATTTTCCTTGCAAACATTGACCTGGTCCCTACCCCCCCCCATCCTTCCCCTCGAGCCAGGGTGTCCAGAACCTAGGCCAGCACCTCAGCCACCAAGTCAGCATCTGCTGTGGTACGTGCAACTCCCAGACGCTCAAAGGGGGCACCCGTCAGGCCAGCCAGTGTGCCACCAACCCCTGCAAAGGACCAAACCATTCTGACACCTGCTAAGGTGAAGAAGGGGACAGCATACAGCAAGGGCAAGGAGCACGACCCACCCAACAAGGCCTCCTCCAAAACTCCAGCTGCCAGAGCAAAGGTCACAACAGCATCTGCCAAGGTGAGGAAGGGGCAGAAATCCCAAGGCAAGGCACTTCAGCAGTTGGAGGCTGCAGGTGAAGGCCTGGTACCCACCAGCAGAACTTCCAGCCCGCCACCTGCACCGCAGGCAGCACCGCCAGCAGCCCCGCTGCAAGCACTGCCACCTGCACCATTGCTGGCACCACTACTGTCAGCAGAAGCATCCCCAGTGGGCAGCCGTCTGATGCTGCAGGAGAAGGGCTGAAGCCTCCCTCCACCACAGGCAGCACCGGCACCTGCACCCGGCCAGCACCGCCAGCAGCCCCGCCGCAAGCACCACCACTTGCACCGCTGACAGTAGGACCACTACCAGCAGCCCCAGGGGTGGCTGTCCGAGGATGCACAAGACGGGCTGGAGCTTACCACCACCACTGGCAGCACCCCCACCAGCACCGGCACTATCACCAGTTTGCAGCCTTAGGCGCTGCAGGATGGAGTCCAGCCCTGCCTCCATGGACTATCATGCAACCTGGTCCCTGCAAATCTCGTGCCTCAGACACCCAGGTGAGAGAATGTGAACTGCCACACCCCAAGTGCTGCATCACTGGGCACAAGGCCCCCTCCAGAACCAGTGGTAATATGCATCCACTCAGCCCCTCCTTATCAGGATGAAGCACACTGGGCACAAGGCCTCCTCCAGAACCAGTGGAGATATGCATCCACTCAGTCCTTCCTTGGCAGGATGAAGCACACTGGGCACAAAGCCCCCTCCAGAACCAGTGGAGATATGCATCCACTCAACCAGTGGAGATATGCGTCTACTCAGCGCCTCCTTGGCAGGATGAAGCACACTGGGCACAAAGCCCCCTCCAGAACCAGTGGAGAAGCCATCCACTAGAGAGACTGTGGCTTTGCACTCCCCAGGACCAAGCAGTGGCCAGACCACCCACTAGAGAGACTGTGGCTTTGCACTCCCCAGGAGCAAGCAGTGGGCAACCCGCCCACTTGAGAGACTTTGGCCTTTCACTGCCCAGGACATCGCTGTGGGCATGGAGCCCCCTCCAGGAGCAGTGGCGTAGTACTATCTTCTGCCTGAGGTACCGCCCCCTTCCCCTTCCATCCCCCTGAGGTGCCTGTGTGTTTTCGACCTGATGTCCCTGCAGTGTTCTCTCCGTATTGAGGCAGGAGCCAAGTGTGGGCTTGGCCCATGATTTTTGGCCTAGTGGCCCATGGACATTTGGAAAGGACAATGTACGGCCTTATGTACATATTGTATATTTTTTTTAATACTGTTTTTATATTTGTTACGTATATCTGCCTATTTCTATTATATCACTGATTTGACTCAATTCATTTTGTCCTTGCGTTCTTCCAGGGGGTTACGGAGTGTAGATGTAATAATGCTGCATGTGTTTGTGTGTGTAGTGTTGGGGGTGGGGGTGTTGCGTGTTCCGTGTGTGTGTCACTCTCTTTTTCTTCCCACCCTCCCCTGTGTACTAGATGCAGTACTCATCGTGGTCGTCGCCTCCGCCTTTTGTATTCCTGGTGGATGAGGATGTAGACCAGCATGGGTAGGACCTGTAACTCGGGCTCTATGGCGTCCTGGTTCTTCGTTGAGTGTCGAGAGGTGAGTGGTTTCCGTTCTGTGTTCTGTTTCTGCCGTGCTTTTGATGGTGTTGGTACCGCCGCCGAAAAGCTGGCGGATTGGCGGGTTTTGACGGGGTGGGCGGTACATTGTCTTCCGCCTGTATGTTGGCTGCGACCACCATGGTGTTTATTGCTACCGCCGTTGCGGCCAGAGTGTTAAAGTGGCTGTCTGTGTTGGCGGTTTCCGCCGTGGTTGTGATTCCATTTTTTTTACGGCCAGCCTGTTGGCGGTATTACTGCCGCTTTAACACCGACCGCCACAGTTGTAATGAGGGCCTTATTCCTTTAAAAATCTATGGCCCTCATTCTGACCTTGGCGGTCGGCGGAGAGGTGGCGGTCGGACCGCGAACAGACCGGCGGTATTAAAAATGGCATTCTGACCCTGGCGGGAACCGCCAACACAGCCCGCCAACTTAACACTCCGACCGCCACAGCGGTACAAACAAACAGCGCGGCGGTTCCCGCCAACAGCCCGGCGGCAGACAAAGTACCGCCCACCCTATTACGACCCACCAATCTGCCACCTTTTCCGGGGCGGGAGCACCGCCGATAAGAACACGGCGGAAACAGACTACGAACGGGAAAACGCTCACCTCTACGCACTCCACGCGAGATTCCGGCAGTATGGAGCCAGAGTTACAGGTCATCCCCGCACTCCTATTCCTCCTCATATACCAGGAGCACGCCCGGCGGCGCGGAAGACATCGGTGAGTACTGCACCTACGACACAGGGGAGGGAAAAGATTACCGGCACACACCCACCCACCCACACCCACTACAACACACACATCAATGCATTCCCACAGATCACTGTCACAACCCACAAACCACCCCCCTCCGAAATAATGCAAAGACCAAAAGAAGAGATCATAAACGGGCAGATATATTGAAATATGTACGCCATTAATCCCAAAAAATAAATAAACTATGTACAAAATATATACAGCTACTAAATGTAGTCCAACCACTGTCCGTGGATCACAGGGGTCCTGTGCAAAGGGGCAAGGCCCAGTCCCACGACAAGAACTCCACGGAGAGAACACTGCAGGGGCATCAGAAAGAAAATAGGACAGGCACCTCAGGGGGAAGGGAAGGGGGGGCACCTCAGCCACTTGAGTACACGACGCCAGATCCACGAGGGGACTCCATGACCACTGGCCCATCCTGGGGAGAGCAAAGCCACAGTCCAAACAGTCCATACAGTGGGTGGCCTGCCCACTGGGCCATCCTGGGGAGAGCAAAGCCACAGTCCATACAGTCCATACAGTGGGTGGCCTGCCCACTGGGCCATCCTGGGGAGAGCAAAGCCACAGTCCATACAGTCCATACAGTGGGTGGCCTGCCCACTGGGCCATCCTGGGGAGAGCAAAGCCACAGTCCAAACAGTCCATACAGTGGCTGGCCTGCCCACTGGGCCATCCTGGGGAGAGCAAAGCCACAGTCCAAACAGTCCATACAGTGGGTGGCCTGCCCACTGGGCCATCCTGGGGAGAGCAAAGCCACAGTCCAAACAGTCCATACAGTGGGTGGCCTGCCCACTGGGCCATCCTGGGGAGAGCAAAGCCACAGTCCAAACAGTCCATAACAGACCCCACTGCCACTGGAGGAGGCAAGTTGGCCAGAGGACATCCTGCAGCCCTGCCCGAGATAGATCCTGCCCTGCCACGTCTGCCAAAGGGCCAGCGGTTCTTGCCTTGAAGGGCCCAGTTCAGCGGTTCCTGAGACGGCGGGGCCCAGTTCAGCGGTTCTTGCCTTGAAGGGCCCAGTTCAGCGGTTCTTGCCTTGAAGGGCCCAGTTCAGCGGTTCTTGAGACGGCGGGGCCCAGTTCAGCGGTTCTTGCCTTGAAGGGCCCAGTTCAGCGGTTCTTGCCTTGAAGGGCCCAGTTCAGCGGTTCTTGAGACGGCGGGGCCCAGTTCAGCGGTTCTTGCCTTGAAGGGCCCAGTTCAGCGGTTCTTGAGACGGCGGGGCCCAGTTCAGCGGTTCTTGCCTTGAAGGGCCCAGTTCAGCGGTTCTTGCCTTGAAGGGCCCAGTTCAGCGGTTCTTGAGACGGCGGACGGTCTATGGCCAACTGCTAAATGCCTGGTGGTGCCCTCCTGGGCAGCGGGGATGGTGCTCCTTCACTGCCCACCTGGGCTGTGGGTGGTGGGGCCCTCCTGGCCAGCTGGGCTGGGTCCTCCCTGGGCAGCGGCTATGGGGCTGGTGGGCTCTCCCGGGGCAGCTGTGCCGGTTCCTCCCGGGGCAGCGGCTATGGGGGTTGTGGGCTCCTCCTGGGCAGCAGGCCTGCTGCCTGACCTCTCCAACTTGCTGACCTTGCCCTCCTTAGTCGTCGGCCTGTGGCCCTTTCCTCCCTTTGGAGCTGTGGCTGGTGACTGTCTCTGGGTGGTGTCCGGGGGGGATGTAGAAGGCGGGCTCCTGCGGCGCCCCTTCCGCCTTCTGCTCCTCTTCCCAGGGGGTGGGCTGGCTGTCCCCTTGCTGCTGGGCGAAGATCCAGACATGCGGGCTGGCGGGCTCCAATACCCCTGCACCCTTGTCAAGGGGGCTGCAGGGCTGGTGGTGGCTGAGGTGCTCTTCTTACCCCGACGAGAAGGAGGGGGGGGCTCAGGGTCAGGAAAGAAGTTAGTAGTGGCGAGGAAGAGCTTCTTGGGACAATGGAGAGTGGTAGGTACAGTGGGAATGGGAGTGGAGGGAGAGGATGTGGTTGTAGGTGAGTCACGTTTGCTGTCTTTGGGTGCAGGTGCAGGAGGGATAGGCTGTCGTGAGGTGGATGGCTGTTGGGTGGGTGGGTGGCTGCGTTTGTGTGGTGTGGAAGAGGGGGTGACAGACACAGTGGGAGAGGACACAGGGGACGTGTAAATGGCAGTGGGGGTGGTGACTGCACGTGTGCGGACTGGAGTGGAGGGTGTGCTGGTGATGGAAACACTGGCTGATGGTGAGGTGAATGGAGGTGTGAGTGTAGACGTCACAGGGAGGGAGGAGGGAGACGAGGAGGTGGGGGTCACAGAGGTGGTAGTGACTGTTGGCATGTCTGCATCGGAATGTTGCGTGTGTGAATGTCTGCGTGATCTGTGGTGCTTATGTTTGGATGAGCTTCTCTTGGGTGTTGAGGTGTGTGCAGGCTGGTCTGATGGTGTGGGTGGGACAGGCAGAGGAACAGGAGACTGGGAGGAGGGAGTTAGTAGAGGCAGGCAGGAGACAGGGACAATGGCTGCCGTCAGTGCTGAGGCCAGAGCCTGGAACGATCGCTGATGGGCAGCCTGACCCGAATGAATGCCCTCCAGGTACGCATTGCTGCGATGAACCTCCCTCTCCACCCCCTGGATGGCATTCAAAAGGGTAGTCTGCCCAACAATGAGCGTTCGGAGGAGGTCATTGACCTCCTCACTGAGGGCAGCGGGGGTAACAGGGGCAGGGCCTGAGGTGCCTGGGGCGAAGGAGATGCCCGGCTTCCTGGCAGAGTGGGCACGGGGCGAACGCTGAGGGGCTGCTGGGAGGGCGGTGATGGTGCGCTGGGTGGCGGCTGTACCTGTAATGGCGGGGGGCACGGATGGTGCCACCCCGCAAGGGAGCCCCCTTCCGAGGACGTGTCCGTGTCGCTGCAGGGTCCAGTCGTCCCCGTCGTGGAGCTCCCCTCGCCCTCCGTCTCACTGGTCCAGTCTGACTCTGTGGCATGGCCCTCCTGGGCCATGTGAGATGCAGCTCCCTCCTGCCCCGATGCCACTTCTCCTCCGCCTGATGATGCTGATGCACACAAGCACAGAAAGACAAACAAAAAGGGGGGGGGGAGAGAGAAATAAAGGGATATTGATTACATGGATCTCCGGAACAGTTAGCGGACATGACAGACACAGATGCCCCCTGCACTAAGTTGCGCACTTGGGGTCCGCTACGCATTCCGTGGAACATGCCCTACACGCCTAGAGTTGTCAACTGCACCCATGGATGACACGGCCCAGGGATGGCTGTACTGACACACTACTGAGGGTGGTGGCTGGGGACACAGGGGCTTACGGGGGTGCCCAGCCTACAGATATCGCCCTGGCCTAGGGGGACCCACAGCCCTCCTCCCCCACCCAGACACCTCCACTGCGCAACAACAGAGTAGATAATGCTTGGACTCACCCCCTTGTGTCTGCTGTGCTGCCCTCACGCGCCCATCCAAATCAGGGTAGGCCACCGCCAGGATCCGGAACATCAGGGGGCTCAGTTGACGGCAGGCACCCCGCCTACGTTGGGAGGCCATCCCCAGCAGAGACTCGGCGGTCTTCTTGGTCCCGCGGCGGATGTCCTCCCACCTCTTGCGGCAGTGGGTGCCCCGTCGATGGTGGACCCCCAGGGCCCGGACTTCCTTGGCGATGGCACACCAAATCCCGATCTTCTCATGGGCGCGGACCTATGTGACACGTACAGGGAGGGAGAAATACCACGTTCAAGTTACTCAGCATTTTCCTTTCCAGTGGCCCAACGCCCCCCATCCCCGCCAGGCCCCCCGCCAGGCCCAACATGCCCCCCATCCCCGCCAGGCCCCCCGCCAGGCCCCCCGCCATGCCCAACATGCCCCCCATCCCCGCCAGGCCCCCCGCCATGCCCAACATGCCCCCCATCCCCGCCAGGCCCCCCGCCAGGCCCCCCGCCATGCCCAACATGCCCCCCATCCCCGCCAGGCCCCCCGCCATGCCCAACATGCCCCCCATCCCCGCCAGGCCCCCCGCCATGCCCAACATGCCCCCCATCCCCGCCAGGCCCCTCGCCATGCCCAACATGCCCCCCATCCCCGCCAGGCCCCCCGCCATGCCCAACATGCCCCCCATCCCCGCCAGGCCCCCCTCCATGCCCAACATGGCCCCCATCCCCGCCAGGCCCCCCGCCAGGCCCCCCGCCAGCCCCAACATGCCCCCCATCCCCTCCAGGCCCCCCACCAGGCCCAACATGCCCCCCATCCCCGCCAGGCCCCCAAGCCAGCCAGTGGCCCCAAATCCAGATAGAATTAAACTCACTTGTTGGTCTGGAGGACCGTAGAGTAGCGCATACTGGGGGAGGACCCCATCCACAAGTTTCTCCAACTCCTCTCCAGTGAAGGCAGGGGCCCTTTCCCCAGTCGCAGCAGCCATTGTCCCTTCCAGACCGAGGTCACAGCAACACTTGCAGTATAGGTCCTCTCCTGTGAAAGTTCAAGTCGCAAGTGGATAAGTAGATAGAAAATGGCGGTCACGTCCGCGGCGGTGCGTACCGCGGCGGTGTGTCCCGCCACCGCCGGCGCCCTTCGCCATTGGCTCCTGAAACCCATAGGCTTCAATGTTAACCAATGCGGCTTCGCGCCGCGGTCTTCGCCCGCCGCCCGCCGCAGTGTGCCACGCCAGCGCATTGACCTCACATCCCATTGTCACACTTCACAGGTCAGGCAGCCGCCATTTCCAGGGCCCACATGGCTCAATTTCAACTGCGTCACACAGGCCTAGGCCTTGCATAGCCACTCAGACACGCCATTCACTGCATAGAGAATCGTATACTGTGCTAGCTGTGAGTACGTACCTGTGGGTTGCCTGACTGTGTGCTCCATGTTGTCCTTCCTAGGCACCGTCCGCTGGGTTGGGCGAGGAGACGGATGAATCCTCCCGTGTACCGACCGCTGGTGGACCTGGCGACAATGGAAGAACGCCACATTATCCTGACCTACCGTCTTAACCGTGCCACTATCCATGAACTGTGTGCCCGGCTGGAGCCCGACCTGATGTCCCCCATCCGCCAACCCACAGGGATTCCCCCTCTGGTGCAGGTCATGTCAGTACTCCATTTCTTGGCAAGTGGGTCATTTCAGACAACCGTGGGAATTGCTTCTGGGATGTCTCAGCCCATGTTTTCAAAGGTGTTATCCAGAGTGTTGTCTGCCCTGATGAAATCCGTGAGGAACTACATCATTTTCCCTGAGGTGGGCGAACTGGCTACAGTGAAGGGTGATTTCTACGCCCTTGGACATATTCCCAACGTAATTGGTGCCATTGATGGGACCCATGTGGCTTTGGTTCCCCCAAGAGACAGGGAGCAGGTGTACAGGAACAGAAAAAGTTACCATTCAATGAACATCCAGGTGGTGTGTTTGGCTGACCAGTACATCTCGCATGTAAATGCCAAATTCCCAGGGTCAGTGCATGACGCCTACATCCTCAGGAATAGCAGCATCCCTTACGTGATGGAACAGCTACAGAGACACCGTGTATGGCTAGTGGGTGACTCTGGGTACCCCAACCTGTCGTGGCTACTGACCCCAGTAAGGAATCCCCGGACCAGGGCAGAGGAACGGTACAATGAGGCCCATGGGCGTACTAGGAGGGTGATCGAACGCACCTTTGGCCTCCTAAAGGCCAGGTTTCGCTGCCTGCATATGACCGGTGGATCCCTAATGTACTCACCTAAGAAGGTGTGTCACATCATCGTGGCCTGCTGCATGCTTCACAACCTGGCTTTGCGCCGCCAGGTGCCTTTCCTGCAGGAGGATGGTCGAGACGGTGGTGTTGTGGCAGCGGTGGAACCTGAGGAGAGTGACGAGGAGGAAGACGACGGGGCTGAAACAGACAACAGGGACAGAATCATTGAACAGTACTTCCAATAGGACACAGGTAACATTTCAAAGATAATTTAGTAAATGTTAACTACTCTGCAGCATCTCTGCTGCCTGTCTATATGCCCCAGTGTATGATGACTGAGTTTTGGCTTTTCCCTCCCTATTTCAGATCTGGGGTCCCCACTACGAGTCCTGTGCTTCGTTTCCCCATGGACTACAGCTTTGTGGCAGCTGTTTGTTGACTTCACCATGTACAAGGACATATTTGCACTGTCATGTCAATTACAATCTATTGAAATCACAGCCAGACTCCTGATATTTTGGTGCAAAATAGGTGTTTATTGAAGTGCTCAAAATGGGATGGGTGGTTTCAAGTGGGTGGGGGCTATGGTGAAGGAATGTCCATGGCAGAGTCCAGAGTAACAGTCACACAGGTGCATTGTCCAGAGGCCTGTGGAGAGATGGAGCATGGGCAGTTCGAGGATGGACAGGGTGACAATGTGGGACAGTGGGATGACATCAGGTGGTATCCATTGCTGGCGGGGGTCTTGACATCCTACTCTGTCTTGCGAGATCTCAGGGCCCTCTTGCGGGGTGGTTCTTCTCCTGCAGGAGGTGGGGGTCTGGTGGGCTGCTGCTGTGCGGGGGCCTCCTGTCCACTAGCGCCGGCGGAGGTGGATGGCTGTTCTTGGTCCCGGCTAGTGGCAGGGGCCCTTGGGTGTTGTTCAGTGTCCGCCCTGCTGTTTACGAGGTCCTGCAGCAGCCCTACCATGGTAACCAGGGTGGTGTTGATGGCTCGGATGTCCTCCCTGTACCCCCGATAGTGTTCCTCCTGCAGCACCTGGATCTCCTGGAACCGGGCCAGTACCGTCGCCATCGTCTCCTGGGAGCGGTTGTATGCTCCCATGATGGTGGTGAGGACCTCGTGGAGAGTGGGTTCCCTGGGCCTCTCCTCCCCCCCCTGTCGCACAGCTGCCCGCCGAGTTGCCCTGTTTCCCTGGGCCTCTGCCCCCTGGCCGGTGTGCCCACTACCACTGCCCCCAGGTCCCTGTTGTTGTTGGGGTGGTGGGTTATCCTGGGTGCCCTGTAGTGGTAGACACACCGCAGATTGACGCGCCCTGGAGACAGAGGCATGGGCCCGCTGGGTGGGAGCTGTGCTGGTGTTCCCAGAGGGGTTAGGGTCTATAGTGGCCTGTGCCTGTGTGAGGGGAACCGACTGTCCAGAGGTCCCCGATGGTCCGGGCTGGTCATCGGTGTCCAGATCGACAGAGCTGCTGTCATCGCTGACGGCCTCTTGGGTGGGGGGTGTGGATAATTCTGGCCCCTCCGCCGCGGTGTGTTGACGGTCGGGTCCTGCAGGGGTATAGAGGTATGGTTATAGTTTCAATGTGTCGCATATGGGTGTATCTGTGGGTTCTCGTGTCCCCAAGTGCTGGCATTCGTGTGTGGGGGCTTTGGTGAGGGTGGCTTGTGGGGGGGATGTGTATATGCATTGGGCATGCTTTGGTGATGGGTGTCCATGCTTAGTGGACGCATGCAGGCCTAGGTTTTGGGATGAGTGGGTTGTGATGGTGAGACATTGGCGGGGAATAGGTGTGGTGGGGGTGGGGGTGAGGATGGTGTTGGGGGTGAGGATGGTGGTGGGGGTGAGGATGGTGGTGGGGGTGAGGGTGGGGGTGAGGATGGGGTTCGAGGATGGGGGTGAGGGTTGGGGTCTGATTTGCCATGCAGGTGGGGGGGAAGCAGTATTGAAGCTTCAACTTACCAGTATCCATTCCTCCGCCGACTCCTGCGAGGCCGTCAGGATGCAGGATGTTCAAGACTTCCTCCTCCCATGATGTGAATTGTGGGGGTTGAGGTGGGGGTCCTCCGCCAGTCTTCTGCACGGCGATGTTGTGCCTGGATACCATGGAACGCACCTTCCCCCGTAGGTCGTTCCATCGCTTCCTGATGTCTTCCCAATTTCTGGGGTGCTGTCCCACTGCGTTCACCCTGTCGACAATCCTCTGCCATAGCTCCGTCCTCCGGGCAATGCTGGTGTATTGTATCTGTGTGCCGAACAGCTGGGGCTCTACACGAACGATTTCCTCCACCATAACCCTGAGTTCTTCGTCTGTGAAGCGGGGTTGTCTTTGGGGTGCCATGGGGTGGTGTGTATGATGTGTGGGGTGGAGTATGTGTATTTAAGTGAGTTGAGTGTGGTGGTGTGTGTTGTTTTGTGTGTGGATAGTGTGTGGGTGATGGTGTTGAGTGGCTGTGGCTGTTATGTTTTGGATGCTGGTGTCTCGCTCTTGCCTTCTTTACGATTTTGTAAGCGTAGGGGTTTGTGGGTGATGTGGGTGGGTGTTTTATATTGTATTGTGTGTGTGGGAGTGGTGTGTGTATGTGTATCAGGTGTGTGGGATTCAAATCGTCCAATGTGGGTGAGTTTTGTTCGTTGGTGTGTATTCTGACCGCGCCGGTGTGTCCCGCCAATGGAATACCGCGTTTGAATGACCGCCGCGTGGATTCGTGGGTCGTAATGGGATGGGCGTATTTCTGTTGGCGTGGCGGTGGAGGTTTGGTCACCTCCACCTTTCCGCCGACCGCTGGTCTGGCGGTCTGTTGTGGCGGTCGGATTTTCGGAGGTTTGCCTTCTGCGGGTCAGAATGACCGTGGCGGGTTTCCGCGACCGCGGCGGGATTATGGAGGATTTCTGACCGGCGGTAGGCGCCTTTTACCGCCGAGGTCAGAATGACCACCTATATCTCCGGAACCCTCCAGTGGATTGTGATGATCAATATCTCTAAAGATGCATGAAAATAAAGCCTATTTTTATAACCTGGTGTCTTGTTTCTTTTGTGTCATTTAACTTTCTTATTCTGTTGTTTGATGTTGTTACATGCTTTACATAATGTTCCTTTGCTAAGCGTTACTGTTCACAGCCACAGCTACCCAAGGTTGAGCTTAAGGTTGCGTAAACATAACCTGACTGGATCTAAGATGGTATTTCTGAGTGTAGTGCACTATGGGACTACTCAGCCATACCATATAGTACACCCCAAATCTTCACAGTAGCGATTTGCAGTTTGTGCGCCAATCATGTTGTGATGCCATTTCACCTGCACTTAAGCATAGTGTGTAGCAAAAATATGCACTAGGAAGAAAGGTTCACCCATACATTCTGCCTTCCCCCTACCTGTTTTCTAAATTTCATTTTGTTGGCCATCAGACTCTGTGCATTTTACCACTACTAACCAGTGCTAAAGTTCTTTTGCTCACTCCTTTAATTATGGTAAAATGTACTTGCACCCAATTGGCACATTTAATTTACTTATACCTCTCTAGTAAAGTGGTACTATATGTACCCAGGGCCAGTACATGAATTGCTGCTAGTGGGCCTATAACACTTAGGGGTATATTTATACTTTTTGATGCAAAACTGCACTAATCCAGTTTTGCATCAAGAATGTTTAGCACCAGCTAGTGCCATTCCTGAGCACCAGCCGGGCACCATATTTATGGAATGGTGCAAGCTGAAGCAAAGGGGGGGTCTAGGGTAAAAATAAATGACGTTAGCCGCCCCAATGGCCAGCACAGGGACCAGGGTTTTAATTTAAAAAAAAAATACTTACCTATACTTACCCTACTAACTTAGGATGGGGTACCCCATCCTCCCGTATCCCTCTGGTATGGGTGGGGGTATTCCTGGGGCTTGAGGAGGGCTCCTGTGGACCCATTCCATGCGGTTTATCCATGGAAATGTGTCCATAGGTCCCATAACTCCTGGTCTGACCCAGGCGTTAAATAATGGTGCAAAGCAAGATTTGCACTATTATTTTGCCCCTCCTCCCAACTGTAGGAAAGTACCATCTTTCTTGGCATGTTACCCCCATTTTTACCTGTATGTCAGTATATTTTTGCCTGTCTCACTTGGATCCTGCTGGTCAGGACCCCAGTGCTCATAGTTTGTGGCCTAATGTGTGTGTTGTGAATAGTGCTTAACTGTGCCACTGAGGCTCTGCTAATCAGAACCTCAGTGCTTATGCTCTCTCTGATTTTAAATTTGTCACTATAGGCCAGTGACTTCATTTACCAATTTCAATTGCTACACTGGATCCCCCTTATAAGTCCCTAGTATATGGTATCTAGGTGCCCAGGGCATCGGGGTTCCAGGAGATACTTATGGGCTGCAGCATTTCTTTTCCCACCCATAAGGAGCTCAGACAAACCCTTTCACAGGACTGCCATTGCAGCCTCCGTGAAATAGTGTACACACTATTTCACAGCCATTTTCACTACACTTAAGTAACTTATAAGTAACCTATATGTCGAACCTTCATTTACTAAAGGCTAGGTGCAATGTTACTAAGTGTGAGGGCACCCTTGCTCTAGCAAAGGTGCCCCCGTGAAGTCCAGGGCCAATTCCCCGGACTTTGTGAGTGCAGGGACGCCATTACACGCCTGCACTACATATAAGTCAATACCTATATGTAGCTTCACAATGGTAACCCCCAATATGGCCATGTAAGGTGTCTAAGTTCATGGAATTGTCTCCCCATTCCAAATCTGGTATTGGGGACCAATTCCATGCATCTTGGGGGCTCCACCATGGACCCCTAGTACTGCCAAACCAGCTCTTTGAGGCTTGCACTGTAGTTACAGCTGCTGCCACCTCACAGACAGGGTTCTCCCTCTTCGGGTCTGAGCAGCTCAGTCCCAGGATGTCAGAACAAAGCATTTCCTTTGGGAGGAGTGTGTTACACTCTCTCCCTTTGCAAATAGGTGTAACAGGCTGGGGAGGGGTAGCCTCTCTCAGCCTCTGGAAATGCTTTGAAGGGCACAGATGGTGCCCTCCTTGCATAAGCCAGTCTACACCAGTTCAGGGACCCCTGCTCTGGCGCAAAACTGGAAAAAGGAAATGGGAGTGACCACTCCCCTGTCCATCACCACCCCAGGGGTGGTGCCCAGAGCTCCTCCAGTGTGTCCCAGACTTCAGCCATCTTGTTTACCAAGGTGTGGAGACACTCTTGAGGCCTCTGAGTGGCCAGTGCCAGCAGGTGATGTCAGAGACCCCTCCTGATAGGTCCATACCTGATAAGGTAGCCAATCACCCACTCTAGCCATGTCCTGTGGGCTCTCATTATCCTAAATGAGACTACTGGATTTCTAGGTAGCAGGATCGTTCACAGTGTGGGGGACTGAGTCTGACCCACTTGGAAGGACGTCTGTCACCCTAAATCCGGTTTTGCTCCGGCTAACTAGCAGTGCCTCATTTCTCCCAGGGGGAAGAGATGATTGGGCAGCCGAGCGCATGACATCTTTGGAACTTCTCAGGGAAGTCATGGTCACTCAGATCCAAACCAGCTCTCTCATTTACAATATGATCTCATATACAAATGACAAAGGCAGTTTAAGTTTTATATAATGTTTTAATAAAACGACTGCATTTTAGATATTAAGGTGTGAGCCGCAATAACCAGAGCCATACAACACAGTAGGATTGAAATAGTCACTAGGAGAGTGAAACATAAGAATAACGCTATCATGGTGTTAACAATTTCTACTCTCTCTCAGCTAGTTCTATTTCGAGCACAGCATGTTAAGCTTCTAACTTGCATTTCAGATTCCCTGGGAAGACATCAACCCTCATACCTGAGCAAAGGCCTGTGATCTGGTTCAGCATCTGCAACGAGGCAGTCAGCGTCTAGTTGTGGTTCCCTGGTCGGAATCTCCCTCTCTCTCGTATTGGGACAAGGAAGTGTTTTTATAACTAACATGTCAGCGTGATCACAAAATGTCCCTACGCAGGAATGCCAAAGACTAAACTCCTACCACGTCTATCGGCAATGTACCAGACTGTATCCTTGACTGAAGCTCAGAGTGAACAGGAATGTGTTATTGAGAACTCCAGTACTGAAGTAGGCTAAACAGTGTGAAATAAAAAATAAAACAAGACAGTAGAACTGGTTATTTGAAAAATAACAGTACGAAGCCAAATAAAAAGCATTTAGAGCAAAGTGCACAGAGGCTCTAAGCTACGAGCAAAAGAATAAAATACATCCAGGGCAAAGTGCACAAAGGCCTAAAGCCTGAAGCTAATGCGCAAAGGATACGTAAAACTGACCACACTACACCCTCCCCTTGTCGGTAGCAAGTGGTTCCAAAAATATAAAAGTATTCCCCAGATACAAAAAATACATCAAAAAATATTTCGACAAGGGCAGAGGACAACAAAGCAAAAGACAAATCTATAAATTTGGAAAACATGTGACGATAAAGCCAAATTCAATATAATGTCAATTCAATAAAAAAAAAAAATCCAATTTTCAGACAGAAGCCATGGAAAGCAGGAGATCCTCCACTTCGACATACGTCAATATCGGAAAATCCACGCCAAAAAGTATCATGGATCAGGTGTGTTCCAAAGCCCCAGAACCATCCAGGGCGGCACCCGGTGCAGGGTCTATGAATGAGACAATACCATCCTCCTCCAGGAAGGGAATCTCATAAACTGCCTCACGAAGCAAACGCAACCGCAGTGCACAAGTCTGGAAATAAGCCCTAATCTGGAACATCAACAGATCATTATCAACCACCGGGGGGGCGCTGCAGTGAGAGACAGAGAGGCAGTGCATGTTCAGACGAGCACCAAAGGCACCGAAACACGGGTTGCACACAATCCAAAACCGGCCGGAATGACAGAGACCAGTCACACTCCAATTGTTCCAGGAGTGTTGCTCCAAAATGCTGCACCATGCATTCACGACACAGCTGCGCTGACGGGAGCGCTAATGTGGGATCTCGTCGCAGAGGGACAGCCATTGCGGAAGAACAGCAGCAACAGCAAAACCCCACCCAATATAGCCAAAGTAATCGGGAATCCCCCAAAAATGCTTCCGCTAAGAAAAACCTCCCTCAAACCATTAATACATCTGTATGGAAAGGGAAGCTCCCACACCTCGTGTATGTAACTGTCTCCCAACCATTCATATCTACCCACCGGAATGTGCTTTAAACAAGAAGTAAATTGCAGAGTGGAGATAGGCAAATTAATAACTCTCCTGTGGGTTTCTTTTGCGATTCTACTTGCAAGTTTCCAGCAGGAATCCTCTGTAACTACTACTTCATTCTCTGACCTCGGATCAACCACAGACTACTCCAGGAACCAATGTAACAGCAATAAAGAATCCAGAAGGGCTACTTTTCCTTTGCATCTGCAGCTCCAGCCAGAAACTGTAACAGTTTCCACGGTGTGCACACTCTTGGGACTCCCTGTCTTCGCCCTGCACCAGAAGGACCGAAGAAATCTCCTTTGGATTGACGGAGTCACTCCCCTGCATGCACCTTCTAAGACGATGACTGGTTCTCTTGAACTCCTCTTTTGGCGACGAGCATGCTTTTTGGAACACAGGTGGTGGACCCCTTTGACACAGACTGTCCTAAGGGCCTGCTGTCCAAATTTGGAGGCGGTAAGAGCTTGCCTTCCCCGTTTGCACCAGCACCCCTGCGCACCACATCATCTTCACTGCCTGAGGCCTTTGTGCACTATTTGCAATAATCCTCCGGTACCCACTACAAACCAGGCTAGCCTCCTACACTAACCGTGCATCATTTTAGCATGGGGGGATAAATATGGGGCTCTGTGGATAGCACTGTTTTTTGGATGGGAGCACCTACCTTGCATCTCATTGACGCAAGGTAGGTTCACACATCTAAAAAATGGTGCTAACTCTAATAGTTTGATGTTAGACAGGTCTAACTTCAAAATATAAATATGGAGTTATTTGTGAGGCAAATTTGTGTAAAAAAATTACACAAATTTGGCACAAATGGGGTATAAATGTGCCCCTCATTATGCTACTTACTTAATTAGCTCTTCAAAACATGTCTCATGCCTGCCACATCAGTTTCTGTTTAGATTTAAACTGCCAATTTGACCTGGCTGAATAATCATTTGACCAGGCCTAAACCCCCTTTTTAATTCATATACGCCACCCTCGAGTTAGGCCCTAGACAGCCCACAGGATAGGGTAGATTGTATTTTATATATTGTACATGTACTGTTAAGGTTTATATGCCCTGGTATTGAAAAACACCTCAATTCATTTTCTACTAGTATAAGGCCTACCTCTCCCAAAAGATAACATTGGGTTACCTTATTACATTTAATAAGTGCTAAACTTTGTTAGGGAACAGGTAGAATTGTCATGTTTGGTCTCAAAATAATCATAAATTATATTCCTCTTTAGTGGTAAAATCAGATTGCAAGTCTCAATTCTGTGAATGTCACCGGTAGAAAGCTGGAATTGTCTATTCCCAATCATTTGGTTTCTGCACCTGTGTCTTCGGTCTCATGATTGTGAGTAGTTGGGCAGTTGGCCTTTGTGTATTTCTTCCAGACTGTCAGACAAAGGAGGACCAGATGTTGTTAGGATAGGGCATTCTGCCAGGATGGAAGGGGCAGAACTGTTTCCTAATCCACTTACATTTTATGCGGCTGTCTCTAGGACACTCACTGATAACTTAGCACTAATCCTATGTCACCTTAGGGGGAGGTTTCCAGCTTCAGATGTATACATTTCTCCCTCTCCTAAGGCTGGCACTTAAACAAACTCTTACATTCACTCCAGGATCTCTGGAGGAACCCCAGAAGGACAATCCTACTGCTTGAAGCATTCTTTGTACCTCAGAGGACTGCTCTGCTGCTATCAGAGGTCCGCCCTGCTGCTTGAAGCATGCCTTGCTGCTTGATTCCAGGACTAACACAGGGACTCCAAGGGCTTGTTGGCTGGCCCCCTGATCTGAGCCACAAGAACATAAAAAGATCTAAGAACCTTGAACCTGCACCTGGACCCTGACAGAAGTGTATCCTGCCCTGCAGGTGATGCCCATCAAGCCCTGGACCATTGGAAATGGTGCTAAGGGTGCCCAAACAGCCATAAAACAAAACTTGGGATTAGAACATTTTCTACAATTCTTTTTTTAAAGAACTAACAGCAAGCTCGAACATGCCTGTTCACTGATTCACCCAAGGTTCATTGTCGCACTGCGTGACTCTGCGTTAGCTCTCACTATTCTTTTCTTTGCAGCAGCAAATCCTGTTCAGCATCTCCTATTTGGATCACTATCAAGCCTCATGGAGGCCTTGTCTACTACAGCGTACAGCTTCAAACTGCTGGAGATGTCAGACTTCCAAAAAAGTGACAAAGTTTAAAGATTTAAATCTTCATTGCAATGTCATCCAATACCCCCTCAGACGATGCTGGCTTCCTTGCCCTGCTAACCTTAACCTTCTCAAATATTGATCTAGGTGTTCATCCACACACCTCTTGGTGTTGAGTTAATTGGGGAATGGATTAGATGGCCAAAAATGTCCTGAAGTTCCCCCCACCTCAAAATCTGAAATGTTATCACACCATAACAAGCTCTGTAAGTAAGATTGTCAGCAAAGGCTGCCACTAATGGAGTAAGTCTCCAAAAATGCTCAAACAGTTCAGAATATAGCAACAATACTTAAATTAGAGTTATTGCTTAAACTTCAAATTTCCACAGCAAATCATGGTGCTTCCATCTGAAAACATTACAGAAAGGTTTTCCATTGCTGTCATTATCTCACAGAGCTGTAGTTACTAACATATATGCAGTTTAGACTAGACTACAGCAACTCAGTCCATCTGTGATAGCCCAAAATGTTTCTTGCCTTCCTGCAGAGAATTCAATTGGTGTATTTCGGTGCCTATGTAAAATAAGGACATTTGTCTTGTTTATGAACACCTTAAACCGGTGCATTGTTTCATGACTAGCCAGAGAATACAGTTAAAATGTACCTGTACAGTTCAAAAGAGTGTCATATTAAAAGCCCTTAATTTCTGTAAGACATGTTCAAGTAGCATGTCCTGACTTGCTTCATGCCGGGCCACAACTGGGAATCTGTTGTGAAAAACTCCAGACATGCCAAATGATGGTGAAGATAAGGCTTAGGAAGAATTTTAAAAACTGAATCTTCTCTCTCTAACATTTGCCTCATACATTTGTTGCTAGTGAACTTCTTTCTTCTCATCATGTGTGCCAAAATTGGGGTACTTCGGGGTGCAATGGCCTGACCAGCGAAGGAGTAGAACACAGAGTTTGTGCTCTGGTGCTCAGTGGACCTCAGAAGTACAAACGACATTTTACTAAACGTGAGAGACCCCGCCACTATGATCCCACAGGAATCCTGGTCCTTTGGGCCTTTATCTACCTGGCAGCCCACTGCTTCCTTTGGCGCTCAGTGAGAGGCTGCCAGATGTGGCTTCCAAGATGAGGCAGCACCCATCATCAATCCAGCGACGGGGTGGCCTCAACCCAGGGATATTTGCTGCAACCCCAGCCTGTAAAAAGATCCCACATTAGTGAAGGCCGGGTACTGGATGTTGCATCTTTGTGGCTCAGCACCTATGGATTAGGTGGCCTGATGAGCCTGGGGCAGTGACCCTCCCATGAGCCTTCTCATATTTGCGACTATGGGTAATGGCCCTTGACATACCACAGGACACTCCTCCGCCCCGGCTAAACTCCTGGAAACACAGCAGACAATCTTTGGGGGAGGAGACTGGCAGAGAGAACTGAGAGAGGTCTTGAAATGCCTGATTGAATCACAAAGGTGGAGGTTGAGCAGGGACTGCAGGGCAGCAGTGCTCCTGCAAGGGGGGGCACATTGGTGGACAAACAGGGGCAACTCCCAATGCACAGAAATTGACCCGACCAAAGCCCTAGCTCTTAATTCATCGAAGCTTTCCCATCCTCCACAGTGGGGCCTCTGTTCTTCCACAAGGAGGTGGGCCAGGGGGCACATGGATTTTCTTGGAGGACCTTTTTAACCTGTAACACCCACTTGCCCCGAGGACGGCCTGAAACACCTGCCCTCCTCCTTACTCCCCGCCCTGTGAACATATTCTCTTATAAATCTCTCTGTACTAGATACAATGTCAAAGGGGCCTTACACCACCTAATCAACACTGGAGAATTAGGAGACACTGCTTGAGACCTCAGTAACTTAGAGGACGCTACTCATCTATGGAGAACTAGATCTCCCCTACACTGTGAACACCACACCTCACCCTATGTGCAACTGCCACAAGCCTCCTGGTCTAAGCAACCCAATACTGCTGTGCTGTGGAACATCTGGTGACATTTCATTCCCGGTCACCAAACTATCTGGTGGGAGGAGCTTTAATCAGCGTCCCCCCCCAGACGAGCACCCAGTACTGCCATAAAACTAGGCAGCAGGCCCCGCTTGAGTTGGCCCATCCAAGTGGGGGGTGAAGTGCAGCTTAAGCTTTTCTACCCGTCTCACAAGAGAGGGGGCCCCCCCATATTCAAAACCCTGATGATGTCCTCTGAACTGCATGATTGCTGAACTGCTCCCAAATAGGGCCTCCATGAGGACCCCCCCACTGTGGTGCTGTTAACAGTGACCTCTCCAAGTGAAGGGGACCCCCTGCTACATCCTTTTATGATTCACCCTCTCTCATGGACTAATGGTTAACCTCCTGGGTCGGTGCCACCTGAGATGGACTGCTGGCACCCATTAACTCCACCGACATACCATGTGGCAAAGCTGCAAAAAAGAGCTCAGTAACAACACTGTGGTTCAAATTCCCCACAACAGAAATGAGTGGCAAATCCCAGGAATCCTCTCCCTCTACTACACCTTTTCCAGGTCTCGCCATTACCCAAGACTAAATGGAATGATTCCTCAGCAACGTTAGACAGGAGATAACCTCACTCAAGTCCAACTTCAAAAGCTGCTTTCATGAACTGCACAGGGACATCACAGCAGTGGGTGACAGGTTTGATGATTTAGAGAGCACAGTGGTCTTCCGCCCTGATCAACAGGAAGCCCTATGGAGACGTGTTAATTCCCTGGAGGAGCAACAAATGGAGCTTCAAGCAAAAAAACTGAGACCTGGCAAATCGGGGCCGGTGCAACAATCTGTGCATCACGGCGTGCAGCAAAGAGTGGAGGGTGATACCATACTCACTTTTATCAGAAATCTCCTGCAAGCACTCCGGGGAGAGGAAGGAAGCCTATCCGTTGTCTTGGACAGAGTCCACCATGTGCTATTCTCACTAATTGCTCTGACATGGCCACGGACATCCTCACACGCATTCACTTTTTCCAGAAAAAGGAAGACATCCTCAAGGCAGCTCTGGAAGAATTGACATTGTTTTCCGGAGCTATACGATCCACATTTTCCAAGACCTCTCCCCTCTGATGCTCAAAAAGCAATGGCATTTTAAACCAGTCACAGGGGCACTCCATGAAAAAGGAACATACAAAAATGGAGGCACACCTTCAGGTTGACCTTTCAATGGAATGGGCAGAGAAAGATTGTCCTCTCTCTCCCCGAGGCAAATCATCAGCTCGAATTACATGACGACTCACAGAACAATGACATTCGATTTTCACAATCATCTGGCTCTGGCACCGGGTGTTTGACCTGGCAAACTGTCCAAGGGAAACTCTCAGGCTGTGCAAAAGCAGTAGAGGTGTCCACCCCTGAAAATGAAGCCATCATCACCCACCTTCTTGGACTGAAATAAGAAGCTCTGCAATCCACTCATGGTGATCCATAGATCACTCCCGGACTGGCATTTCTCTTATCTACTCCTGAACAATGCACTGCAAGACTCCTGAGAAATGATCTCTTCCTGTTGCAGAGCCCACAGACCAGAGTCCAGACCATCCACCTCAAACTATTCATTACTCAAACCCTATTCTGTTTTGTCCATACAGGTTATTCGTGCACATTTCACTGGTCAGTCAACGCTCCCACATGTGGGAGCAGTCTCTATCGAGGGTGACACCTCAAGGAGATCTGGGGGGCTTCCTGCCCAGTCCCAGATGAGAGGCCCATTATGTTTGGACCTGTTGCCCTTGCTAGGCCCCCTTTGTCCACCTCCTTCACTTCCAAGTCTTCTTTCATCCTAACCATTGGTACAGCCTCTCAAGATGCAAACCTTGATCTTCCATGCCATGGGGCACAATTACTTGCAAACCTCAGGTGTCCACACACCATACATATAACAACTAATGGAGACTATGACCCCCATCACATTTCCATACCTCAATGTTCATGCACTTAACTCTCCCAGTAAAAGGTGACAGGTATGGTGCTATCAACTTCAGCAAGACTCAGATGTCATCTTTTTACAAGAG
Organism: Pleurodeles waltl; assembly: GCF_031143425.1. NCBI lineage: Eukaryota > Metazoa > Chordata > Amphibia > Caudata > Salamandridae > Pleurodeles > Pleurodeles waltl. The sequence continues at coordinate 1,481,140,252 of NC_090440.1, forward strand.
ATGCATCTACTGGTCAATAACTGCTGCCACATGACACTCCCCAGATATCTATGTCAACACTGGGCCTCTGCCCCCACCAAAACACTGGGAGTCCCTATCCTTTTCAAGAGGGGCTTCTACTCTAAATTAGTTAGGGCCACTAGAAACCCAGAGGGGAGATTCATAAAACTAACAGTAGAAAGAGGCAAGACCACTCTGACCCTTCTCAACCTCTATGTACCGAATCAGTACCAAGATACATGCATCAAACAAGTCCTTTGAGATCAACTTCAACATGTAACAGGGAAACGAAGTGTTAGGGGCATACTTAACTTAGTTTGTGATCCTTCCCTGTACAGAAATACATCACAACTCCAAAGCACAGTAGCCGTGTCCGCTTTGCTCACAAAATAATTAACTGTCCCTGCCCTGGTGGAGGCCTGGCACTCTCTCCTACCTGATGACAAAGATTACTTTTTCTAGTCTCATGTGCACTTGTCTTATTCATGCAAAGACTACTTTTTTGTGCCCCACTCCCTCCTCAGAAACCTAACTTCCACCAAATGTCTGATATTTCTATTTCAGAACATGCAAATATAGAATTTATGCCCACCCCCCCAGCTTTTCCAATATCTCATGGATAAAGCCTCCATCGCGAAGGCCATCACTGATTACTTTACACCCAATGCTCACCTCAGCATCTAACCTCACATGCTCTGGGATAGATTCAAGGCAACCATCTGGGTAGCTGAGGCCCATATTCTTGAGGCTAACTTTACAGAGAAAATGTGATCTCTAGTACAAATTAACAAGCTACACCCCATTGTGCGAGGAAAGCTACAATTTGCCATTTTACAGGGACAACTTCACACACTCCACACTAATAAGGCAGAGAGATCCTTTCTAGTGTTTAAACAGAAATTCTATGAAGGCAGGGATAAGGTGGACACCCTTCTGGCTGGCAAACTTAGACAAGATTAAGCTTGTTCCCAAATAGCTAGGGTTCGTACCCAAGGAGATAGCTGTGCTATTAGGGAACAGGATAATAAGAAAATCTTCAAAGCTTTTTACTAGCACCTATATAATGCAAGGAGAGAAGACCCCCTTGCCATAGATGCCTGTCATCGGAATTGCCCATGGTAGCCCAAGGCACCCACGATCGCTCAGGACCTAGAGGAGCCTTTTAGTATGGATGAGCTTCTCCAAGCCCTTAAAATGCTTCCAAAGAGGAAGCCACCTTTCCCAGATGGCCTAATACCCATATTCTATCTGGTATTTTTCCTCCAAATGCATGACCACCTACTTACTCACTTTAATTCTTTCTCCCACTCCACTGGTCTCACCCCAACAATGTCCCACGCTCAGATCACTCATATTTGAAAACCGAGCCAGGACCCTACTCTTTGCTCCTCTTACCATCTGATAGCCCTTCTGTACACTGGCACAAAAAATATATAATGCTGAATATCCTAAGCCCTCCTGCCTGGCCTAATAGACCCTGACTGGGTGGGCTTTATGAAACACAGACAGGGCCTAGATAACCTCTATTGACTTACCCACTTGGTACAAATAGCCCATGTACACACCATCCCAACTTTACTTCTGCCATTGGATGGCAAAAAAGCCTTTGACAGGGTGATCTTGCAATTCTTGTAAGAAGTCCTTGACAAACTAAGGCTAAGCCCGAGTATAATCAACACAATAATGGTATCTTATACTGTGCCCACCTCAATGATCTGAGTTAACGGTCATTCATCCTGCCTCTTCTCCATCTTTAGGGGCACCAGACAGAGTTGTCCTGTCTCTCCTTTGTTGTTTGCCTCGACGGTAGAACCTTTTGCTATCTGTTCCCACTGTGCCCCGGAAATAACGGGCATTCCCTTTGGAGCGCAAGACCACAAGATTTTACTTTTTGCTGATGACCTTCTACTGGCCTTGACCAACCCGACGTCTCCCTTCCAGCTGTGATGCAAACACTTCAAGCATTTATCTTACCATTCCACCCCTATGCTATCATGCCTCGAAGCACTAGCTCCATTCCACTGGATGCCAGGCACTATCAGATACCTTAGTCCTATCATTTCTAAAGGCCTCCCACATGTCAAATTGGCTCCCTCTCCCCAAGAAAATTCTAGAAGATCTCTGCAGATGGAGTCCACTTCATGTCTCCATGGTTAGGTCACATCAATACAGTTAAAATTAAAATACTTCTCCTGCTCATCTATTTATTCCAATCACTCCCTACACGCCTCCCATCTGATGATATACACAAAGTCCAAGTGGACCTTTGCACATTTATATGGAAAGGGAGACGGCCCCAATGTGGTCCAATGCTTATGCTGCCTAGAAAACGAGGCCGGCCTGGCGTGCCCTAACCTCCAAGACTACTATTAGCCAGCACATCTCTGATTTATTTTGGAGTAGTTAGTTAGACAAAGCAAAAAACACTGGGTGCATATGGATAGGGTGGTGGTTTGCAGGACACTAAGGGACCTGGCTTTGACACCTGAGGCACTTGTGACCCCAGAGCACCTACAAAGCAACTCCAGCATGGACAGTACTGGAAATATGGAACATGATACCAGTGAGTAGGAACCTCACAACATTCCCTTCTCCAAATACCCCTAATGCGGCCAACCCCTAATTCTCACCTGTGTTCTCTGAGACACCTTCCCAGACTGGATCAGGGGTCAATGCCTCCTTGGAACTGCACAGCGTCAATATCTCCAATTGGGCCATTGGGCACTAAACCCTCCCAATGTGAAGGCAGCTACTCACACCCTCACCACTTCGAAACACTGGTCTGAAACTTCGAGGGTACCCAAGGCCTGCTCTCCAAGACATACACAGTGTTGCAGCAGTCCCATACAGTCTCAAGTCATCCATACCATGCGACTCCACTCACACACATATCTTTATAGGAAAACAGTGGGAGGACCTGTGGTAAGACATACCAAAAACATTCTGCACCATCCCTCAACAAGAAACTGCCTACAAGCACACAATGGTAACATACCCCCACCCGCTCACATATAATTTATACAATGGCATCCTCCACTTGTTAGAGGTGTTGGGCACAACAAGAAAACTTCACCCACAAATGGTGGATTTGCCCACATCACAATATTCTGGAAAGAGATCCTCAGCCATATCAAAGACACATTAGGATATCCTATTCCCATGATTACCACACAGCTGTTTTGGAGTTATGTCCACTGACGTTACATGCAATGACACACACAGACTGGTACCTGGTACAACACATGAAAGGAGCTGCGAAACAACTCATAGTTCTCACCTAGAAGTCCCCTAAAGCTCCTCACATCACAACCTAGTTTATGAGAATATGGCACATTCTAGCATTGGAACACAGGACACACAAACTATCTGGCTCTCATAAAACATTTCTGCAACTTTGGCAACCTTTCATAGACCATATGTCTAAGCAGGAATATGTTATCTTTCAACCACCCAGTCTTCACACCCCACACTTATGAGAAAGATCTTTGCAAGTGCACTTTAGCCAATATGGACCCTTCTCTGGGAGGCTACCCACCCGTGCACTCATGAAGGACCTATCCTCTTACCTGTCATACTTCCACCCTTTACCATACTGACATCACTCACACATCGCATGCACACTTGCTCCCCTAGTTATCCACCTTCCCTCCAGTCCTCCCTGTCCATCCCTTTTGTTCAGTAGTTGAAAACACCAACGCTGTTGACTTGACTGTCCCATCTGGGAGCTAACCCTCCCCAGCCCCCTTCCCTGAGCGGTTATTGGCAGATTTTTGAGCTACACCATTTTTTACTAATACCTAAAGGTTTTTAACCAGTACTTAACAGATTCACGTTATTGTTCTTTTGTGTTTACCTCATGACTCTGCATCTCTGATACTGTAAGTCCCAACCTTCTGTAAGCTACTCAACATAGATTGATAATAATTTGTATTGTGTCATCCTTTTACTTAACAACTGCAATGTATTACTTTATGAACATTTGATAAACAGAGTTTGAGCGAAAGAAACATGAGTGGGGAACTCAACCATACCAAGGGGCTCCTTAATATGAGTTACATTGAACCATATTAATGAAAATGCCCTCAAAATGGCCACTCCTGTTGTTTTGAACAAACAATGTGCCATATTTTTCATTATATTGCATTGTCCTTGTGTCACGCATGGTTTCGAAATGGCAATGCAGTACTTAACCCAAGTCCTTGCGTTTCTTGGTAAATCTAGAGAAACTTAAGTCAGCTCAAGCCTCTGCCTTGTGTTACTCTGCTCTGGAAAGGAGTTCCATGGGCTGGAGAGTGGGTGTTCCCACATATCCACCCACGTATTTTGGCATATTACCAGATTTACCATCACTGCTAAACCAGAGACCAAGCCAAAATGCTAAACCTTCCCAGGGGAGGTGCAACAAGGAGGATTCTGTTTATTTCTCCCTTTTGTTTCCTCTTTCTAAGTTTGTTGCATTCTTCAGCACCTTTAGAAAGAAGGTGTCCTTTCCTGCACAAAAGCAATGCTGGTTACAATGCAGTCACCCCTGCACCAGGGCCAACTGTGCATGTGTTGGCTATAGGCAGCAGATTGTGTGCCAGTGCAGGCAGAGAGCAGGAATGTGCCTTCTATTGGAACTCGCTTTCACACACCGAAGCAAGTTGTCTTATTCGTTGCATTTAGTGATTTAATGATAAGTCTGACTGGATTTTTTTTGCACATATCTTTAGAGCATTCCAGGCAAGATGTGCACATTGTAACTAATTAATAGTTATAAGAATGAAAACTATTTTGCAGTCTAAATACTTTTTATTCAAACCTTTTAAACATTGAAATTTGAGGGCCCTCCTTACAGTATGGACTACAGAGTAGGGAATCAAAGCATGCTTGAACAGTAATGATGCTGCTTAAAAAGTATTACAAGACATAGGGGGTCATTCCGACCCCGGCGGGCGGCGGGCGCTTCCCGCCGGGCGGAAAGCACCCAAACACTGCACCGCGGTCAAATAACCGCGGCGGTGATTCCAACTTTCCCACTGGGCCGGCGGGCGATCTCAAGAAGATCGCCCGCCGGCCCAGCGGGAAAGCCCGTGCAAAGATGAAGCCGGCTCCGAATGGAGCCGGCGGATTTGCAGGGGTGCGACGGGTGCAGTGGCACCCGTCGCAATTTTCAGTGTCTGCAAAGCAGACACTGAAAATCATTATGGGGCCCTGTTAGGGGGCCCCACGACACCCGTTCCCGCCATCCTGTTCCTGGCGGTAAAAACCGCCAGGAACAGGATGGCAGGAAGGGGGTCAGCGCCGCCATGGAGGATTCCCTGGGCCAGGGGAAAACCGGCGGGAAACCGCCGGTTCCCCTTTTCTGACCGTGGCTTTACCGCTGCGGTCAGAATTGCCCAGGAAGCACCGCCAGCCTGTTGGTGGTGCTTCCATGGTCGTTGATCCTGGCGGTCGGTGACCGCCAGGGTCAGAATGACCCCCATAATCTAAAGACATATTTTGTGGAGGATCACCTGTACTTTGTAATGTCATCAGCTTAACATTGAACTTACCGCACTTTCAATCGAAATGCAAATAGTAACCAAGCAAATGCATTGCAAGTCAGCATTTTTGTATATTTGGAATATTCCCAGTCCTGCTGAGAGTAGTGATAGAGCCTTGAACCCTTTCATCAATTCAGGGGTCCGATGAACCAATCTTCTCAGTCCCAAGGAGTGAAGGGTAACAAAGTTCAATTTCATCAAGCAGTTTCTTTATAACCCAAATGTGACATAATAGCATTCGAAGTCAGTTCATAAGGTTAATTACAGACTCAAAGTCAATGTTACATAAATGAGTCTCAAAACCATAGTAGAAACATATATCACTAAAGGAGAATTAAAGGATCGCACAATGTTAAAGTAAGGATGACCGGGTTTGTATATAGAGATATCTTTTCCGTGGTATTTAAAGAACGGAGAGCTGATGCCCGGTTTTATACGTAAGTATTGTTTAAAGAACGGGCTGTGTTCTTTTTAAAATCTGAGAACGACGGGACGGGCTATTCTGAACAATATTATGCTTCCAAGGTTACGTTTCTGATGGTAATCAGAAACTGGGGCTGACTAAATAACCTAATTATCATTAGAGAAAGCCCGGGGCTGTCTTGTGACTTCCGGAGGGGTTACGTCGAGCACAAAACTTTGGAAACTATAAAGGCGTGTTATTTGAGACGCAGAGCTTTGCGTCTCAAGCGATCGGTTCTGCAAGGATATACATATGTACTGATGACGCAGAAACGAAGGTTTTACATTTATTAGCGCATAAACGTAGTGCCGCAATAATCAAGTGTGACTTTAACCGAACTAATAAAGATTGTACGGGGACAAATGTGCCCTCAGAGTAGTTCGCCAACATTTATAAGCGTGCTTTATATAACGTGATGTATTAGAATTGTACTAATCTGACATAACCGTAAACGTGTGCCATGATTTGCTTGTTTGAAATGTTTTAACTTAGCATAACTTTAGTGGAGGCTTCGGCCTAGTTGCCTTGTCTCACGGTTTAGATGCTCGTGTTTTTCTAATGTGCTAATAAAACGTGTATTCCTGCTTGAAGCTGTACTTTTCCAGTGAGATCGGTTCACATGCTTATCTTTAAGGTTTCGTGCCAGCCTGGCATCTTCTTCTTTGCTCCAAGGTCAATCTGCAGGTGCAGACAATGGAAGCTCTGAAAGTGAGTTAATTGGTAAAATATGTTGCAACTTACGTTCCCGACTCCAAGGATAATGTAGGCCTAGGTAGAAGCTTGTAAATTGTTGTTTTTGATTGTACAGTTTGAAGCCAACCTATGAACCCTCCAATGGAAGACCCTACTGGATTTGAACTGTTGATTATTTAAACCCGGTGCACAAGAAGAAAGCGGCCATTACCCACTGCACCCATTGAGGACATTATTGCCCATTGCAGCCATTATGGCCATCTTGCCGACCTCGTCATTTTGCCATCTTCTACGATGCCAATTGGTGTTCGACGCCATTTTGAATGAGACTTTGATGCTTTCTCTAATCGAGAGAAAGAGACTTTAAGTAATTCTCGCTCTAGAGACTTTAACTTTGATCTGCCCCTTTGCATAAAGTAGTAGTTTTGTCCTTTTATCTTGCCGCTGTGAGGCAATTGCCCCGCCCACCCTGCCCCCTTTGCCCCGTCCCATGCTGATCGGAACCGGTACCTGTGAGACGAAGACTTCCTTGAATGCTGATTGAATTTGGTAAATATGAAAGGAAAATGTACAGTTGCATTGTGTTTCTTTTTAGGTAACCAACTGCTGATTTTTGATAAGAGCCCTAGTTAAGAGTTTTCCAAATCAATGTTGCTAAATTGTTTTTTTGCATGAAGTCCCACATGCAGATGCTAATTTGAGGTTAGATGAGGATTCATTTGTTGCACGATGCAATTTGAGACCTTGTTATGCTGACTAATGTATGCAATTAGCCCATTACAGATTATAGTTTTAGTGGTTTGCGTTGCTATTATCGAGTGCATTGTTATGCAAATGCTACATAGATTGCATCTATTCGCCGTTATGGACAGCTATTAATGTTCATTTACATATATCATTTGGTGTTGAGACACATTTATATCGTGCTAGCTTTGTTAATATAGGGAAATAAATTCATTAACTTTGAATGAACTGGTGTGGTTATTCATGGCCGAAAGGTCATGGTTCGCCGAAATGTTTTCTGGATTAATTGTGAAGTGTTATGTTGATCAGGGCATTGCTTATGTTCGTTATTGATTATTGATTTGATTAAATTGACTAATCTCGGGTGAAGAGAGCCCCACTTGGTCAAAAGATTCATCGACCCAAGAGCATCCAAATACAGGTAATTTATTAGGACGGAACGCTCTATCAGTACGAAGGTATAGTTTATTGTGATTGATTTGGAACGTGGCTATTTTGTATCTTGTTCAAGGCGGTTTCTTTTTAAGGTTAAAAGAGAACTAGGGGAATCTTTTTATATATAAATACAAGACAATGAAGGGTAGAACTGGGCTACATACAATGCTTGCCGTATAACCCAAGGTTATTTATTTATTGAGTTTCTCTTTTGACTTGATATGAAGGTCTTTTCCTGAAGACTGTTCGATCGTGTGGATTTGTTGTTTTGAATATTTTGATAATGGTTATTTTATGTGCTGTATCTAGAGGGTAGAAGAGCCATAACAATGACATATATGGTATTTTACCAGGATGGAAGAGCTCTAGAGTATTTTTGCAGTGGGTTGCCAGTGAATTAAGAAAGGATAAAATGTAAGGTTGTTTCTGTTGAGGATATGATAGGGTGTGAAGAGTGGGCAGCACTTATTGATCTGTTTGTGGTAATGTATTATATTTGGTATTTTTAGAATGAATTGAATAGATGGTTGATACAATGTATATTGGGAGATAGATGGAACAAAATATAAATAGGTAAGTTGGTTGGATTGAAGGTAAGTTTCTTTTAATTTTTATGGGTATAATTTTGATAGATAGAATAGGTATGGAATGTTTGATTTGTTTTATTTGGTTTGACTTTTTAGATTCAACTATTTGACAAGTATGAATATGCGATAAGTGACGGGTTTAGAGGATATGATAGGGTAAGTATATTTTGATATTGTTAGTCAGCATAGGTGACAAGGTTGAGTGTTTAGTATTCTGAATGAATCTTTGGTGGTATTTTAGGGACTCCCATCAGTTAGTCCTGAAGAAGACCCACTGTGGAGCAGTGATTTGGCCCAGGACATAAAGGGGTTGAAACATCAGTTCGGATTAGTTTCTGCATAGGATACTAAAGAAGGACATAAGAAAGAGATTTATATTCTTTGGTGATTTGGAATGGACTCAATGCAGTAAAAGAAGAACCAACCGATTTTTATATAAGCTTTTGGATTCATTGGGATATTGATTATTCTTTCTTTTATTTATTATCTATCACAAGCACTTCTTTCTCACACTGGTTTGTTCTTCTGGTGTTTTGGTTATGAGATGGGTTGTTCCTATGGAATAAATACAGAAATATATTTTTAATGTTTATATGTAAATAAATAAATAGACTGTTGTTTGTTCACCTATGTTGTTTTATGATATGTGTAATATAATCTTTGTCCCCCCTAAGGGCATTGTTGTCTCTAATATTCAGTTTCTACCCAGCCCTATGTGTATATGGGTAACCCTCTGTGGCATATAAGTAGTCTTAGAGCAGATTATGATCTGGGAAGGGTTTTTTACTTGATTATTCTATATGGTCCTTAGGATTGAATAATATGGCTTCAGACAGGAAGACCTTGTCAAACAGAGAGGACTATATTAATAGGTTGATTCAAGGCCAGACGGGCTTAGAATTCTCAGGGAATTCCCCGTCAACCATCGATCTATCATTGAATGAGAAGATAAATAAATTAGAAAGACTAGAGAAAAAACTGGTACACACTCGTTTACATGGACATTCATTAACTAAACATTTACAATCCAATACCATCTCTATGGGACTACAAGTGAGAAATGAACCAGCAATCTTTGTAGATAACCCGAAATTTAAGGAAGGATTTAGTTTTGTAGCAAATAATTGCTCACAACATTAGATGGTATTGGGAGAGGAAACAGCACTGGAGGAGGTGCAAAAACTGATAAAGGAAATCACTGAATTGAAGAAAGAGATTATAGAGAACAAGGCTTTAGTTAATGCTGAAGAGGCACTTGATCGGCTTGACAGGCTTACAAAGGATTTTGATACTAATACTCAGATGTATAAACTCAATAAATTGGTGAGGGACATTAGTCTTTATGATAAAAAACAGACTTATCCATATTTATTGGACGATTATTATAAGCAGGTTACAAGAGGTAGATACTCCACGAGAGGTCATAATGGCCCTAGGAGATGTACTACTTTTTCTGAATCATCTGGTACCAGTGGTGGGGAGAGTGACACTGAGCAGCCCAGTACTAGTACAGCTCCACATATCCAGGAAGCTCAACAGGTGGATTTGACTGCGGGTCCTTTTTTAGGCCCTATTCAATGCCACAAACCAGGGGAGGGGGACGCTCATGGAACAGAGGTTTTCCCAGGGATCGAGGTTGGGGCAGGGGTCGATACAGGGGGAGGAGACTGGTACATTTCTAACAGGAGGAACATTGGGAAATACAAACACGGAGACAACATTACAGGTGGTAAAGGTATCAAATCCAGTAATTAATCTATCAACCCACCAGTTGTCTGCAATAGAAGGTCAAATTTTATCCAAAGGGTTATCCTTTGTTCCTACAAATTTAAATGACTCTTTCAATGTGAAGATGGAACTATATCAGTTGTTTCGTAAAATAAGATTGAGATATTTTTTCAACAAGACAAAATCATGTGCCTCTCCTTCGGTGACTGGTTCCAGGACACCTTCCACTTTTACACCTCCTTCCCATACAATGTCACACAAGATCTTAGCCTTTAAACAGGTTGCTATGAGAGATAAAATGAATTTGATTTCTAGGGGCAGATATGTAAAGTATTATACCACAAAAGCAGAAAAGGATGGCCTTTATAATTTAAGAGCCAACAAAGATGTAGTTATAAAGGCTGCAGACAAAGGGGGAGCTATAGTGGTACAAAATGTTCAGGATTATAAAGAGGAGATCCTATTGCAGTTGGCAGAGGCAGGGAGTTATGTGAAACTTGATCGGCACCCTACTAAGGAAGTGGGAAGTTTGATAAAAAGAGTCACTGAGGGGGGTTTAACTAATGGTTTCCTGTCGGAATTAGAAAATGACTTCTTGAATAAGAAAATTCCCCGGACCCCCACTATTTATACTCTTCCAAAAGTACATAAGGACCCTTTGAGACCCCCTGGTCATCCCATTATATCGGGATGTGGTTCACTTTTAGAACCTGTTTGTAAATATGTTGATTTTTTTCTGAAACCTTTGTTAAATGAGACAAAAGCCGATATAAGAGATACTATGGAAGCTATTTCAATGATTGATGATCTGGACTTTAGATGTGAGAGTCAACTCTTGGTAACAATGGATATTGTCTCACTGTACACAAATATTCCTCAAGGACAGGCATTGCAGGTTATGACAGAAGTACTTGATAGAAGAGTTCAACCCACACAAGTACCTACTAGCTTTATAATTGAATTGTTAGAAATCGCAATTGTTAAGATTTTTTTCTATAGCCAGGGTGATTACTATTTCCAAACAAAAGGAGTTGCAATGGGAGCTACCTTTGCCCCAGATGTAGCTTTTCTGTTTATGGATGCTTTTGAAAAGCGATATATGTTTGATGAATCTTTGCCTTATTTTGCCAACATAACAATGTGGAAAAGATACATCGATGATGTGATGATGAGCTGGATGGGTTCTGAGAAAGATCTATTGGACTTTCATAATTGGTTGAATAATAGATCTAATGACATTCAGTTTACTATCAAATATAGTTCTTTTGAAATTGACTTCTTGGATTTAACTATTAAAGTAGAGGAACAACATCTATATACTACTCTATATAGAAAACAAAGTGAGAAGAATTCTTTATTACAATATTTGAGTCATCATCCACGAAATCTGCGGGATAATTTACCTTATGGTCAATTCCTCCAAATCCAGAGGAATTGTTCTCGAAAACAGGATTATTTTTTGGAATCCGATGATTTGGTAAACCGTTTGGTGACACGTGGATATCCAAGGAGCCTAGTCAAAAAGGCGCGGAAGAGAGCATTGTTTTGTCATCGAGAAAACCTTTTGATACCAAAACAAAGGTCTGAGAATGAGAATGCCAGATTAATCTGTGTCATGACTTACTGTAGTAGAAGTACAGAAATAAGAAAAATCATTAATCAGTACTGGAATATGATTTCTGATGACCTTGAGATAGATGATCCACCTATGTATGCATTTAAAAGGGGTAGAAATATTAAGGAATGGGTACTTAGCTCTTTGTTATTTGAACCCACTAAACCCTCTTTGACATCAATGTTGAATCTACCAAGAATTGTGGGCCATTACAAATGTGGATCTTGTAAGGCATGTTTACAATGTATGGAGATGAAAACGTTCAATTATAATAATGTTTCTGTGACTCTGAAAGAGCATACGAATTGCAATAGCAGCAATGTAATCCACATCATTAAATGTCCCTGTGAAATGCTGTATGTGGGTCAGACTAAACAAAAAGTTAAGGCACGGATTCTGCAACATTGCAGCAGTATTAGATGTAAAACATCAGGAGAACCCTTAGTGGGCCACTTTACTGCATTGAACCATCCCACTGATTCTTTACAATGGATAGAAATTGAGAAAATCAATCATAACTCTCGAGAAGATGATTATTGCAAAATAATACCTTTAAAACATTAGTCTTGAAAAGATAATCATAGAATGTTGATTATATGCCATAAACAAAGATGAACTCCACTTGTATGCTTTGCAGTGCAATAATTAAATGAATCATATTAAATGTTACACAAAATGTGGCCACCATCTTTTTCCCAGAGATGTAGTGGCACAGCCAAGCTACGCTCTTTCAAACCTCCCTCTGATGACTATTAGAGCCATCGCGAATCCCTCTTGATTTTTGAATGAGACTCTCTCAAATCTAGTTGTTTTAAACAACTTCCACCTACATTGATGCTTTATATGATCATAATATTTACATTGACAATCCTCCAGTTTAACATCTGCTCTCTTTCTTTTCCTGCCTTGTTGAACTTCCGTTCACTGAAACATTCAGTATCCCAGAAACAATACTATGGTTATAATCTAAAGAACCAACAAGGGTTTCAACACAAGTCAAAACAAATTATACTTCCCAAGCTACCAAACCATCTGCCTATAGCAGAAAATCCAATCCTGATTGCCTCCCATGCACCTATTGCATTAAATTCCTCAAAATCCTTGGTCAACCATGAAATATTCTAAATACATTTCTGCAAATCTTCACCTTTATCTGGGATAAAAGTGCAGCATTGTTGAACATTAAGTATCCTGTAGATTCCACCCTTTTTTGCAAGTAAATGTCTAATGAAAATCGATTTTTCAAAACCATTGATCTGATCGCTATCATCTCAGTTCTGACAACCAATAGTGCTCCAGCAGTACTAGTGGCTAGTTTACCCACCATAGTAGACGGCCTTCTGATTTTCAGATCATTTAAAATCACTCCCACAGATGGAATCTTAGCACCAGAAATGTATCCTACTACCCACCTTGCACTCACACGTCGCTTAGGTCTAAACCCTTTTGTCAAAACAGGATTATCAAAGTGCTCCACTTGATAGATATATTTAGAATAAACACCAGGGATCACTGCATCTTCCCCATTCAAATACAACTTGAAATTTCCCTGAACTTCAAATGTGTGCCCACATTCACTCTTTCCTGTGAACACATTGTCAGTGGTGGACCTCTCCATCCAGATCACAAGTTCCCTTTATACTCCCAATCTAAAGCCAAAGCAGCTATGTTTGTAGCTAAATGATGTTGTATTTCTTCCTTTGTTCATTTGTTCTGACTTTAGAATAACTCATCTATCTGTGATCCGGCTTCCATCTCTATGCTTCTGTCCTCAACTAAATTCAAAAACTCTCTTCTACATCTGATAAAAGACAAGTTGTGTCTATGTACATATACAGTATCTAAGGTAGAAACAAGTAGAAAAATCTTACAATGATCTTTATTTCCAAAGGAGCTGGGTGTCTATTTAAATGTCCAATTATAGGAATTTCTGAAAGAACTATGGGGGTCATTACAACATTGGCGGTAAATACCGCTTACCGCCGTGCAGAACACCGCCACACACCGCCGCAGCCACGGAATTCCGCTACAGCTATTAGGACCCACAGCTTGGAATTCGCCAAAATCCAGACACCCACACAAGTCCGCCACACCAAAGGTAAATGATAAACTGGCGATAACAAAACCTCCACCGTCACGCCAACAGGAATACGCCCACACTATCATGACCCACGAATCCACGCGGCGGTATTTCAAACGCAATATTCCATTGGCGGTACACACCGCCGCACTCAAAATACACACACATTTATAAAACACTACCAAATTGGACGATTCCAAATACACACACCTGATACACACACACACACCACTCCCACACACTCAATACAATATAAAACACACACCCACATCACCCACAAACCCTTACGGCCAGAAATTTAGACGAAGGCCAGAGAGACAGCACAGCAAAAACAACCCCACCATAGAGAGGCACACAACACCATCACATATCCACGCACAAAACACCACACACCACTAAACATCACCCCACACATCACAACACACACCGCCTCACACATCACCCACACCACCCCATGGCACTGCAAAGACACCCCAGGTTTTCTGAGGAGGAGCTCAGGGTCATGGTGGAGGAAATCATCCGGGTGGAGCCACAGCTATTCGGATCACAGGTGCAGCACACCACCATAGCTAGGAAGATGGAGCTATGGCGCAGAATAGTAGAACGGGTCAATGCAGTGGGACAGCACCCAAGAACTAGGGATGATATCAGGAAGAGGTGGAATGACCTACGGGGGAAGGTACGTTCCATGGTCTCAAGACACCACATTGCGATTCAGAGGACGGGCGGTGGACCCCTACCTCCTCCCCCACAACTAACAACATGGGAGGAGCAGGTCTTGGCTATACTGCATCCTGAGGGCCTCGCAGGGGTAGCTGGAGGAATGGACGCTGGTAAGTCAATTCTTTCACTACTTCATCCCCGACCCTACTTGCATGCTATCACATACCCCCACCCTCGCCCTCACCCCATCACTCCAACTCCTCACATATGTCCCACTATCACAACCCAACCATCCCACCATCAAGCCCTGCATGCAACAACAAAGAATGGACAACCATTACCAATGCATGGCCACTGCACATACCCACACACACCCCTAAACAATTATCACATAAGGTCCTACACAAGAATTCAAGCGCTGGGGTACAGGGTCACCCACCCATTGCACACCATGGCACACACAGATGCAATAATTAAGCCTTTACACCCCTGCAGGACCCCTTCCCAACATCACCGGACAGGAGGTTCCAGACATGTCCACTCCTCTCACAGAAGAGGCCCACAGTGATGACAGCAGTTCTGTCTAACTGGATCAAGATGACCAGCCCGGCACCATCTGGGACCTCGGGACATTCGGTTCCCCTCACACTGGCACAAGCCACAACAGAGCTTACCCCCTCTGGAAACACCAGCACAGCACCCACCCAGGGGGCCCATACCTCTGTCACCAGGACACGTCAAGCAGCAGGGTGCCCACCACTACAGGGAACCCAGGCTAACCCACCAACTCAACAACAACAGGGACCTAGGGGCAGTGGCAGTGGGCACACGGTTCAGGGGACAGAGGCCCAGGAACACAGGGGAACTGGGAGGGCTGCTGTACGACAGGGGGAAGACAGGCCCAGGGAACCCACTCTCCACGAGGCCCTCTCCAACATCATGGGAGCCTACCACCATTCCTAGGAGACAATGGCAACGTTCTGGCCAAGTTTCAGGAGACCCAGCGGCTGCAGGTGGAACAGTATTTGGGATTCAGGGAGGAACTCAAAGCCATCAATTCCACCCTGGGCACCATTGTAGGGATGCTGAAGGAACTCGTGAACACCAGAAGGGACACTGTGGCACAACAAGGGGCCCCTGACACTAGCCTGGGCGATGAACTGCCCACCACCTACGCCGGCGCTAGTGGACAGGAGGCACCGCCCCAGGTCCACAACACCAGCACCCCACCCTTTGCAGATGGAGAACCCCCCCGCAAATGGTCCCTGAGATCCAGGACAAGCACAGATAACAATGCCAAGACCCCCGCCAAGAAATGAGACCACCCTGATTGTCATCCTTTTGTCCCACTTTGTCACCCTGTCCATCCATCAACTTCCCCAGCTCCACTTCCTTTGCCCCTTTGGACAACGCACATGTGAGACTAATAGA
Organism: Pleurodeles waltl; assembly: GCF_031143425.1. Lineage (NCBI taxonomy): Eukaryota > Metazoa > Chordata > Amphibia > Caudata > Salamandridae > Pleurodeles > Pleurodeles waltl. The sequence continues at coordinate 1,481,156,216 of NC_090440.1, forward strand.
CTGGACTCTGCCATGGACATTCCTCCACCATCACCCCTGACCATTTTACAAACCCCTCCACTATTTAGCACTAAAATAGACACACTCAAATCACAAAACTATCTGGAGTCAGTGTGTGCTTTCAAAAATGTGTATTTGTAATAACTGAGTAAAAATGATATATCCATTGTATTGTCAACATACCTATGTCACACAGCTCTAGTCCATGAGGAAACAAAGCAAATGTCACTCAGTGGGACCCAGTTCTGTGGAATCGAAAGGGAAAGTGACAACTCAGGGTCCATAAACTGGATGAAAGTGACAGACAGATGAGAGGTAGAACAAGTGTATCAGATGTAGCAGGCAGTGATGTCTTCTTACCTGTGACTCACTGGAAGTACTGATGAATGACTGTGTTTCTGTTGTCGATATCCTCTTCTTCTGCTTCCTCGTCTTCACTGTCCACAGGCTCCACAGCTGCCACAAGACCTCCATCTGGACCATCCTCCTACAGAAAAGGCACCTGTCGTCGCAAAGCCAAGTTGTGAAACATACAGCAGGCAACAATGATCTGGCACACTTTCTTTGGTGAGTAGAATAGGGAACCACCTGTCATATGGAGGCACCTGAACCTGGCCTTCAGGAGGCCGAAGGTCCTCTCTTTAACCCACCTAGTTCGCCCATGTGCCTCATTGTAGCATTCCTCTGACCTTGTCCTGGGATTTCTCACTGGGGTCAGTAGCCATGACAGGTTGGGGTACCCAGAGTCACCTGCAAATGTCGAGGGACAACTGTTAGACACACACTAACCATTAGGGACAACCCCAGACCCAGACACCTAGGCACACAGTATAGGGTCATTTTCCTCACCTAATAGCCACACACGGTGCCTCTGGAGTTGGCCCATCACATAAGGGATGCTGCTATTCCTCAGAATGTAAGCGTCATACACTGAGCCAGGAAATTTGGCGTTCACATGGGAGATGTACTGGTCGGCCAAACACACCATCTGCACATTCATAGAATGGTAACTCTTCCAGTTTCTGTATACCTGTTCACTCCGGCGGGGGGGACCAAGGCACATGTGTCCCATCAATGGCACTTATGATGTTGGGGACATGTCCCAGGGCATAGAAGTCACCTTTCACTGTTGGCAAATCCTCCACCTGAAAGAAAACGATGTAGCTGCGCATGTGTTTCAGCAGGGCAGACAACACTATGGACAACACGTTGGAAAACATAGGCAGGGACATCCCTGATGCTATGGCCACTGTCGTCTGAAAAGACCCACTTGCCAGGAAATGGAGTACTGACAGCACCTGCACTAGAGGGGGGATACCTGTGGGGATGGAGGATAGCTAACATCAGGTCTGGCTCCAACTGGGCACACAGTTCCTGGATTGTGGCACGGTCCAGTCTGTAGGTGACAATTACATGTCGCTCTTCCATTGTCGACTGGTCCATCAGCGGTCTGTACACCGGAGGATGCCGCCATCTTCTCACCTGCCCCAGCCAACGTGCTCTATGGAGGACAACAGCGAGCAGAGGGTCAGGCAACACTGAGGTACGAAAACACTACTTTATTGCACACATTTTTCAATCCGCTATGTCCCTGTCTTAATGTGTATGCAAGGCCTAGATATGTGTGACGCATTTAAAATGAATGCCATGTGGCCCCCTGAAATGGCGGCTGTGTGACCTGTAATGTGGGACAAGGGGATATGAGGTAACTGCGCTGGCGTTGTACACCGTTGCGGTAGGCGGTCGAAGACCGATGCGCAATCCTGCATTGGTTAACATTGGACCCTATGGGTCCCAGGAGCCAATAACGATGTACGCCGGCGGTGACGGTACGCACTGCCGCGGACGTGACCGCCATTTTCTATCTGTTTACTCACTTGATACCTGATCTTCGACAGGAGAGGACCTACACTGCAAGTGCTGCTGTGACTCAGTCTGGAAGAGACAATGGCTCATGTGTCTGGGGAAAGGGCCCCTGCCTTCACCACGGAGGAGTTGGAAAAACTAGTGGATGGGGTCCTCCACCAGTACACGCTACACTAATGTCCTCCAGACAAACAGGTAAGTACACTGTGAGCATGCTGTATGGGCAATGCCTGTCTGGAGTGGTGTGGATGGAAGATAGGGGGGGTGAATGAGGTGTGCATGAAACGACAGTGAGCACATGTGCGTCATGGCAAGGGTAGGAACGCGGGCCAATGACTGTGACGGTCTGGACGGTTATATCCTCTCCTTTTCCCCTGTACTATTCCTGTAGGTCAGCGCCCACCAGAAGAAGGATATTTGGTGTTCCATCGCCAAGGAAGTCCGGACCCTGGGGGTCCACCACAGACGGAGCACCCACTGCCGGAAAAGATGGGAGGACATTCGCCGCTGGAGCAAAAAGACGGCGGAGGCCCAGCTGGGGATGGCCTCCCAACGTGGGAAGGATGCCAGTCGCACCATGACCCCGCTGATGTTCCGGATCCTGGCAGTGGCGTATCCGGAGTAGGATGAGCGCTTGAGAGCATCACATCAGCCACAAGGGGTGAGTACAGTCTCATTCAGCTGATTCAGCGCGCATGGGAGGTGTCTGGGTGGGGGAGGTGGGCTGTGGGTTCTCCTAGGCCAGGGCGAGTTTAGTAGGCAAGGTTCCTTCGTAAGGCAGGCCATGTGGCACACCACCCTACCAGTGTTCAGAGGCAACTACACCTAGTCAGGCTCGTGTGACTTCCATGTGTGCATCAATCGGGCATAGGCCTTGTACCCCATGTCCCTGTTATTAATTAGGGAACTCTGAGTGCACAGCATAGTGCAGAGGTCTTCTGTGTCTGTAGTGTCAGCCAACGGTAGCGGTATTGCATGCACTGAACATGTCTTTCTTCTGTCCTCTCCCCCCTTTCTTTGGTCTCCCTGTTCTTGTGTGCAAAAGCATCACCAGGCGGAGGACCAGTGGCACCGGAGCAGGAGGGAACTGCATCCCACATGGCCCTGGAGGGCGAGACAATGGAGTCTGAAGCCACCAGTGGGACGGAGGCCGAGGGGAGCTCCGCAGCGGGACAGGAGCTGAGAACAGTGACACGGACTCCTCCTCTGATGGGAGCTCCCTTGCGGTGACAGGCCCCTCTGTGACACCTACATCTACAGGTACAGCCGCCACCCCCCCTACCAGCACCGCCCTCCCAGCAGTCCCTCAGCGTGTGCCCCGTGGCCGCTCACCCAGGATGGTGGGCATCTCCTTTGCCTCAGGCACCTCAGCCCCTGCCCCTGTCAGCCCTGCTGCCCTCAGTGAGGAGGCCATTGACCTCCTCAGATCCCTCACTGTTGGGCAGTCTACCATTCTGAATGCCATCCAGGGTGTAGAGAGGCAGTTGCAACAGACCAATGCATACCTTTTCAGACTCTGGCATCAGCACTGATTGCAGCCATTGTCCCTGTGTCCAGCCTCCCCCCTCCAACTTCCTCCACCCAGACCTAAACCCCTCTACCTCAGCCTATCCCAAGCACACCATCAGACCAGCATGCACACACCTCAACACAAAAGGGAAGCTCTGGCAAACATAAGCATCACACATCCCACAGGCACTCACACAAGCATCATACCCATGCAGACATACTAACAGCCACTGCCTCCACTGTGTCCCCCTCCTCCTCATCTCCCTCCTTCCTCCCTGTCACGTCTCCACTCACACCTGCATGCACTACATCTTCATCCACTACGTCCATCACCAGCACACCAATCACCACACACCGCTCACGTGCAGTCACCACCCCCACTACCATTCACACATCCCCTGTGTCCTCTCCCAGTGTGTCTGTGAGCCCACCTCCCAAGGTACACAAACGCAGTCACACACCCACCCAACAGCCATCCACCTCACGACAGCCTCCAGCCCATGCACCTTCACCCAGTCAGCAAACGTACACCTCCTACAACCACTACCTCTTCCTACACTCCCAAACCCCCTCCATCTACCCATCCCAGTGTGTCTAAAAAACTTTTCTTGTCCAACCTTGACCTCTTTCCCTCATCTCCCCACCCCTTCAGTCCCCTAGGGCACGCCTTTCCATGTCCCAACCCAGCACCTCAGCCACCACATCAGCAGGAACAGTGGTGCCAGCAGTAACCAGCTTCTGGAGTGCGCCAAGCAGCAAGGCAGCCAGTGTGCCAAGGAGCCAGACCACGGACAGTCCCCCACCTCAGAACCATAAGAAGTTGGCCACTGTCCGGAGGGAGAAGGGTAAAACACCTGCCACCAAGGGCCCTCCCAGGGCTACAGTTGGGAGTGGGAAGAAAGCTGCGCCACCATCCAAGGTGATGAAGGGGCACAGAAAGAAAAGGAAGTCGCCGCCAACCTGCACGGTGGACAAGACCGCTACCAGCACCGCTGCCCAGGACACGCCGCCACCAGCACCGCTGCCCAGGACAACACCACCACCAGCAGCGCTGCCAAGGACACCGCCGCCACCAGCACCGCTGCCAAGGACACCGTCACCACCAGCACTGCTGCCCAGGACTCCGCCGCCACTAGTACCGCTGCCAAGGACACCGCTGCCACCAGCACCGCTGCCCTGGACACCGCCGCCAGCAGCATGCACACTGAGCCACCCACCAGCACCGCAGGCCAATGAGTGCCGCAAGCACCGCCGCTACTGAGGCCGCCACGAGCAGGATGAAGCACTCTGGGCAAAAAGCCCCCTCCAGAACCAGTGGAGATTCACATCCACTACCTCAGTCCTTGGCAGGATGAAGCACTCTGGTCACAAAGCCCCCTCCAGAACCAGTGGAGATTCACATCCACTACCTCAGTCCTTGGCAGGATGAAGCACTCTGGGCACAAAGCCCCCTCCAGAACCAGTGGAGATTCACATCCACTACCTCTGTCCTTGGCAGGATGAAGCACTCTGGGCACAAAGCCCCATCCAGAACCAGTGGAGATTCACATCCACTACCTCTGTCCTTGGCAGGATGAAGCACTCTGGGCACAAAGCCCCCTCCAGAACCAATGGAGACTGTTATCCACTTGAGAGACTTGGCTTTGCACTCCCCAGGTTAAAGCAGTGGGCAATCCACCCACTTGAGAGACTTGAGAGACTGTGGCTTTGCACTGCCCAGGATAAAGCAGTGGGCAAACCACCCACTGGAGAGACTTGAGAGACTGTGGCTGTGCACTCCGCAGGATGCAGCAGTGGGCAATCCACCCACTGGAGAGACTTGAGAGACTGTGGCTTTGCACTCTCCAGTATAAAGCAGTGGGCAACCCACCCACTGGAAAGACTTGAGAGACTGTGGCTTTGCACTCCCCAGGATACAGCAGTGGGCAAAGCACCCACTAGAGAGACTTGAGAGACTGTGGCATTGCACTCCCCAGGATGCAGCAGTGGGCAAACCACCCACTGGAAAGACTTGAGAGACTGTGGCTGTGCACTTCCCAGGATAAAGCAGTGGGCAACCCACCCACTGGAGAGACTTGAGAGACTGTGGCTTTACACTCCCCAGGATGCAGCAGTGGGCAAACCACCCACTAGAGAGACTTGAGAGACTGTGGCTTTGCAACTCCCCAGGATACAGCAGTGGGCATTGAGCCCCCTCGTGGATCTGGCATTGTGCACTCATCCGGCTGAGGTGCCCCCCCTTCCATTCCCCCTGAGGTGCCTGTTGTATTTCTATCTGATGCCCCTGCAGTGTTCTCTCCGTTTTGATCGGTATCAAGGGTGGGCCTCTCCCATGCATTTTGGGCCCAGTGGTCCACGGACTATAAATGGTGCAATACCTGGGCTTGTATTATTGGTGTATATATTTGTTTATAGTGTATATACATTTTTGAGTACTGGATTTTAATAGATTACAATCGTTACAATCATTTCCTTTTGTCTTTGCATTCTTCCAGGGGGGTTGGGGGTGTAACTGTAATGTATCAACATCTATTAGTGTGTGTGTTGTATTGGGTGAGGGTGGGGTTGTTACGTGTTGCGTGTGTGTGTCACTCTCTTTTCCTTCCCCCCTCCCCTGTGTCGTAGGTGCAGTACTCACCATGGACTTCGCCGCCGGTGTTCGTGCTCCTGGTAGAGGAGCAGGAAGACAAAGGCAGGTGGAATATAGAGTTCCGGCTGCATGGCGTCCTGGTTCCTCGTGGGGTGTGTAGAGGTGAGCGTTTTCCCTTCCAAGACCTTTTTCCGCCGGAGTTTTGTTCGCAGTGAAACTGCCACGGAAAAGGTGGCTTATTGGCCTGTTGTAATACTGTGGGTGGTACATTGTCTTCCGCCTGTCTGTTGGCGGTTACCGCCGCGGTGTTTGTTTGTACCGCTGTGGCGGTCGGAGTGTTAAAGTGGCTGTCTTTGTGATTCCATTTTGTTTTCCCCTGGCCTGTTGGTGGTTTTACTGCCGCTTTAACACCTACCACCAGGGTTGTAATGAGGGCCTATATCATAATTGGAGAAATACTATTGATGATGTCAGGTCACATAAAATAAACTCAATAACAAACTACATGAAGTTCAATAAGTTACAGGGACGTTGTGATAGGTAATACCCTTGTAAGTGAAAGCAAGCAATTGAGTACATAGATAGTAATCCCTTGCCTTCATGGTCCCTACATAATCATATAACAGGCGGAAATATATATTTGCAAAATAATCTCCTCTAGAAGTATCTACATGTAATGCTTTCTCATTTAACCTATTACCTTTCCTAGAACTAATAGTTTGGGAAGGAATATCAGAAGACATCCCTTCCTCTACAGGATTAGTGGGGGAAATCATCCTTACTAGTAATGATATTAATAAAATAATCAGAACAAGCAGAAAAGCACCTATGATACATCTACGTCTATTACTTTGATTTATCTTAATTACGTCTTTATAATCAGATCTGTTATCAAGCAAAATATGGCAACAACAAATATCTCCTTGTTGATTTGGTCAATACAATCAGGAAAATAGATCTCAAAATTTCTAAGTTCATTGAGTGTCAATATATATAAATCTTTGTGAGGCTTCCTGAACCTACTCCATGTTCTTCTAAATGACAACTCTCATTCTTCTACTGGGGAGTAAGTGTCTTCCCAAGTTCTTGATCCCGATCAACATAATGTCTCTAATATTTACACAAACTACGCTACCAGATATCATTGAAAGTTCCAAATACAGCTCAATCACAATGTCCAATTCAAAGAGGCTCAGCTGAACCAGTATGCTGATGCCAACCTTCCAAGAATTCTTAATCTGTGTCATTTGCAAAGCAGGTCCATTCAGGTGAAGAGTACCTGTGACTTGGTACTCATGGTCTTTTTGACTTTCTCTGTTTTAGACCTTCATCTTGACTTTCTCTGTTTTACACCTTCGTCCTTACTCTCACTCAAATCAGAATTCTCTGCCTCCACTCCTTCTCGCTCCTGTTGTCTAGGCCATTGGTCTCAAGCTTCCACTCTCCTTCCAGTAGCACTCTTTACCTGACAAGAGTCTGATTCCAAGTCTGACTCCTGCTCCTCAGGATAAACTTCAATCGGTTCTGCTTCAAAGTCAGAAGTGATTTGCTCCAGAACCCCTTCTGCTTTGTTGAGTGCTATTTCAAGCTCAGGTTGGTCCCCGGCAGTTTGATTGTCCTGCTTCAGTTGTCTTTCACACACTACTGACTCTTCTGGGACAGGCACTGGTTCATCAAGGGAGACCTCCACACTTGACAGCAGTCATTGTCACCAGGATCATCTGACAAGACATGTCTTCCTGACGTGTTTCTTCACCAAGGCCCAATCACTGGGACTGAGGTCGTGGCACTCTTCTTGTTGTGGGGAGGCTGGGACTGTTCCAACCTGATGAGATATAGAATGCAGAGCTAGTCCCTTGCAATAGTCTATGACAATGTCATCAGTTATATTCACAAGTGCATTTGCAGGAATTGCTGGCAGTCTCCTCGCCCTCCCCATCAGAATTGTGTGGGGGAACAATCCAGTATTTTGACCAGGTACACTCCGAAGACTCATCAACACAAACGGCCAAGCTTAAGGCCATTTCAGAGATGTTTAAGCATACACTTTTTCCAACCTCGATTTCGGCGTGCCGTTTACTTGTTCAATAAGACTCAAAGCCTCAGGTCTGTAACCGCAATGCAGTCTCTGATCCATCTGCAATGGTGCGCATAACAATTTTAGGTCATTATTATTGAAATGAGTTTCTCGATCTGATTCCAAAGAAGTTGGTAAACCAAACTTCGGGATGAGTTTTCTCAATAACAGTTTTGCCACAGTAAGCCTATTATTTTGCCTAGTTGGATAGGCTTCAACCCAACAGGAAATGATATACACAATGACCAAAATGTACCTCAATATGTGGCACACAGGTTTCTCAATGCACTCCATTTGAATTCTGTTAAAGGGTCCTCCTGACTTTCCTATGTGGCTCAACGTAACTGCAGTCCACTTTCCAAGATTGGTCTGCTGACACACAGCACACCTGTTACACATCACTTCAGCCATGACCCTGAATTTAGAGTTGAACCAAGTTTGCCTGAACAACCTCACCATAGCATCTCTGTTGATGTGAACAGGGCCATGGAAACGTCAAGTCATAGGTGGTAACAGACTATTTGGCAATACTGGTCTTCCGTCCATTAAGACCCAACTGTATCATCTCTCTTGACACAACCTCCTCTAACCCAACCTAACTGTTCTTCCTCAGAAATCTCTTCCTGTAACCTTTTCACCTCATACCAGGTGTCAGCTGTTGTCAACAAGAGGTTAAAGTTAGTCTCATCCATTGCTTAATTCGTGAAGTCTCCATTAAATGTACAAATATTATGTGCACAATACCTTGCAATCTTCTCGGTGTACAAACTGCCCAAAGTGACAGGATCATCTCCAGAGCTGTGTGCAGAACACTTAACCACTGCATTCTGCTTGGGGAATTGGAGTGCGTCTAAGAGATTTTTCACCTGTTCACCATTCCAGGTCTGTGATCCAGAAGACATCATAAATCCTAGATGAGACCACAGGTGCCTGAAGTCATGAAAGACACCAAAACTGTACTATTGGTAAAAATTGCCACTTTCAGTTGATCTGAAACACAACATGTTCTTGTAAGGGAAGTCAGTTCAGCCACTTGAGACGAAAATATTCCTTGAAGCCAAGAACCTCCGTCAACTCCAGACAAGGTACAGACAGCATAGGCCAATCTCAGACTTCTCTACTGTCTCTCAAACATGAAGGACATAATCAGATTTGAGCAATAGCTCATCTTGTATGTCGGTCTGAGTTTGGTACATAGTTCAGTGACATCAAGGCAGTCATGGTCTCCCTCACAGTCTTCAACTGATCCTTGACCCACAGTTGGCAATAACATAGCAGGATTCAATAGCTCACATCTCTAAACTGTTACAGTCTCCGCGGCCAAAACCACTTGTTCATACTTTGTAGGTCTACTACTGGTAAGATATTGAGTGCATGTTTTTGTTAATAAAAGCTCAACTAAATGAGGCACGTACACGATCAAAGGATGTCCCATAACAATATATTCACACCTCTCAATTGCTGAGTTACCTGCAACTACCGCTTTAAGGCAGCCAGGCAAAGCAGACGCAACAGGATCCAACATAGCAGAAAAATACAACACTAGTCTCTTGGCATTTCCATTTGTTTTTGTCAGCATTCTGCAAAGGCTTGGCCACTAGGGAAAAGTTGGGTATCCACTGTTTACAGTAGCCCACCATTCCCAAACGCATTCTGACCTCCATCTGTGTAGCATGTGGACCTATTTTCAGTATAGCTGAAATACTGTCTTGTGATACCTTTCTCACTCCTTTCTTAATTTGATGTCCAAGATATTGAACCTGTTTTTGACAATCCTGCAATTTCCCAGTTGGTTCAACAATGTGATAGTATCCTGTTTATATGCTTCTTGAGTATTTGACATCACCAACAGGTCGTCAATGTACTGAATCAAGACTGAATTGCAAGGCATAGTAAGATATTCCACATTTATCTTTAGAATCTTATTAAAGATCAAAGGAGGATCAGTATACCCTTGTGGGATACCACACCATATTGAAGCCTTATTCCCGAGCCGGAAGGCAAGAAAGAACTGACTGTTCTGATGCAGCGGTATTGAAAAGAAGACCTGACACAAGTCAATGACATTGAACCACTCAGCCTCACATGGAATTTGAAACAATATCACAGCTGGATTCGGTAAGACAGGGCAACAGGGAACAACAATATTGTTTACTTTTGTCAAATCTTGTACAAACCTGTACTTTCCATTTGGTTTTTGAAGACCAATGATGGAAGAGTTACAAGGACTTCCCATTAGGTCCTTCAAAATTCCCTGCTGAATCATCAATTCCATTGCAGGGGTTGTGCCATCAATCATCTCACAGGTCAAATCATATTCTGGAGTCTTTGAAAACTCAATATTTGGGTTGACAGTGATTCAGACAGGTCCTACACCTTTTATCAGTCTGATTTTCTTTCCTGAAAGATCCCACACTTCATGCTTACCAATTTCCCTCAAATCCAAGGGTAGATCATCAACTGTTAACAGAGTCAGTAGCATGCAGAATGCTTTGTTTTCCATCAACTTAAAGGCAGCATCTTCATCTTGAGTATGAACCTCTATCCCTGCTGGGGTACAATAAATGCCACAATTTACTTTCGCCAAAAAATCTCTTCCCAGGAGATTCACTAGACTATGGTCACAAAATATGAACTTGTGCCTGTCTTCAAATGATCCTATTTTAACTGAAACGGGATAGGTTTCCTGAACTGTCATCTGTCTATGTTCCACAACAACAACTTGGATTATTTTTCCGGGGGGGGCTAGGTTTGGTACTTCTACTGTTCTCAGAGTAGAACGTGTAGCACCAGTGTCAACCAAAAATGTCAAGGGGTGGCCATCCACTTCACTCTCTATGAATGGTCCACTTTGGTCTACCGCTACGACTGCGCCACTTACACAGTCTACCTCGCTTCTCAGGCACTGTCTGGCTGACTGATCAGAGCCATTCCTTTTGCCTGTATCAAACAACCACTGTTGGTGGAACGGATTTCCATTCTGCATTCCATTTGCATTCGTTCTCAGACCTTGATTTGGATGTTGATGTATGCCAGTAGTATTTTTCTGTGGCACCTGAGGTTGAGGGACTTGCAAGGTCGTTGCTTGGGGCACATTGAAATTTTGACTCTTAGGCCTTTGAACTCGCTGCATCTGATTAAAGTTGTTATACTGCAAAGGTACAAGCCCTGCATTTTAAGCTTGATTAGCAGGTTTTAAAAGACATTCCCACTTCCAATGTCCCAGTTTGTTGCTCGCATGACATCGGGTTGACCTCTTTAAACTATTTACATCTATTCTTGTACTAGGATCTATTGGGACACCTCTCCTTGCATTGTCCCTGCATTACTCACAGTTACAGAAATCTTTCTAGTTCTCTGTGGGGCTTTCATCTGAACAAGCATCAACTTCTCTTTGAGCTTTTTCTGCATCATTTCTAATTCACCATGGTAGTATTTATTTTAAAGTAATGCAAAATCTCATCAATGGACTTATTCTGCCAACTAATCTTATGCGGCTGGATCATCAAACTAATCTCCTGTCTCGAACCCGTTACAAACCATGATACAAAATGTCCCATATCTTTTGCCTCTAGAGCCTCTATACCACTATACTGTTTGAATGCCTGTAGCAATCTCTCATACTAGGCATATATTGTCTTCTTTGGTTCTTGAGTTGTCCTGTAAATTTTAACCCAGTCAACATCCTGAGGAGGCACCTTCTCTTTGAGAAATGTTTTGACCTACTGATACTTCCTCATAACCAATGGTGAAGGATCCTTTGTTACTAGATTCCTAGGTGGTTCCTTCTCAGGTCAGTAAAGAACTATCTTACATTCTGCCCACAAATCACTTGGAACGACAATGTCGATCAACATGTTCAGATCAATCCACAACACCTGTGAAATCTTCACAAACCTTTTAACCTGTTTTTACCATTCAACTGGCTTCTCTCTAAATTTAAGGAAATCATTAGTAAATGATGCAAGATCACTCCTACTCCATGGCAAATGTACATAACCCCCACCAGGCACCTCTCTCAAAGGGAAAGTTTTGATGCTTCTCATTGCTCCACCTGGCGGTGGATACCAGAGGTTTTCTTCACCTCTTCCCTTTTCACCCATTTGGTTTCCCATTTATCCAATTCATCCCTAATGTTATAAATCAGTTCCTTAGTCTGAGTCTAAAATCTTGGTGTCCGCATCTCAGAAATATCTGCCACTTACTTGGCCACATCTAAAATTCTCCCCCTTACGGGTGTTGGAAGTGTCCAATCACTCACCTCTGTGTTCATACTCTCCTTAGATGGAGTATTTCCATTAAAGAATTGGATCCACTCAACAGTTTCCTTGGCACTATTGGATCGTGTAACCAAAGGAATGTTTGGGGTTGACTCATTTCCCTGACTCAAAGATGGTTCCCAGTAGGAGTAGTATGAGTAGGTATCTTTTGATATGACCCTATGGAAGAATATCCTGACATGTTCACTGTCTTATCTGTGTGTGTACCACATGGAGTACTAGCATGAGTTGGATTTAAAGGAACACAATCTTTTGCACTCAAAACATTGGAGACTCCACTCTGCCTTTCAGCATTCCCAGGCACATTCACATTATACATATTTCTCCCAGAATCTTTTCTCTTGTACAAAGGACCCACTGGACCAATAGTGACTGGAACTGTAAGGGCATCCTCACTGTAGGATCAAGGGGAACACATTCTTCCTGTCCTCCTTTCTGAGGCCCACAAGCTACACCACTAGAAAGAACTTCCACTGGACTAAGGGTCAAATTTGCTGGGGCAGTCGCAATAGCAACTGGACCAATACCACCAAAATTCTGATTTCCATTTTTGTCTCTATTCTCGTTATAAAGGGGTGGACATTTTGAAAGTAACACATCCAAAAGTCTATTTCCAGAATCCCTATCACTATATAAACTCATGTCACCTGGCTCCCTTGTTTTCCTTTCTTTTAGTTTTTGTGTTGTTTTCCTTTCCCCCTCTCCCACATCAGCCTCGGTAGTCAGAGCTGGATACAGCTTAACTCCCTCTATTATGTCCTCACAGCAGTTCCTCTTCTTTACAATCTGCACACACACTTTCTCCCAGACAACATGCACATAAAAAGTACAATACAATAAACCCTTGTCTGCTTTACCAAGGAGTAAACAGTTTCAATCACAACAGAAAGTTCGCAATCACTTCTGATGAGACCTGAACCTACGGGGTAACATCTGAATCAGTACAGTTTCTCTGCGCAATAAGGTCCACTATACCAATTTGCTCACAGTTACACAAAGTGAACTTCTATTTTAACCTGGCCATTGACGATATCCCACAATGACCGAAACATTTCAATTTCTCTATAAATCACCAAACTCATACAACATTCAAAACATCTCTGCAAACACCATCCACCTTTATAATCACTGCAATCTAATCACAAGCTGACGCACTCTGTGCCTTCTTAATACTCACTAGTCTGCCACCAGACCATCTCTCTTCCACTTTTTTATGACTCTGCTGATTTTCCACCTCATGGACATAGGAAACTGGGCTCTGGGGACTACCTACTCTGGAACATGGTTCTATTTCTCCATACTTTGGAAGGAGAACCATCTATTACTGCTAACATCTGATAGAGCCTGGGGGCCTTTCACTTATTCTGGGGTCTGATGAATCATTTCTTCTCAGTTCTGAGGGGTGAGGAGTAACACATTTCAATTTCTTCAAACAGTTTCTTTATAACCCAAATGTGACATAATAACATTTGGAGTCATTTCATAAGGTTAAATCGGTTTATTACACAAAGTCAACTTTACATAAGTGAGTCTTAAAACCATATTGTAAACATACAGTCCCATATTATACTTTTTGACGCAAAACTACGGCGGCGCAGTTTTGCGTAAAAAATATTACCACCGGCTAATGCCATTTTGGTGCGCTGTGCGGGCGTCAAATTTATACTTTGACGCACGGCGGCGCAAACCACAGGTGTAAGTCATTTTTTTTTTACGCACACCGCAGCATCAAGTCGTAAAGCAAAACTACGTTAACTTGGCAGAAACGACTGTGGGTATATTTACGACCCCGCAAACCGGATATGCAGCATTTTTTGATGCAATAGTGTCAAAATTCCCCGCGAACACAGCCATTTCAGCAGAAGAGAGCCAAAATGGATCCCAGATGCCTGTACAGATCCCAGGAAGATGACAACAGACCAGGAACCAGCCAGGAAGACCCACACAAGAACAAGGACACTTTTAAGAAGAAAAGAAAGTGTCACTTCAGTGCAGAGGAACAGGAAATCCAGAAAACTGTTTGTCACCTCAAAGTTGCCAATCAGTAGGAGAGAGGCAATATGGCAACAAATTGTTGACAATATTAACAGTGTGGCAGAAGTACGCAGAACAGTCATTGAGTGCAAGAAATGCTGGCATGACTGCAAGCGCAGGACCAAGGAAAAGATGGCCAGGACAGGAAGGCAGCACTGCAGACTGGAGGTGGGAGTCCAGCACCACAGGAGGCCCTCGACCACATGGAGGAGATGGTCGCAGCCATCATCCCTGAGGAGATCGTCACAGGGATTCAAGGACAGGACAGCGCAGACTACCAGGAGACAACACACATGCATGACTGTTGTCGGTATGACTAGAGGTTGTTAATTGGGCCCTAGTTAATGCAGGGGGTATAGTGGCTAACGTGTGCCGGGATGTCTGTTTGACGTTGTGCCCTTCCAACACACATGCATGACTGTTGTCCGTATGACTATAGGTTGTTAATTGGGCCCTAGTTAATACAGGGGGTATAGTGGCTGACGTGTGCCGGGATGTCTGTTTGACGTTGTGCCCTTCCCTCCTGGCGTGGCTTTACCTTTGCTCCATCGCTGGCATGGCAGCATGCCCCCATGGGACTGTTGTTGGTGTAGTGTTATGGTGTGCCCCAGCTTCTCTCTGTGCAGGCCATGCCCGAATGCCATACCCCTTTACCCATGCCACTCCATGTATATGATGACTTCCATGCATTTTGTGGTCAGTATTCCCCCCCGCTATAAGTCACCTGGGGTGTGAGAAACTGGGGCTGATTGCAGAGGCCCCATAACTTTTTGCCCCCATTTTCCACTTTATGCTGGTGTTTTCCTGACTCTGATGGTGCCCTGGGTACTGCTAACCAGTCCCAGGGCCTGTGCTCTGTGTAAAATGGATATGCAAATTAGGCTAATTATAATTGGCTAAGTTAACCTACCTATAAGTCCCTAGTATATGGTAGGGCATGTAGGTTTAGGGACCACAGCATAGGTGGTGCACACCTACGTGCATTGCTGAGGTGCCCAGTGTCATTTTAAAAGCAAGCCTGCCTTGCTGGCTGCTTTTAAATTAAAGTTATATGCAAATTCGACTTTGGAATTAAAGGTACTTCCAAAGTCTTAAACTACCTTATTTTTACATATAAGTCACCCCTAAGGTGTGCCCTATGTGCCCCTAGGGCTGGGTGCCATGTAACTATAAGCAGGGACTTTATAAAAATAGATTTATAAGCCCTGGTGAGGTAAAAACAGCCAAATTCGTTTTTCCCTCATTGAAGTAAATGGCCTTCATAGGCTAGAATGGGCAGACTTTATTTAAAATTTTAAAGTCTCCTTAAATGTTACATACCAAGAATTTGGTATCAAATTGATTGTTATAATAAATCCCACAACTTCCAGTTGTTGGATTTAATATAACTAGTGCAGGTAAAAAGATTAGACTTTACCTAAAAAGTTGCCAATTTCAGCTCTGCATTGTTTTTGCTGCTGTGCTCTGATTGGCCAGCCTGCAGCAGCTTCTGCCAGGCTACTTTAATGAGGTGTGAAGTGGCCTGACTTCACACAAAGGAATGTGCTTGGGGGAGAGAATCTCCCCTCAGCAGATGGTGAGGCAGGAAGGGGGAGGGCTGCCAAACTGGTCTTCAAAGGCAGAGAAGGACATCTGGAGCACCCAGCAACACCCCCACATCCTGCAACCCCAGACAGCTAGGTGCCCCCTTGATTAGATTAGGAGAGGGCAGGAGAGGGGTGTGTTTATGATTTTTAGCCACACCAGTGGGTGGGCTCAGCCAGATCTCTCCTCCAAAAATCAGATTAATCCATTTTGGATTTTTAGAGACTATTGCCTTCTGGGATGGATTTTTGCCACACTTCCCAGGAAGTGGTCATCACAGGGGGACGACCCTGTCCCTGATTGGAGGACCAGGGCCCCCCTGCTTTTCACCCAGGAGCAAGGATAAAACTGGCAGACCTGCACCCACGCCTCAGATCCCCACCAAATTTCAAGAAGAAAGAACTACAAGGAGAAGAAGGACTGCCCTGCTGGACCCCTGGCCTGCACCTGGACCCTGCACTCAGAAAGACTGCACCAGCTGCACACTTGGGCTTCACCACAAGAAGGACTTTGCCTGGCTTCCACTGGTTCAAGGAGGGACTCCCTGTTTGCTACAGGTGAAAAATTGCTAAACCAGAGTCCCCTGCACCAACTCCTGAAAGAAGCGACCAGCTGACCACTGCCCAGTGGCCAAAAAGGAGTTTGCGCCAGGTGCATTCTGGGAGTTGAAGTCTGCACCCCCAAGGACCATCACAGAACTTCTGGACCCTTGGGGTGAGCTGTGGACCCCAAAAGAACCTTAAAAGAACATCTGGGTGAAGCCCCAGAAGTTTGGAAAAGATTGAAGAATTTTTGAAAAAAAGCTCCATAAAGTGACCGACCCGACGCGGAAATTCTAGCCGGCTTGCCTCAACCGCGACCCGGCCTGACTTCGTGGTTCGTCCCGGTAAAGAAAAACATCCAAAAAAGAGACTAAGTCCGAACGTAAAAAGTTGACCGGGACCTTCCAGCCATCGTATCCGAGAAGGGCTCCACGGACGTCGGATCAAGATCCAGGTTTACCCCGGTCGAAGGATTTTCATCTCGAAAAAACGACTAAGTCCGAAGGTAAAAATCACCACCGAGGAAACCGACTTCGCGTATCCGGACAAGGGCTCCAGGAGGTCGGATTCAACTGGCAGGTTCGTCCCGGTGAAGAAAAACTTCAAAATAAAGACTAAGTCAGAAGGTAACTTTTTAACCGAGGCCTCCCGCGACTTGTAGCCGAGCAGGGCTCCATCGCGGTCGGCCTGAAAGTTTGACTTTGCCCCGGTCCTGGTGCAACCAGATGACCCGATTGGCGCTTTTCGTTTCTGAGCGCTAGAAAATAATAATACTTTAAAAATTCATATCTCCGGTTCCCCTGAACCGATTTTAATCGTTTTTGTGTCATTTTAAAGATAAAAATATAAGCTATTTTTATAAATTGGTTTTGGATTTTTAAACTGTTTCCTGTGTTTTATTTAATTACTGTTTTGTGATATTTGAATGCTTTACACTTTGTCTCCTAAGTTAAGCCTTGACGCTCGATGCTAAGCTACCAAGGGTAGAGCTGGGATTAATTTACTGAGACCTAACTGTACTTTTGTGGAGGTTTGTGGCTTGTTGCTAGGTGTAGGTACCTACCTGCCCTATCAATAACCCATTTTCCAACATAATTGGAAGCAGCGACGGGATCCTGTACTTGTGTTCAATATCACGTTACAGTTTTAGATAAAACAAATTAAAAATCCTTTAAATTGTCCTAGTGCAAAAATTGTTTTTAATTTTTAATTTTAATTTTTTTTTTAAATTAATTTGGATTAATTTCAATTATTGAATTTTTGTAATTTTTCTAAATTCTTGTTTCCAATTTTTGCAAGAAGTTTTTGTTGACACAAAACTAGGGAACCATGGAGCTTGATCTGGCTAGCCTACCCACACTGACAGTAGTCCAGCTTAGGGGGTTGTGTATTGAGAGGGGGTTGCCTGCAACCACTAATCTCAGGAAGGAAATCCTGATTAAATCCCTGACAGCATGGGCTGAGGCCCAAGAGGTAGAGACAGAGGAAGCTCCAGAGGAGGAACCAAAAGAGGATGATGCTAACTCTAACCACTCAGGGGAGGAAAGGCATCAGACCCCAAGTGAGGAAGAAGAGGAACGGTCCTCACTGGACACAGTCACTAGGGGCAGACCCAAAGCTAGTGGTAGGAAGAGGGTCCTTTCAGGAGGAGATAACCCATCCATCAGGGAAAGAGAGCTGGAAGCCCAGCTAGCCTACATAGCTTTGGAAGCAGAGAAGCTGGCCCTAGAGAAGAAAAAGTGGGCATACAAAGAAAAAAGAGATGGAAGCAGCGATAAAGAAGCTGAGGTGTCCATGGGTGGGGGAGTTTGCCCCAGATTACCCAAGGGGGTAGTTCCTGCTTATATAGAGGGGGATGACATAGATAAGTGGCTAGGGGCCTTTGAGAGGGCACTCCAAATGAGAAGGGTTAAGCCTCAATACTGGGGTTCCCTTTTGTGGGAGTTGGTCCCCAACTCAGGGAGGGATAGGCTTCTGACCTTAAGGGGGGAGGAGGCAGATTCATACCCTAGTATGAAAAGGTGCTTAGCCAAGAAGTTTGGTCTGACCCCAGAGCAATATAGAATGAAGTTCAGGGACACCCAGAAGGTCAGTACCCAGTCTTGGGTTGACTTTGTAGACACCTCACTAAAAGCACTGGAGGGCTGGATTATTGGCAACAAAGTTAATACTTATGAGGGGTTATACAATCTGATCATGAGAGAGCACATCTTGACCAATTGTATCCAAGAAAGGTTACGCCAGCATCTAGTGGACTCTAAGCTGACCAACCCTAGAGAGCTAGGGGAGGCAGCTGATGAGTGGTTGAGAACCAGGGCGGTTGTCAAGTCCGAGGGGGGAGACTCCAAGAAGGGGGGGACAGGTCCCCAAAAACCTAAGGAGGGAGGTGGTAAGCCCACCACAGAGACTCCCTCTGTACCCCAGAACCCTAAGAAGGAGGAGAGTAAACCCCACTCCCAATCTGACATGCAGAGACAGGGAGACCCAGGGTTAAAAAAGCTCTTGGACAGTAGGGCTTGCTTTGACTGTCAGCAGACAGGTCACTTCAGAGGAGATGCAGCCTGTCCAAAGAAAGTGGTTAGCACTGGGCTGTCCAGTGTAGCCATAGAGGAGGATTCCTCAGATGATGAAGTCCTCCTAGCATTGTGCTGGGAGACAGGACCAGATGGTAAGCTGGTGATCCCTGAGGGTGGGAGTAGGCACTTCCACCACATTCAAGTGAATGGGATCCCTACCACTGGCCTGAGAGACACCTGTGCCAGTCACACTGTAGTGAGTGACCGGTTAGTGACCCCAGACATGTATGTCCCAGGAAAGACAAAGAAAGTCAGGATAGCCACAGGGGAGGTCACCTCCAAACCTGTAGCCATAGTGCCCCTAGAGAGGGAGGGTATCCTTGACTGGATTAGGGTGGTAGTCAGTGCTGACCTTCCCCTAGATTGTATCCTGGGCAATGACCTCCCAGAGGTGAGTCTGGTCACAGATGGGGTGGTCGCCCAGGGCGCCCCCCCTACCCAAAGTCCTGGGGAGTCAGTCCCTACAGTTAGGAGACAGGGGTCCCCAAGAAAAGGAAAGAAGAAAAGGAAGGGTAGGCCACTCTTAAAGAGAGTTCCAAGGAGCCAAAGGCCTTCTGCCCCAGTAGGGGGGGAGCCCAGAGTTGGCACTGGTGAGGCCTCACCTGACCCCAAGGAAGTCCTGAGTAGTCAGGCAGCTGTCCAGATGCAAGGTGTTGCCCCTGCACTGACAGAAGGGAGAGTGGAAGGAGGGTGTCTGCCACAGGAGGTGGTAGCCCCCCACTCTAGACAGCAAGAGGGGTACCAGGACCCCAAAGATGCCCCTAAAGCAGCTCAGCCACCTGTCAGTGGAGAGCTTAGGGTGTGGTTCTGGGTACTGACAGCTGTCAGTAGCCTCTGCTGGGTGCTAGCCTTCCTGGCAGCACTGTACTTGGCCTGGGAGGCAGACCCCAGGGCCAATAGCAAAGTAGGCCCCCTGACCCTATTGGTCATGGTGGGGTTGCTCAAGTGTTGGGTGACCTCTTTGGGTAAGCTAGGTGTTGCCCTAGCAAAGTTAGGAGTAGGGGAGGTGGGCACCTCACTACCCAAGTTGGCAGAGAGAGAGGAGGAAGACCCCCCTAGAGGGAAGTTTCAGTTTGAGTTGGGTCCTTTTACTGTTGGGATGGCTTCACTACCCAGAGGGAGTGACCCTGACAGGAGGATGTAAGGCAGAGTAGGCCCTGCAAAGGGACAGCCAGTTTTCTTCACTGTCTTCCTCGCCTAACAAGCCAGGAAGACTCTCCCAGGGTTGGGCTGAGTCTCCTGGGCGTGTGGGCTGGGGGGGGGTTGTGTGAGAAACTGGGGCTGATTGCAGAGGCCCCATAACTTTTTGCCCCCATTTTCCACTTTATGCTGGTGTTTTCCTGACTCTGATGGTGCCCTGGGTACTGCTAACCAGTCCCAGGGCCTGTGCTCTGTGTAAAATGGATATGCAAATTAGGCTAATTATAATTGGCTAAGTTAACCTACCTATAAGTCCCTAGTATATGGTAGGGCATGTAGGTTTAGGGACCACAGCATAGGTGGTGCACACCTACGTGCATTGCTGAGGTGCCCAGTGTCATTTTAAAAGCAAGCCTGCCTTGCTGGCTGCTTTTAAATTAAAGTTATATGCAAATTCGACTTTGGAATTAAAGGTACTTCCAAAGTCTTAAACTACCTTATTTTTACATATAAGTCACCCCTAAGGTGTGCCCTATGTGCCCCTAGGGCTGGGTGCCATGTAACTATAAGCAGGGACTTTATAAAAATAGATTTATAAGCCCTGGTGAGGTAAAAACAGCCAAATTCGTTTTTCCCTCATTGAAGTAAATGGCCTTCATAGGCTAGAATGGGCAGACTTTATTTAAAATTTTAAAGTCTCCTTAAATGTTACATACCAAGAATTTGGTATCAAATTGATTGTTATAATAAATCCCACAACTTCCAGTTGTTGGATTTAATATAACTAGTGCAGGTAAAAAGATTAGACTTTACCTAAAAAGTTGCCAATTTCAGCTCTGCATTGTTTTTGCTGCTGTGCTCTGATTGGCCAGCCTGCAGCAGCTTCTGCCAGGCTACTTTAATGAGGTGTGAAGTGGCCTGACTTCACACAAAGGAATGTGCTTGGGGGAGAGAATCTCCCCTCAGCAGTTGGTGAGGCAGGAAGGGGGAGGGCTGCCAAACTGGTCTTCAAAGGCAGAGAAGGACATCTGGAGCACCCAGCAACACCCCCACGTCCTGCAACCCCAGACAGCTAGGTGCCCCCTTGATTAGATTAGGAGAGGGCAGGAGAGGGGTGTGTTTATGATTTTTAGCCACACCAGTGGGTGGGCTCAGCCAGATCTCTCCTCCAAAAATCAGATTCATCCATTTTGGATTTTTAGAGACTATTGCCTTCTGGGATGGATTTTTGCCACACTTCCCAGGAAGTGGTCATCACAGGGGGACGACCCTGTCCCTGATTGGAGGACCAGGGCCCCCCTGCTTTTCACCCAGGAGCAAGGATAAAACTGGCAGACCTGCACCCACGCCTCAGATCCCCACCAAATTTCAAGAAGAAAGAACTACAAGGAGAAGAAGGACTGCCCTGCTGGACCCCTGGCCTGCACCTGGACCCTGCACTCAGAAAGACTGCACCAGCTGCACACTTGGGCTTCACCACAAGAAGGACTTTGCCTGGCTTCCACTGGTTCAAGGAGGGACTCCCTGTTTGCTACAGGTGAAAAATTGCTAAACCAGAGTCCCCTGCACCAACTCCTGAAAGAAGCGACCAGCTGACCACTGCCCAGTGGCCAAAAAGGAGTTTGCGCCAGGTGCATTCTGGGAGTTGAAGTCCGCACCCCCAAGGACCATCACAGAACTTCTGGACCCTTGGGGTGAGCTGTGGACCCCAAAAGAACCTTAAAAGAACATCTGGGTGAAGCCCCAGAAGTTTGGAAAAGATTGAAGAATTTTTGAAAAAAAGCTCCATAAAGTGACCGACCCGACGCGGAAATTCTAGCCGGCTTGCCTCAACCGCGACCCGGCCTGACTTCGTGGTTCGTCCCGGTAAAGAAAAACATCCAAAAAAGAGACTAAGTCCGAACGTAAAAAGTTGACCGGGACCTTCCAGCCATCGTATCCGAGAAGGGCTCCACGGACGTCGGATCAAGATCCAGGTTTACCCCGGTCGAAGGATTTTCATCTCGAAAAAACGACTAAGTCCGAAGGTAAAAATCACCACCGAGGAAACCGACTTCGCGTATCCGGACAAGGGCTCCAGGAGGTCGGATTCAACTGGCAGGTTCGTCCCGGTGAAGAAAAACTTCAAAATAAAGACTAAGTCAGAAGGTAACTTTTTAACCGAGGCCTCCCGCGACTTGTAGCCGAGCAGGGCTCCATCGCGGTCGGCCTGAAAGTTTGACTTTGCCCCGGTCCTGGTGCAACCAGATGACCCGATTGGCGCTTTTCGTTTCTGAGCGCTAGAAAATAATAATACTTTAAAAATTCATATCTCCGGTTCCCCTGAACCGATTTTAATCGTTTTTGTGTCATTTTAAAGATAAAAATATAAGCTATTTTTATAAATTGGTTTTGGATTTTTAAACTGTTTCCTGTGTTTTATTTAATTACTGTTTTGTGATATTTGAATGCTTTACACTTTGTCTCCTAAATTAAGCCTTGACGCTCGATGCTAAGCTACCAAGGGTAGAGCTGGGATTAATTTACTGAGACCTAACTGTACTTTTGTGGAGGTTTGTGGCTTGTTGCTAGGTGTAGGTACCTACCTGCCCTATCAATAACCCATTTTCCAACATGGGGAATTAAAATGCAAAAATGTTAACAACCTCTAGTCATACTGACAACTGGAATGTAACAGTGACACCAGTTGCCACTACCACCTCCGCTCTGTGTGCAGCTCAAGTAGCCAATGGCAGTAACTTCCCCATGGATCATACACACCTAAATTAGAGGGTTGAGGATGACAACTCCAATAATCCCCTGAAACAAGACAAAGGCTCCAGTCCTGTCAAATGTCAATGCCCATAGTTGTCGCAAACATCAGCCAATGTCATCAACATTAGGAGCTACACAGCACTAAGGTCACACCCATGCTGCATATGTCAGGGTCCATCCTGTGCCTGGGTCACAATGTAACATCCCAAATAGCATACTGCTCAGACAACAGCATTGAGGGGGAGGACACATGTAACTGGTCACTGAAATACACCTGCACAGTCAGAGGAGGAAATAGGACATTGCTACGACTATACCACACATTCTCTAACATCAGCTGTACACATTACCAATGCCAACATCCATATCGTGCCATAACAATGCTATGCCTAGGATATGCTACATGTCAACTACATATAAGTGGATGTGAAAGATCAGAGACTGGGGCAAGTCCATATTGTTAAGTGTGCTACTAGTGCCATCAGAGCACCCACAGCCAGTGAAAGTTCTCACCATGAGAATGGATGTAGATGGAGGCCTGAGTAGGACAAGAAGGTGGCAATTCACTATTCTGCCTAAAACAAGACTAGAGGAGATGATGTTGAGAAGTCCAATAACTTAATACTAAACATGTGACATGCAGATGGCCATAGTCCTGGGAGAATGCCCATCTGAAAGACTGGAGCAATGAACAGGAAACAAGATCACAATGTGAAATCATCACAAGGCAGGCATGTCACATCACAAAAGCCACAACACACACACACTAATGGTACCCCATTTCATTGTAGAGGACAATGGATCTCCTGCGGATATGCCTGTCCCAGAATATCCTGATGACATGGATGACGAGCTGACAAACATTCCCCAGCAGACCATCCAAGATGTCCATGGAACCCTCCAGACCCCACCTTCAGTCACAAGGATGAGCACAGAACAAGCAGCCATCGCAGGGGATCCACCAACCACCCCAATTGTAAGACCTGCCAGCTCCAATACAGCTCAGGACTCAGACGACACTGGCACCAGCTTTGAAAGGACTGTAGTTGAGGTACAGCGGGAGCTGGCCAATGAGGTGCGGGTGGGGATGCAAACTATGGCAGCCAGCCTAGAGGGGGTTAATTCATGCATGATGTCATCTGCAGATCAGGCAGCAGCCATGCAAGCCCTAACATCCATCCTGCAAGGACTACAAGAAACTGTCAAGGAATTTACCACTGCTGTAAGGGAGTTGCCACAACACCTCACACCCCAAACCTTCCACTGCATGCACAAATGCAATCATGACCCCCTCAGGGCCGACCTGGCTGCCTACCATCGTGATGTGGCTGCTATTCTTAAGAATCAGCAGATCCTCCTTGCAGCAGTACTGCCCTTAAGACCTTCACAGGTAGCAGTGACCGGGATGTCTGATTCCACGTCTTCTAACACTGAGGTGTGTGTTACCCCTTCACAACCATCACCACCAAGGACAGAGGAGGCAACACACACATCAGAAGAAGACATGGAACAGATCACCTTCACACGGAAAAGTACCCGGAAGCACTTGGCCCTGCCACATGGACAACTATTACCAAGGTCCAGCGTTTTGTAACATGGCAGTCTTACAACAACTGTACTCAATGACTGTTCTGCTAACCACTGTATATCTTGTCTGCCTGCCCAGTGCTTGTCTCTCCCTTACTCACTGGCAAATCCTGTCCCTCTTCACTGTCTGACACATCACCCCAGCATGTCAAAAGCATTTCCCTTTACCCCTTGTGTAGGATAACAATGGAAGATGTCACTATAATGGACCCATAATCATGGGCAATGTACATATAGCACTACAGCACTTTTCAATAAATAGCACTTACACAACAACTTTGTCTCTGGGTAATGTGACACATCAACTGTGCAGTAGATAACTGAAATGTGCCTCCTGTCAAATAACGTAGCTTGTCAATCAATCAATCAATCAATCAATCACAATATTTATAAAGCGTGCTATGTACCCGTTAGGGTTTCGAGGCGCTGAGGGGAGGGGGGGCGTGGTGCGCTGCTGTTTAGCGGTCGAAGAGCCAGGTCTTGAGGAGCCTTCTGAATGCGAGGAGGTCCTGGGTCTGGCGTAGAGGTGTGGGGAGAGAGTTCCAGGTCTTGGCAGCGAGGAAGGAGAAGGATCTGCCGCCGGAGGTCTTGCGCTGGATTCGGGGTACGATGGCGAGGGCGAGGTTGGCGGATCGGAGTTGACGAGTTGGAGTGTAGAAGTTAAGTCTGGTGTTGAGGTAGGAGGGTCCGGTGTTGTGAAGCGCCTTGTGAGCGTGGGTGAGGAGTTTGAAGGTGATCCTCTTGTCTACCGGGAGCCAGTGGAGTTCCTTCAGGTGAGGGGAGATGTGACATCGGCGGGGTATGTCGAGAATCAGTCGGGCGGAGGCATTTTGGATACGTTGGAGTCGTTTGATGTCTTTGGTTGGGATGCCTGTGTAGAGTGCGTTGCCGTAGTCAAGTCTGCTGCTGACGAGGGCCTGGGTCACCGTCTTTCTGGTTTCTGTTGGAATTCACTTGAAGATTCTGTGGAGCATTCGAAGGGTGTTGAAACAGGAGGAGGAGACGGCGCTGACCTGTTTGGACATGGTGAGGGCGGAGTCCAGGATGAAGCCGAGGTTTCTTGCGTGGTTGGCAGGGGTGGGCGGGGGTCTGAGGTCGGAGGGCCACCATGAGTCGTTCCAGGCCGAGGGAGTGCGCCCGAGGATGAGGACTTCCGTCTTGTCGGAGTTGAGTTTCAGGCGACTGTTGTTCATCAAATCGGCGATGGCTTTTAGTCCCTCGTGGAGGTTTGTTTTGGCGGTGAGCGGGTCTTTGGTCAGGGAGAGGACGAGCTGGGTGTCGTCGGCGTAGGAGATGATGCTGAGATGATGTTGGCGGGCCAGTTTAGCGAGGGGGGCCATGTAGACGTTGAACAACGTTGGGCTGAGGGAGGATCCTTGGGGGACGCCGCAGATGAGGTTGGTGGCTTTGGAGCGGAAAGGGGAGAGACAGACTCTCTGAGTTCTGTCGGAGAGGAAGGATGAGATCCAGTGAAGGGCTTTATCTTGGATGCCGGCTTCCTGGAGGCGGGTCAGTAGGGTGCGGTGGCAGACTGTGTCAAAGGCGGCTGATAGGTCGAGGAAGATGAGGGCTGAGGTTTCACCATTGTCCATTTGATGTCTGATGTCATCTGTGGCGGCGAGGAGAGCAGTCTCAGGGCTGTGGTTTCGTCTGAATCCGGATTGTGAGGGGTCCAGGATGGAATTGTCTTCGAGGAAGTGGGTGAGCTGAGTGTTGACGATCTTCTCGATGACTTTAGCTGGAAAAGGGAGGAGAGAGATCGGACGGAAGTTTTTGAGATCGTGGGGTCGGCCTTGGGTTTCTTGAGGAGGGGTTGTATTTCTGCGTGTTTCCAGCTGTCCGGGAAAGTTGCGGAAGTGAAGGAGAGGTTGATGATCTTGCGGAGTTCGGGGGCGATGGTGGCGTTGGCTGAGTTGAATACGTGATGAGGGCAAGGGTCCGTAGGGGAGCCTGAGTGGATGGTGTTCATGGTTGTTATGGTTTCTGCATCGTCCACGTGGGTCCAGGCGGTGAGGCGGCGGTCGTGGGAGGAGACGTCGGGGGTGGGGTCTGGCGGTGGACCGGTGTTGAAGCTGTTGTGGATGGTGGCGATTTTCTGGTGGAAGAAGGTGGAGAGGTCGTCGCAGAGTTTCTGGGAGGGCGGGATGTCGTTGGAGTTGGCTTTTGGATTGGAGAGTTCCTTCACGATGCCGAAGAGTTCTTTGCAGTCGTGGGCGTTGTTGATGAGTTCGGTGAAGTGGGCGCGCTTGGCGAGGCGGATCCGTTGGTGGTGTTCATGGTTGGCGTTTTTGAGGGTGGCGAGGTTGTCGGGTGTGCGTTCTTGGATCCATTTCAATACAACGGTCCTGAAATTATTTAGTCAGATAAATCTGCACAGTGGCCAGGATTGCATCATACTCTGCCATTCCTGAGGGTAATATCTGATGAAGTGAGAAACCATACACCATCATGCTGTGTTGGACAGAATAATGCTTCCTCAAGGGATATCTAAGTCATCAAATAGTGGCAGCAAAATGTTGTCACCATGCAATACTAACACATATAACATTGCCCACAAATCTAAGCAAACACTCCAAAAACTGCATGAATAAAGGTGTCTGAGTTTACATCCAAATAGGTAATCATGCTGAACAGTGTCACAAATGATCTATGTGAGTCATGAAGATGATACTACAAGAGAGCTTACGACAACTCATCTTATAAGGGTGTCCTTGAACATCACACTGCAGTCAGACCTAAAACTGTTTGTGATTTAGAAAACATACTTATTGACAAAAACACGTTGAGATCCATATTAACTGTGATTGGTGGTTGCAACGAATGGTGGAATCTTTGCAAGTTAGCTGTGGCGTAGCAGCCAATCTTACAGCTCAGTTGGGATTTGTTCATAGCATAGGACACAAATGTAATAGAACAAAATTCATGTACACTAATGCCAAGGCCATGATCAACAAGCATTTAACACATACTGTAAAGGGTTCACTATATATTTATTAAATGGTAATCACAGAAGAGGAAACTGAGGGAAAAGTCTTACCTACCCTAATCTACCCTGACTACTCATTACCCACAACTGTCCCTAACTAACCTAACCTAAACTTACTTATCACATGGAACGAAACGTTCTAAACATCAACCCCCCACCCCCCTTATGAGACGGGACACATGGAGGACAACAGATACTAACCTAAACACATATTATACTATCCTAAACAAATATATATTTTTTTGTATTTTTTTTATATATATTTTTTTTAAATGATTTTTTTTTAAAACACACAAGAACCCCAACATAGCCCAACCCACACCCACCCACACACTTAATAAGTAAAAATAGAAAGATTCAGGACCCCCCACCCACTAACACTTACTTAACTAACAGCCTATACTAACCTAACACTAAGCCCCCTAAGCCCACTAAGTATGAGAACAAGGAAAGAGGAGGGAGGGGAGGGAATCATGTCCATATGCAAAAGTCTAGAGGTTGGCCCTTCGGAGGGTCCGCTTTATGGACCGCACACGCCCATTCATATGTCGAACATCACGCTGCAGGTGACTGATTTTTCGTAGCACACGATCCATTTTACGCTCCATTGCCTGGAAAGCTGCAGGGTCAACTGTAGCAGCTGGGGCAGTCTGGGTACCGGCGGAGGATGTTTGTGGGTGTGTAGAGCCAATGCCTGTGGGCTGCCCTGAAGGTGTTGAACTGCTGGGGCCTGGAGCAACTGCAGAAGTTGGGACAACTGTCCCAGCTGTGGGTGGTGCCACCTGGGTAGAACTGGTGGTTGTGCTGGTGGTGGCTGTGGTGGGCAAAGTAAGGCCACCCTGTGGGAAAGCCCTCCATGCTCCGGAGGCCCATTCATTCCGGTATCTTCGGGCCATCCTTCTGAACCCCGACTCTACCAGCAGGATATGTTGGTACCTCATGGCCCACCTCAGGAACTCACGGACCTGGATGGGTGTCATGTTCGCAGCTGTGAAGACAAAAGAAAACAATTTACATTAGGAACTGCATTGTGAGAAATGGCACAAGAAGTAAATCAGACAGTACATCTACTGTACTTGTAACAGCTCATATCACCATACAGATCATTGAATTTCCCTGAGGAAGTACATGGCAGGCCAGCCTACAAAGGTCATATCACACATGGCACATCCAAAACCTACAAGATGGGTAACAACTGGCATTAACTTGGCATCTGAGTTCCCCTAGTTGTCAGCTAACAATCATGCTGCACATCCTCCGCCAATGCCTGGGCTACAGATGTCAGTGTACAGGATGGAAATCTAAAGCCACATGGTCTGCAAGTTGTAATTGAACTTGCTAGCATAGTACTCATGTGCCATACCTGAGTGTGTATACTAGGTTCCGACCAAACATTCACTTATTCACACGTATGTGTAACATACTGGTAGCATCAGTCCTAGGTACCCTATTCACAAACCCATGCCTGTGTTTGAGGGGGGTGGAGAAACAACGAACAATTCCAAACAAAATGGACACGCAGGAGTGTATAGAAAGCTCGACACGTGTTTAGCTCTACACACACACCACAGGTAAGGTCTATCAACAATTAGGAGTCAGCAAACCCTTGACCTATCCTAACGCCACACATGTCAGGAAATGCAGACCTTGGTCCACATCATATACTTCCAGTAAGGCATGACTTACAACAGACACAGAGTTGCAAGAACACCCATGATCATGATTTGCATGCACACCTAGGCCATTGCACTCAAGTTCCACATACTTGTAGCAATACATGTGGAAGTACATGCTGCTAGGAAGTTCAACCTACAGTATATTAAGTACTTTGGTGAATAGGGAAGCAGAAGTCTTTTGGAAAGCGATTTGCAGTACCAATCTGGGAGAATGTGGGTCTGACAGGAAGACTAAATCTGAGATGAGTTCCAGTGCGACTCTTGTTGATACAAGTGTTATCCACATGACTCACCCCAGTTCTCATTGTGGGCCTACAGGAATGACCTACAATCCCTAGATAACACAATAGGATAAGCATTGGCCAACTAAAAAATATTGAGAAACTGAAATCCCACTCATGGAACAAGACAAATGAATGGCCAGTGCATCACACCTTGCTATGTGTTCAACACACAGGAGTCCATCACACATCGCCAGCAAACACAAAACATAACAGACATATCAACACTTACTGGAGTCGTCGGGGTCCTCAAATGTAGCCACCTATCCCACAATTTCAAAGACAAAAACAATGTGTAAACTGACATAAGTAATGAAAGCCATTCAGACATGATGATACTGCATCTCATATATATCACGGCCAACATGTACATTGCATGGGTCTCCTGTGACAATTACACACATATCTACACACATGCAGTGGCCCTAACTATCATGTGGTGGCAAACTTGCTCCTTCATTAGTGAGCAGAAATAATAATGGTGTGTAATCGTCTCATCATGTGCATCCAAGAGAGACATCCAAAGCCTGGTTACTTGAGGACTGCATTACCAGTCAAACAGCCTATGTGGCCATGACACATTTATGACACATAGGTACAATGTACAGAAGGACAGGGACTTTTTGTAAGCCCTCATGTTGTTACAGTTTCTTCATTTGATGTGGCCCAGCAATGATGATTTGCACCAAACATAGAGATATGAACCCATGTGCATACCTTTGGACTGCCATCCCTAATTGGAATGTGGCACAACAAACTCCAAATACCAGTCTAAGATGTTAGCTGAGGGCACCTTACACCTTTTCCCGATGTTTTCAAATCCAGATCTGACATGTATCCAAAATGATGAAGGACCACAATAATCCCTAACATTCATAGAACTTCCAAAAACGCTTTCCTTACACACTCACCAGACACACATGAGACATATGTCTGGGCCACATTGATATCATCAATTGACGTGAAGCCAGCACTCATTTTCTGCATCTTGTAGTGTTTCTAAAGTCAGTCTAGCTATTGTGTCAACAAAGTTTGCCAATATTTTAGTACATCTATACTTCACTGGCAAATGTTACCTATATAGACATGATTGGCTCCTATTTTGTGTTGCTGCCTGACACAAAGGCAGCACCAAATTACATTAAGCAAAAGTATCCTGTAAGTTTGCAGAGCACGTGCTTAGCTAGCAATTGTGGTCCTTCACATAGTGCATCAATGACCCTGTATGTTTCCGCAGCATTCCATACAATCACCAACTTAGCCGGCAGATATTGTACAGATCATCTGATGTCACTACAGTGCTTTTAAATGTGCACATTTACATGTTTTGTACTCACCAACAGTGCCACCAATCATTATTCCCAGGTGGTCCAGCAGATCTTGCTCCTTGGTGATGAGGTCAGCCCAGCGGTGCTTCAGCTAGTGGTCATTCCTCTGGCTCCCATACATGTGGTGCAAGTGATGCAGCACCTTTCCCCACCAGATTCTTCGCGCCTCAGTGTGATACCCCTGCATAACCCTGCCCCCTGCCTTGATCATGAGTGGGAGGAAATGGCACACCAGCCATATAAACCCACCCAGCTTCTCCTCACCCATCCTGCCAAGACGTGGCCTACCCAACATCTCAGCACTGAAAAGGGGAATAGGGGATAAAGAAGAAGAAAGGAGAAAAGGGGGAAAGTAGAAGTACAAAAAAAGAAGTAAACTTAACAACTAAAAGAGACCAACTGTCCCCAAACTAGCACTACCCACAACAGACTCCCACAAACAACAAATACACTACAATACCGGACAATTGTAAACAAAACACACTCAGACAGTATACAACAACAATATTTATTCCACAAAGTAACAAGTAAGATAGCACACAGGACACCAAAGCACAAAATCACTGGACAGCCACACAGTCTAGAAGATTCACAGACTGCAAAGTGAAAGTGAAAGTACACCCACTGTACATAATCTGTAAACAGGACATCCTATTACATCACTTCCTGCATAAAATGGCTGCCGTTTTTATCGTTATGCATCATATTTTTTCATGCATACAGATTGTGCGTCATATTTTTCGACGCACAGGAGTGAAAATTAGGCCGCATCCAAATTATAGTAAATAGTCTTTA
Source organism: Pleurodeles waltl (assembly GCF_031143425.1). Taxonomy (NCBI): domain Eukaryota; kingdom Metazoa; phylum Chordata; class Amphibia; order Caudata; family Salamandridae; genus Pleurodeles; species Pleurodeles waltl. The sequence goes on from NC_090440.1 coordinate 1,481,187,821, forward strand.
CAATTATTTGGATGCGACCTAGTTTTCACTCCTGTGCGTCGAAAAATATGACACACAATCTGTATTGGTGAAAAAAATATGACAAATAATGCTAAAAACGTCAAAATTTCAGTGCATGAACTGGTTTTGGGGATTTTTTCAATATTAATGTTATGTTACATTTGGGACACAACTGAGATAGGCTGATTGCACCCACTTTGGTGTTGATGGTGTATGTTCACATGTGACACATCATACTGCAGCCGACCATGACCCGCTACTTCCTTTACAGGATTTTGACGCTTGGCTGACGCACTAGATGGCCATATGTGTGGTCTACATATATGTATTGCACAATTTGGGCATGTTTGGCATCAGGAGAGGATAGCAAGGTAACGTACATAAGTACAATACATCAATGCCTATGGCTCAATGTGTGTGCAGTGGCTACTAATGTAGTTGTTGACCCAGTGTGTGTGCATCACAAGATGTATTATTGCAAATATGCTTGTATGAATGTGAAGTCAATGTGTCCAAACCTTAGATGCAAGTCATTGTGGAAATGAGAGAGGACATGTGTTAGTCATACATGTAGCAACATCCGTTGTGTGCACTTCCAAGATTTTGGGTAACGTAGACACCACAAATGGGTGTATGTTGTCAAAGTTACGTCCAGGTCTCATCATGAGTCAGTGGCAGCTATTCCTGTATCTACTGAGTATCCTTTGGAGATCAATGTGAGTAAAGTCAATGAGGACATGAGAACCTACATGGGGATGGTCCCACCCTGTCACTGAAGACGTGTAATGAGACTGTCAACAGGGCAACCTTGGTGTGCTGAGTGAGATAACGTCTCAGGTGTCATGTTCTGGCAGGTGTCATTACAACATTTGTACACTGGTTGGCCTCTGAAATTCCCACTGCATCTGGGAACATCATAGCCTCTGTGCTGATTATTCTTGCAGCTATTCAACACGCACGGCCCATCAATATGTTGTGAGCAATGTAATTCAGCGTGTGAACTGTCAGGGTCCTAACATGTGTGGACTTTTCATGGACATTATCAGAGGTTGCTGGTTCTGCTGGAGGCACTGTACCCAATCCCTGCATATGGCCCTGGGACACTGTCACACTTTGTCGATCAAGCATACATGAAACCCAGACAAGGGATGGGCCATGATTTTGGTATTCAAAGACAATTTAACAAATATGGTACAATTAAAAGGCAGATGATGCTATACAATGTATTTGGGTATGCATTGATGAAGCACATGACAAAATACCCTCTGAGGAATGAGAGGTTTGGTAAAGCAAGCGTGGTACATATTTAGCCACAGGGAATCTTTAGGGTAACGCACAGACAGGTGCCAGTCAGTCTGACAGGATGCAGGGTCAATCAGGATCCAGCAATTTCACAAGTTACGTAATCAGTGGTCTGACTAAGACTGTTTGGAGGAGGAACAAGACAGTTGACATGTAAAACTGTGTATGTCCTGTGTTTTTGAAGGTGACACAAGAACCCAAGGGCTGTGTGACACGGCTTTATTACTAGCAATGCATAACGGTGTATTTGACAAAATGGCAACTTCTATGCTGTTCCAGGCATCAGCAGGGGCAGTGCATGTTGAAATGGGTGGTGTGCATGGAGGTGATCACAGGTGTGGGCTGCATCAGTTTCTCACAAGTCCTGTAGGTGAGAGTTGCATTCAAATGGCCAACAGTACCTTTCACACGGGAAGCAATCTACAGGTGATGACAGTGCTTAGAAACTACAAGCCAGTGTATTAATTGACCTGACGTCCATGCAGTCAGATCTAATGTGACAATGGTATACCATAGGAAAGGGTGTAGCACACTGGATTACTATTGTTAGTCTGTGTGTGTAGAGGAGGGAATATCGGGGTACACATTTTACTATTCCAGAGACATCTTCAGACAGGTGGGTTGTGACCAGGTGCATGGGTGTGTCAGGAGTTAGGAAATGGGCTGACATATACATGGAATTTCATGTGCGCAATGCTTGTCATATGTGTGGCACTTGTGCTGTCTATGTTCTGCTTATATGGAACTCTAGTCACAGATAGCCCTTGCAAAGATTGGATGCAGGTGGACTCACTGCTGTCAAGGGTCTGGTCATACACTCCTGTTACCGATGCAATAGCACATCAACTGCCTCATGTATGAGGCTTGTTTTCCCCTTATTGAGTGATGGTGTCTTAGTTGTGTGCCAATGCTGCGATGAACCATGTTTCCAACATGTATGTGTGAAATAGGTGTGGTCCTCTGCTATTGCCCTTCAAAGGTGAAATGTACAGGATATATGTCATTTACAGTGTGTGTGTATGTGACCGTTGTATGATACGCATCACAATTGCTCTGGGATTTTCTGTGTCATGATCGGTATATCAGCAATGCTCCATGAGGCAACACTCTTATTCTGATAGTTAGAGATAAAGGTGAGCACAAATGATTAGCCAGACCATGATATGGTGATTATTATCCGTGTTTATTTACATTAGTTCATAAAGTGGTGATGGTGATTATATTTGTAAAAAATTGTTCACTATATGTTGGCGCCTACGCAATCCAGCAGCCGTGTTTTGTTGTTCCCCCTCATGTTGCAGGCCACCATCCTCCTCTTCCTCCTCTTCAGGCATGTGTGGCTCTGGTTCCAAGAGGGGAATGTTCCTTCTTATGCAAATGTTGTGCAGGATGGCACATGTTAGAATGATCTTACAGACCATTTTAGGGGAATATAGGAGGCTACCACCAGTGATGTCGAGGCACCTGAATCACGACTTGAGGATGCCGAAGGTCCTCTCGACTATGCTGCGTGTCCTCCAATGTGCGTCATTGTAGGCATGCTCTGCTGCAGTACTTGGGTTGCCAATAGGTGTCATAATCCATGGCTGGATCCCATACCCCTAATCAGCTGAAAGAGAAAATGAATGGGATCATGTTGATGTAGCTTGCCCCATTGAAATCACCTTGCATGGCAGTAGGTGTTTTGTGTTGTCTGTGACTCTTTTGTGTTATTGTATTGCATACTAGGCTTGTAGGATGTACCATCTGCATTGTGTTGTTTCCTGGGCTGAACGAGTGCTTGGCTGCTGACCGGTTGTCAGCAGTATGTTTAGGGATTTGCAGTACAGTGTGACCTCCCTAGCATTGTGACTTGTGATACAGGTGTCCCTGTGTCTTCACTGGGGGTGAGATGAAAGTTCCATACACAGGTTAAATTTGACAATGTTGTTAACACGTTCATATCAATGTACCCTGGACATCACATACCTTTAGACTTATGCAATGGATTAATGTAAACATAATTGAGATGCTTACAATTTGCAGGTGACATTTAGGCAACACACTCCAAACGTTGTGATCACTGACGTCTTAACATTAGGCTGTACAGTAATTTCAGATGTGTGACAGGTTCAATGGTGACCTATGAAACATGGATAGCTATGTCACAACCTCAGTGTGTTCCTGTTGACATGTTGCTGTTGTGGTGTATGTGTTGTGTGTCCTAGAGGGTTGCTGTGCAGTGTGTGTATAAGTAGTTTTTTTACTTACCAACAAGTAGTCCATTGCCATACCGTACAGCCTGGAAGTGTTCATTGATGGTGCTGTGACGGAAGATGAATGAGTCATGTACACTCCCAGGATACTTTGCCACGATGTTGGTGATCAATCCTTGATGATCGACAATGGCCTGCACATTGATGGAATGTGTGTGCTTCCTGTTGCGGTAGAGGTGTTCAGTTGCAGCACGTGGCACAAGGCGTACATGTGTGCAGTCGATTGCACCAATGACGTGTGGGAAGCCACTAATGAGGTAGAACCCCTGTTTTGTTTCCTGCTGCTTCTGCAGTGTGTTAGGGAAGCAGATTTGGCGGGGTGTGAGTCCAATGATGGCATCCAGTACTTTGGGCAAAAAGACAGAGAATGATGGCTGTGATATTCCGGCAACCAGGGCACCAGTTGTTTGAAAAGAGCCACTTGCCAGCATGTGAAGTACGGCAAGCAGCTTGGTTTCTGATGGGATGGTGCAGGGTGTCAGCAAGGTGGGTGCCAACTGTGGCTCAATGTTTCGCAGCAGCTGCTGAATGGCCTGCCAGTTCAACCTGTACCTCTGGATGATGTCATGTTCCCTGAGGCCATGAAGGGTTGTTCTGGTGCGGAATATTCTCTCCTGCCTTCTGCGCTGCCTTTGGAGTCCCTGCTGGTGTTGTGGTAGCTGCTGTTGTTGTTACTGGGCTCTGCGTCTGCGTGCACGCTGGATGAGAAGCACCTCCATGTCTCCCTTTTGCTGCTCTGCTGTTGCTTCTGTGTGTTCTGATTAAATACAGGTGTGTTTGGAGTGTGTCATCCTTCCTGTGAGGACAATTGATCTCTCTCCTCGATCGATTCTGGGATCTGGCAATCTGATGCTGAATAGGAGGGAGATGAAGCAGTGATGCCCTTTCCTTATGGTGATGCATATTTTTTATTCATTATTTGCTTTGCATTATAATATAGATACATATATTTGCTGTGTGTATTGCAGTGGAGAATCATTTGTACATGTTTTCATTTCATTGCTGTGACTATATTTGAACGTATGCTTTCAGCATGCTAATCTCCTTTTTAGGAACCTTGGGCCAGATGTAGGAAGGAAGCAATTTGCGAGTTGCAAATTGCGAGTCCTTCCGACTCGCAATTTGCAACTCGCAAATTGCTATGCAGTACGGTGTCTCAGACACCGACTGCAACTCGCTATGGGGTCGCAATGACCCACCTCATGAATATTCATGAGGTGGGTCGCAAATTGCGGCCCCATAGCGAGTATAGGCACTCGCTAACATGGAGGCCTGCTGTAGTCAGCAGGCCTCCATGTTAGCGACCTGCTTTTCAATAAAGCAGTTTTTTTTTTTTTTTAAATGTAGCCCGTTTTCCCTAAGGGAAAACGAGCTGCATTTCAAAAAATCCGAAACCTTTTCTTTCGTTTTTTTCAGGGCAGGGAGTGGTCCCTTGGACCACTCCCTGCCCTGAAAAAATATTTTGGGGTCCATTCACAAAGGGGAAGGGGTCCCATGGGGACCCCTTCCCATTTGCGAATGGGTTACCATCCACTTCAAGTGGATGGTAACTGCGACTCCATTTGCGACCGCATAAGCGGTCACAAATGGAATTGCATACCATTGCGAATCGCAAATAGGAAGGGAACACCCCTTCCTATTTGCGATTCGGAAATGCATTTTGCGAGTCGGTAACGACTCGCAAAATGCATTTCTGCATAGGAAACACGCATTTGCGTGTCGCAAACGGCAAATTTTGCCGTTTGCGACTCGCAAAGTGCTTCCTACATCTGGCCCCTTGTGTAGTGAAATGATAAATGTCTTCTTTGGACTAAGAAGCGCATTCCAGAGATTTTTGTCAGTGCATGAGTGTTTCAGCTCGCTCATTAGTGAAACAAAACACATCTTCAAGAAGGTGCAAACCTGGGGGGTCCACAGTCAGCGGAGCGCCCACTGTTAGAAGAGGTGGGAGGACCTGAGACACTGAGCCCCGAAGATCACATAGGCTTAGCTGGGACTGTCCTCCCAACGAGGGCGGGGTGCCTGTCGGACCATGCCCCCCTAATGGTCTGTATTTTGGGGTGGCCTACCCTAATTGGATGGGCGTGTCATGTGTGTGTGTGTGTGTGTGTGTGTGTGTGTGTGCTGGCTGAAGTGTGCGTGATGTGTATGTTTGGGTGTCCGTGATGCAGTATGTGAGTGTCTGTGTGTCACTATGCTGTTATGTGTAAGTGCAGCCCTTCGCACCACTCTCCCTATAGTATGTTATGTAATTGTACAAATGTATACATTTTACATATGTAACAGGTGAGTGTGTGTACTTACGTTGTTGTTGTCCTTGTCTGCAATGATTACACTGTTTTTCGGCCAACAGGAGCAGCGGTATGACATCTAGTTCTGGTTCCATGGCATATACCCTGAAACCGGTCCCAGGATGCTTGTTTCCAGTCCAGAGAGGACCTGGCCTGGCAGTTCGAGCTGGACTGTTCCCATGAGGAACAGGGTCACGACAGATTTGCATATGGCTGGGTCCAAACTGGGGTGGAATGGTGAGCAAAAGAATGATGGATTAAACCCAGATCTGTGACTAGTGGTGAGTGTTTGAATTGTTCAGAACTCCGTCCATCATCCTTTTGTGTGGCATGGTAGCTCCGGACATGTATGGCTTCCGGGAGATGAGTGTCTCCTTTTATACTGTCCGTTTCCACCTGGTGTTCCATGGTATTTGAACCCGAGGCGGTCATATTGGCGGTGTACAGCCTCCTAATGGGTTCAGCTGAAACTCGGTCACCTGCCAGACTGTTTGTGCCTCCAGAGAACCACTGCTGTCTCTCCTGACTGATGGTGCAGGCAGGCCGCTGGCAGTCTTCTTTGTGCACCACCGCCATACACATAATTTGGCGGTCCGCTCCACCAGCCTGTTGGCGGTCGGACCGCCACTGCCAACATGACGGTCCGAGGACCACCAAACATGTAATGAGGCCCTGAAATTTCTATTGCAATGAAACAAAAGATCAGAAAAAGCATATAATTCTTGTTCACTAGAACCAAACTCTCCTTTCTAACCATTTAAGCTAAACACTAACCACCCTAATACTAAAATATTTGAGAAAGGTCTGCAAACAGAAATAAGAAAGTTGAATATTCTGTTTAGAGAGGTGTGATGACATGAAGCCACACAAAGTATGAGGTCTATACCTCAGAAGGGTTTGTTCTGCTCTAAAGATCGGAAAGAGTCTGAATATTCACTAACTAAACCCTCCTTAAACCACAATTTCCCAGGACAATGACATCACAGTCGAATCTTCTCACATGAAACCCTAATTTAATTTAATTGGAAGTTACAGCTTCTAATCCCTAATGCATTCCATCTTGATACTCTTCGGTCTCAGCAAATTCAAAAGAGTTACTACTGCCAAGCTTCCAGAACACTCCTCTCTTCGTCCTTGCATAGTTTGTCCCAGGTTTTTTTAGCTTGCACGCAAAATAAGCATCTTGTTGACTCCATCTCCACTCCTAGCACCTACATCTCGAAAGAAGCATTTAAGAAAAACAACTCCACAATGAACGTTGAATGGAAAAAGAAAGTGATATGTGTAGGCCTTCACTCCAGCCAAGTTAACAAAACATGAATATACCTTCCAAATTACATAAATTCTAAACACCACATATGAGAATGTACACAAGATGAGTATTGCAAAATAATACCTTTAAAACATTAGTCTTGAAAAGATAATCATAGAATGTTGATTATATGCCATAAACAAAGATGCACTCCACTCATATCTTTTGAGGGCAAGAATGAAATAAATTGTATTAAATGTTACACAAAATGTGGCCACTATCTTGTGACAACCAGAAAAAAAATCACCCCTTCAAGTTCTTTTTCTCAGAGATGTAGTGGCCCAAGCTACGCTCTTTCAGAAGTGATGTTGTAGAGAAACACAAGCATAACTTAAGTGACAGTGAAAGAAGTAAAGAAATGGCGGCAGTATAGAGGGGGCCACTCGTTTTCTTCAAAGTCCATTGTCTTTCCTAATATTGCTCTTAACATTACTTGAGTTGCTTTATAAGGACTGCATTCTCTCATTGCTTCGTGATGACACGGTATAGCCACAGGGACATTGATCAAATTAATAATTAATTAATTTACTTCATTTTGTTTAGTCATGTTTTTGAGATGCAGTAATTGGCACATAGGATTGTAACACAACACAATTAAAACATAACAGAAACATTACAACAAAATAGTACAATCATTTGCAATACAATGGGTCTCGCGTTTGCTCGAGTTAAAGCTATTAGCATTGTAAACTCCTAACCGGACTTTTCTTGCCACTTAAACTGAAAATGAAAAGTAAAACTGTTTCACATAACTAACCGGGCTTTTCTTGCCACACAAACTAAAAATGATGAGTAAAACAGTTTCACATAAGCAAGCCAATGGCAGCCATGAGTGCAAAGCAGACACACAAAAGGAAACAGAAGTTCACTCGAAGTAAAACGTATTGGCAAAAGTGGAATTATCCATGTAACCAGCAAAAGTGCCATTATCCATATAACTGGCAAAAGTGCAAATATCCACGTAACAGGGTCAAAGTCATGCAAAGCGCTCAATTGCTGCCCAGCAGGATCACGCTGCGTAGGAAATAAAAAGAAAAAGAAGTCCAGAAGCCATGTGGAAACACAGAGCCTTTTATGTTTTCAGTAGTTGGCCAGTGCACTCGAGGCAGGCTAAATAGCAGAAAAGGCATGAAGTATGAATGCATTTCACAAATTAAATCAAGCAAATTTTAAAAGGCAAGTCCACGAACCAAACAAACTGATGGGTGTGATATCGGCGTGGTTAAAAGCCCACAGACAGATTACACCAGGGACAGAGCGCTTTGTACGCTTGACTCTAAAAAAACAGAACAGATCAGAACTGCAGTACAACACAAAATCACGTTGCAATAATGCAGAATAAAAACATAGAAACACAAAAAACACCAGCACTACAAAATAGCATGCAACAAATGTTGTTGTCACACATTACCACCTCTAAAACCCAATTGTCTTAATATGATGGTTATCAAGAGATGGCTCTCAACAAGTACATGTAGTAATGCCAGTCAGAAATGTTTTTTAACTGGCCCTGGGTTTTTTTCAGGAATGAGCACTCACGCTAATTTACGACACGATCTCGTCCACAGTTTTGGACTGACTGATGTCTTAAATAGTTACATTGCTTCAGCAGCAGTATTTTCCTACCTGAAACAGTGGTAAATGGTAGTTTGTAACTGGAACTTTAAATGATGGTGCTGTTTTTGTTGAAAAAAAATTGGAAATTTAACAGCATGTGTTAATATTTCTAAAGTAAAAAAAACAAAAAACTCAATGACACATAACAAAACCTAACAAGACACAACACAGCATATCATTTAAAACAGAATGCAAACCACACAGTATAATACCCCATGGTAATAAAGTAGCACAACAATACAAGAACACAAAAACACAAAGCATTACCACCACAACAAACTGCAAAATAATAAATATGCAAAACATTTTTGTCACATATTGCTACCGCCACAAAAACGTTTTCCCAACACAGTGGTAAGGGTTGCTTGCACTAAGCATTATCTTTCTTATAATGAAGTGTATGTTTTAGGTCGAGTCAAAAAAGTTTTTGCATCTGGTTATTGACACATTCAGGGGCGTGAGGTTTTGGGATTGCTAGAAGTAAACGCAACGTACATTGGTTAAAAGCTTGTTGTATAAGATCAGCATTTGTTGATCATGATTGATGAATCCTGGAAATATGTTTTTCAGTTATGGATTTTTGGTATTACATGTTGGTACATTTCAGAATGTGCCTTTTGACATATGTATTTGCACTTTACCCCATCCTCCTAACGGGCTAGACATTCATTCTAGGCCAACAAAATAATGGTCATTGCACCTTCCTATCCAACCGTTTCCTCACTGCCATACTTCAGGATAAGAGTCTTTGCCGTCATTTGTGCATTAGTGAAACTGATTATATTATGAGCCGTGTAGGCTACCCACATGCATCATGTCACTTTAATGTCACTTTCAATCAGACCACTGATGAAAGAACCCTTCAGATGCAGCTGCTATCTTTCTCAAATCAATACCTGTACACAGCATTTATCTATAATTTCTAAACAGCTCTATCAATCAGTAGCTTCTTTATTCACAAGTACTGCCTAGACTCCATCCATCAACATTTTTTTCCTTCAACACAAAAATGTGAAAGAATGGTCCATAAATCATAGGCGCTAATGTTTTACAGAAAGGATGTGACATTGGTTAACTCATCTTCAAGCATTCCATCTTTTTACCTCCGCAGCTCTTCTGACACCTTTCTCACCCTGCTAGTCCCAGGGAATGTCTAGAGGTAAAACTATTCAGACAGAAAGAAGGTTCTGCTTCTGTATGGACTTTAGGACATCTATTTTAAGATGCGTCTAATGAGCATGTTATTTAAATAATGAAATAGGTTGCTGTTATTATTTTTCAAGGTAGTTCAACATGAAAAAAACACCCTAAATATATTTCTGTGTGCTAATAAACGTATGCTGCTAGACAATACTTTGACGTGCAGGGCCACTAGCGGTCCTAATACTGCAAAGAAGCATTAATTGACAACTGAGAATGATAGCCATATTTAAGTCAGTGTGAAAAATGTTGGCATTTTTTCATGGTAGCCAAATATTAACAGATCTAGGGAGAAATCTAAGTAAATCGTCTGGATCACGCCGCGATAATTAACAGTCAGTGGAGTACACAATATGCGTGACCAGCTTTTGTTTGGAGATTGGGCTATCTAATTCATCGTGCAATTAAAGACGGTCTCTAGAAGAAAACCAGTATTGCTCGATTCCTTTTTCTACTTGTGCACCAGTTATTTCATTTTGATTACTTAACTTAATTTGCGTCGCTTGGTTGGAGCTGGGCATATTGGAGGGTCCTGGGAGGTGTGGGGCCTCCTTAAATAGTGTAGCTTGTAGGAGAACCCTGGGATACGTGGAGGGGAGGCCTCTTAAAGAGAGCGATCATCAAAGGGCCTGCAAATAGGCACTGGGTTCTACAATGTATAGCCCACAAAGGAGAACGTTAATAGTTGAGCACATTTATTTTAGAGATGAGCTCTCATATGTCTGATTTCTAAGTAATTCCTCGATACGAGGTCTTCCAACTACAAATGTCGATAGTAATGCACCCGTTCATGACATTTGACTTTTATTTGAGAGGGGTGGCAGCTCCACTCAAATAATAAGCACAATCTCTTTCAGGATAACCCACTAAAGTCACTAAATTAACCAAATGCTTAACACTGGTAGCATTTTTCTTTAACTTTATTATGATTTAGGGCATAACCAGTACAACAAGAATAAATATTTGCATCTCCATATATGGTACAAGCAATAACTTGAAATACATCGAGTGCTGCATCAGGGTAGTCAGAATGCACATATGGCAGAAGTTATACACAGCAAGGAATAAGCGGTGCAGCACATTAACAATGAATTCGCAGTAGAAGTGCAGACCTCAAGTAAAAAGAAAAAACAGTCTATTCCAGCAGTAATTTCATAAGTACATTAATGAGTTGCAGGGGCAGCTACAGAAGCAGAAGATAAAAGCTGTGGCTGTTCCAACAAATAAAGCTGAAGAGCTCCCAAATGCCTCTAGGCATACTAGAAGGAAGCATAGCAAATACAATGTTAATTGCGCCTTACAGTAAGCCATATTTAACAGCCACTCTCAAGTGGTAGGGAGCCTCCCACAGCCCCATGCACAGACCACCCTAAGCTTGGCAAGCAACAATGCCAGGGCAAGAATATTCTTAGTCTCATCTGGCATTTCCGTTGGAGACACAGCAGCACAGGTCCTGGAAAGGAGTGGATTGGGAAATGCAGAATATCTGAGGGGGTAACGAAAACTGCAGACCTGTAGGCCGAGATTGGAGGGCAGGTCCAGGCCAGATGCATGAAGTCAGCTCCGCTCCCATGACATTCAGCACAATAATCAATGGCTCGAAATTTGATTTGGTACAATTTAACTGGAGTCTAATATGCCAGCTAAACGGGGATATCATTTCATCCAAGTGAGACACACTATTAGAATACGCAAGGTATGAAAAAATGACGGGGTAGAGGAATGTATATTTTCATAAAAATATAAAGGAGGGACAACCATTTTCATGAGAGAGATATGCCCCATTAAGCTAAGGGGCAGGTTAATAATTCCTGAACCTCGTCCTCCAGCTTGGATAGTGGTACACCATAATTCTTATGTATAACTGTGAATACTTACATGAATCCCCAAATATTTTAGGGAGTCAGTGACCCAGTGAAGGGACAATGAGAGCGGATGAAATGTGGTAGCCAGGGTAAGGGGGAATATGAAAGATTTGTTCCAATTAATCGCCTTGCCAAACACTACCCGGGGGAGTGAGAATTTTCAGAATGCTGTGTCTAGATTTACCCTAGAGTTGCTCAGATAAAGAGTGATGTCATCTGCATTTAGTGGCATGACAATATTCCGAAATGAGGAAGCCAGACCCCTGTTTTCATGGAGTTGACGAACGGCAGAGGCCATCAGCTCTGTCTCCGAGGCACGTAACAGTGAGGACAGCAGCCAGCCCTGACAGATGCCCGTCAATGAGGATAGAGTCTGATATCTGTTGAAGGCAGGTTATTAATAAAGGTAATACACGCCTACCACTTGCAATAATGCACCCCAAGCCAATGTTAGGTCCAGTCAAGGTCTCAAAACATCAGCCCATAGTTCGATCCCTGGTAGCTTAGCGATGAGTAGACAGGCTTAACTTAGGAGACAGGTATATAAAGCTTTAAATATACAAGTACAGTAAATAAATAGACACACAATAAAAATCACACGCCAAGTTATACAAATAGTAAATATTTTTATCTTTAAATTGACAACAAAATGACAAAAATCCAAAATAGGGAAGTCAACTTAGTGGAGGTAAGAACACACTGTGCGTGAGGCCTCAGTCAAAATCTTACCTTCGCACTTAGAAACGTTTCTGGAGCTTTTCTTTCTCAACGTCGTGAGGTCCTCCACAGTAACCTGATTTCAATGTGATGTTGTCGGACTGCCTTTCCATGTGGGCCCGGTCAAATTCTGGAAGTCTGGAACTTTCAGCAGAACAAACCTGAAATCTTGCCTGGGTCATGGATGAAGGTAGTTGGCTTGACTCACGATGGCTAGTCCAGTCCACTTATGAAGCTTTTTCCAAACGCTGCTCCAAACTTCTCCACACTTCTGGAACTTCTTCCTGAAGTTCATATTGAGGATATAAAGTGTCCACAACACAAATCCAGGGGTCTTGAAGCTCTGAGATGGCCCTTGGAAGTTTAAGACTACATTTCCCACAATGCACCTGGCCAAATCCTTAAAAGTGCACTGGGTGCACTCTCGTGTAGGGACTTGGCGGGGGCAAGCAGGGGTGAGAAAGCTTTGTAGAATTCAGAGTGAAGACAATCGCTCCTGGAAGATTTGCAGCTGGGTAATCCCACTATTATCATAGTAATCTCTACCAGGGTTAGGGCTCTAACCCTCTTATAGCTTGGCACAACAGCAGTCAGGCTTAACTTAGAGACAATGTGTAAAGCATTTGTGCAGCACACAACCAGTAATGAAGTGAAAACACAATACAAGAAAAATCCCAAACCAATTCATTATTTATTAATAAATAAAATTACACTAAAACTGAATATATCCAATTGGTGAAATCAGAATTATGAATTTTCAAAATTTGTAATGTGAGTGCCAAAAAGAACAAACCATGGTTCTCTGATTGCACAAGATCAGACTAAAGTCACAAGTTTAGGCCAACTGTGATGTAGCGCGGACTGGGTACAGGTCTGAGTTCAGCCAGCTTAGTATTGTACTTTCGTATACTTAATGTTCAGATGTGAGCGCCTGCATCGGTCTACGGTGCAATGTATCCTTTCAGATGAAGTAGCTGGATCAGGAGCTTCGAGGTGCTGTAATGTGGGGTCCTGTGTCTGTCTGCACCATGCTGTGTTGGATTTGATGGAGCCACTGATCAGAAGCTGCGAGGTGTTGCGAGTCAAGTTCCTGCATCAGGTTGCATTGCACTGCATTGGTTCCAATGAACCTTTCAGTTGCTCAGAGCGGCGAACGCTCTCACTCCAGTGAAGGGTCCGGACCTGGGGAGGTCACCTCCTAGGGACCAGGACTCACTTCAACAGAGGCCAGCAGCAGGGATCAG